>NC_052637.1:11405038-11707838 GCF_016161935.1 Mauremys reevesii | reverse complement strand
TGGACAGTTACTAATTGCAGCGCTGGAAAGCCTCCACCAGTGCTGCAAATCTCAAGTGTAGCCATCAGTGTTTGGTGGGTTGGGGAGAATCTGGAAGCGCCACAGCAGCAGGGAGCGTTTTGTACAGATCTGTGTCATTAGATCTCATTGGGGTCTCCCAGCCAGAGCTCCTGCCGCAGGGGACCAAGTCACCGTTCCGGAGAGCTGGCAAATTTGTAATTGTCACACAGACAGGGGATGGGCAGGAGTGCAGACAGACGAAAAAATATTTTTGGTCAGTCTCATGATTTTTTAAAGATCCTGAGGTTGGCAGCACTAGAGAGGCAAGAACAGGGTGGGCTTAACCAGAGGGAACAGAAGAAGGAAGAAGAAAATGTGAACTGAAATAAAACAAGAATAAAGGGAGAGTCTGGGAAAAATGGTGAAAAACAGAAATGAAAAGAGTGAGAGGAAAATATCCCTGACGGGGGAACCAGCTCAGGGGCATCAAGAGGGGAAGAGGTAAAATCAGGAGAAAGAATGGAGCAGCCATGGGGGATGATCTGTGAGAGGGAGGAGAGGAAAGTGGGAGAGACACAGGAAAACAAACAGGGGTGGGAAGTGAGGGCTAGAAAATGATAAATAGAAGGACACTATGAAAGAAAAGGGAGAAGGAAAGAACAGGGAGAAAGAAAGGGAATGTGAGTGGGACAGAGAGATTCATTACATGTTACTGAAAGTGAGACTGTAACTCATTAATTCCCTATATTAATTCCTGGACGTTGGTGTTATTTTAGTGCCATTAAGAAAACTGTTCTCAATAGCTGGGGAATCTCCTTGTCGTGCTGTGGTTATTAAAGTTCCTTCTCAGCTCCTTTTGCTTTCATAGAATCATAGAATCTCAGGGTTGGAAGGGACCTCAGGAGGTCATCTAGTCCAACCCCCTGCTCAAAGCAGGACCAAACCCAACTAAATCATCCCAGCCAGGGCTTTGTCAAGCCTGACCTTAAAAACCTCTAAGGAAGGAGATTCCACTACCTCCCTAGGTAACCCATTCCAGTTCTTCACCACCCTACTAGTGAAAAAGTTTTTCCTAATATCCAACCTAAACCTCCCCCTCTGCAACTTGAGACCATTACTCCTTGTTCTGTCATCTTCTACCACTGAGAACAGTCTAAATCCATCCTCTTTGGAACCCCCTTTCAGGTAGTTGAAAGCAGCTATCAAATCCCCCCTCATTCTTCTCTTCTGCAGACTAAACAATCCCAGTTCCCTCAGCCTCTCCTCATAAGTCATGTGTTCCAGCCCCCTAATCATTTTTGTTGCCCTCCGCTGGACTCTCTCCAATTTATCCACATCCTTCTTGTAGTGTGGGGCCCAAAACTGGACACAGTACTCCAAATGAGGCCTCACCAGTGCTGAGTAGAGGGGAATGATCACATCCCTTGATCTGCTGGAAATGCCCCTACTTATACAACCCAAAATGCCATTAGCCTTCTTGGCAACAAGGGCACACTGTTGACTCATATTCAGCTTTTCGTCCACGGTAACCCCTAGGTCCTTTTCTGCAGAACTGCTGCCCAGCCATTCGGTCCCTAGTCTGTAGCAGTGCATGGGATTCTTCCGTCCTAAGTGCAGGACTCTGCACTTGTCCTTGTTGAACCTCATCATATTTCTTTTGGCCCAATCCTCTAATTTGTCTAGGTCCCTCTGTATCCTATCCCTACCCTCCAGCGTATCAACCACTCCTCCCAGTATAGTGTCATCTGCAAACTTGCTAAGGGTGCAGTCCACACCATCCTCCAGATCGTTAATGAAGATATTGAACAAAACCGGCCCCAGCACCGACCCTTGGGGCACTCCACTTGATACCGGCTGCCAACTAGACATGGAACCATTGATCACTATCGTTGAGCCCGACCATCTAGCCAGTTTTCTATCCACCTTACCGTCCATTCATCCAGCCCAGACTTCTTTAACTTGCTGGCAAGAATACTGTGGGAGACTGTATCAAAAGCTTTGCTAAAATCCAGAAATAGTACATCCACTGCTTTCCCCTCATCCACAGAGCCGGTTATCTCGTCATAGAAGGCAATTAGGTTAGTCAGGCATGACTTGCCCTTGGTGATTCCATGCTGACTGTTCCTGATCACTTTCCCTCCTTTAAGTGGTTCAGGATTGATTCCTTGAGGACCTGTTCCATGATTTTTCCAGGGACTGAGGTGAGACTGACTGGCCTGTAGTTCCCTGGATCTTCCTTCTTCCCTTTTTTAAAGATGGGCACTACATTAGCTTTTTTCCAGTCATCCGGGACCTCCCCCGATCGCCATGATTTTTCAAAGATAATGGCCAATGGCTCTGCAATCTCATCGGCCAACTCCTTTAGCACCCTCAGATGCAGCGCATCCGGCCCCATGGACTTGTGCTCGTCCAGCTTTCCTAAATAGCCCCGAACTACTTCTTTCTCCACAGAGAGCTGGTCACCTCCTCCCCATACCGTGCTACAGAGTGCAGCTGTCTGGGAGCTGACCTTGTCTGTGAAGACAGAGGCAAAAAAAGCATTGAGTACACTAGCTTTCTCCACATCCTCTGTCACTAGGTTCCCTCCCTCATTCAGCAAGGGGCCACTTTCTTCCTGTTGCTAACATACCTAAAGAAACCCTTCTTGTTACTCCTAACATCTCCGGCTAGCTGCAACTCCAAGTGTGATTTGGCCTTCCTGATTTCACTCCTGCATGCCTGAGCAATACTTTTATACTCCTCCCTGGTTATTTGTCCAATCTTCCACTTCTTGTAAGCTGTTCTTTTGTGTTTAAGACGAGCAAGGATTTCACTGTTAAGCCAAGCTGGTCGCCTGCCATATTTACTTTTCTTCCTACACATCGGGATGGTTTGTTCCTGCAACCTCAATAAGGTTTCTTTGAAATACAGCCAGCTTTCCTCGACTCCTTTCCCCGTCATGTTATTCTCCCAGGGGACCTTTCCCATCAGTTCCTGAGGAGTCGAAGTCTGCTTTTCTGAAGTCCAGGGTCTCTGTTCTACTGCTTTCCTTTTCCTTGTGTCAGGATCCTGAACTCGACCATCTCATGGTCACTGCCTCCCAGGTTCCCATCCACTATTGCTTCCTCTACTATTTCTTCCCTGTTTGTGAGCAGCAGGTCAAGAAGAGCTTTCCCCCTAGTTGGTTCCTCCAGCACTTGCACCAGGAAATTGTCCCCTACACTTTCCAGAAACTTCCTAGATTGTCTGTGTACTGCTGTATTGCTCTCCCAGCAGATATCGGGGTGATTAAAGTCACCCATGAGAACCAGGGCCTGTGATCTAGCAACTTGTGTTAGTTGCTGGAAGAAAGCCTCATCCACCTCATCCCCCTGGTCCGGTGGTCTGTAGCAGACTTCCACCACGACATTACCCTTGTTGTTCATACTTCTAAATTTAATCCAGAGACACTCAGGTTTTTCTGCTGTTTCATACTGGAGCTCTAAGCAGTCATACTGCTCTCTTACATACAACGCAACTACCCCACCTTTTCTGCCCTGCCTGTCCTTCCTGAACAGTTTATATCCATCCATGACAGTACTCCAATCATGTGACTTATCCCACCAAGTCTCTATTATTCCAATTACATCATAATTTCCTGTTCTCCACTTACTTACTGTAAATAAAACATTAAACACAATCCTTGTTCTTTGTTCCACTTTACTGTCCCAGCTGCAGTTGTTGTGGGCAGAGTCCTGGGATTTGCTTCCTGACTTGGTTGTGTCCCCCCAGCCCCCACAGGGAATATTGTGCCCCTAGGAGGAGAGTTTGGGGTTTACTGTGATGTGTCACTATCCAGCCTGTGCTCTGTCTCTGTCCTGTACACACCCATGTCAAACAGGAATTGCTCAGCTGTGCTCTGCAGAAAGGTAACTGGTTACACAGGGTACAATCCGTGCAGAGACTCAGGTGTTGCAATGCTGAGTGTTATGGGGCCTAATCTTTAGGCAGCTAGAAAATCACAGGCACAGCACAGTGATCCACAAAGCTGAGTTAGGTGGCTGAACTCCCTAAACAATGCATGGGCGACACAGGCACCTTACAGTGTAATTCACAAAAGCCAGGTCTACTCACACACGCTGTCCTGGGCCATTGGGCCTCAGCCCTGATTTGGGATGAATCCCTCTCTAAAGGCTCTGCCTGTATGGTTGCAAGCCAGGCAAAAAGTCTCCAAGAACAGAGGGGCAGTTCACGCCTCATCAGGGTGTGGATGGAACAAACCCAGCCCAGACTCACAGGAACAATGGACATTAGTTTAGGCAGGAACAATAGATACTGGCACCACCACCACCAAGCAACTGAACTACTGATTAAAGGGGAGAGCCTGGCTGAAGAGCCAGCTTGTGGTGTGAAGCAGCTAAGTTTGTAAGGACACTGAAAGGGTTAAGATCAGCTTAGGATGTGTTTTGCTTTTATTTCATTTGACCAAATATGACTTGTTATGCTTTGACTTATAATCACATAAATCTATCTTTATAGTTAAAAAATCTGTTTATTCTACCTGAAGCAGTGCGTTTGGTTTGCAGTGTGTCAGAGGATCCCCTTGGGATAACAAGCCTGGTACATATCAATTTCTTTGTTAAATTGATGAACTCATATAAGCTTGCAGCATCCAGTGGGCATAACTGGACACTGCAAGATGGAGATTCCTAGGGTTGTTTCTTGGACTGGATATACTGGCTAGTGTCATTCAAGTGCAAGTAGCGGGGAGCAACTTACATGCCAGAGGCTGTGCGTGAACAGCCCAGGAGTGGGGCGTCTCACAGCAGAGCAGAGTAAGTCTGGCGCCCAGAGTCAAGGATTGGAGTGGCCTAGCAGATCACTGGTCCAGACAACACCAGAGGGGAACATCACAAGCCCCCTGAGCAGCTGCGCAATGGACTTTCAGCCACTGCTCCCATGGACAGGATGTGGGTTGTTAAACTGAAACAGACCAGCCAGAAAAAAAGCATTTTTACTTGGTCCCAACCCCAAAACTTTGACACTCACTTTGTTTCTCCCCAGAACAAGAGGTTTGGGATGGTGTGACACTCCATACCTCAGAGTAGCATCCTGGCATCCCCATATTCACTGCTGTGATATAATTATGTTTTGTACAAAGCATGCCTTGTGGAGTATCACTTTAAAAGTCTTGATCTGTTGAACATTAATATCCTGTTCGATAGTATGTTATCATTGTCAGTAAAGTTATGAAGTATTACTAGGTGTGTTTTACTAAATTATGTTGTGAGATTGGGAACACCACAAACAGCCTTCCAGGTATACAACAATGGAATAGCCAGACATGTTGTTGGCCCATTAAGGGAAAAACACTCCCAATGACCATCCCAGGAACTGTATACAATGGAGACTTTTCTCAGAGGGAGCATGTAGACAGTGGAGGCTGCTTGACCCATGGAAGGGGGTTGGGAAGGGGACAACACACCTAGATCTGTCCCCTTACAATCCCGATTCTGCTTATTACCTGGCAGCTCGGCTGGAAATTATAGCCATAAAAAAAGGAAGAGCAAAATAACATGGATCTCAATGACATCTTTATTGGGTCTGTGAAATGACAGGGGTTAATGTCACACTCAGCAGCAGCATCTTAGTACATAGGAAAACCAAACTGGTACCTTGGTTTCATTACAGCAGGGGAGATGCAGAGAGAGAAACACAAAGGAAAAGTGAATACCTTTGATGATCTCACAACTCCCATAGTATGTGAGTGGCTGGTAAATCATTTGCACCCTCTGCTGAAGGCAGGAGCAGTATCTTAAATCGGCTGTGTCAGTAGGAATGTATAATGAAGGCCTTTTAACAGTGAAAAGCAAACCTGCTTCCAGCCTCCTCTGTCTGACTTCAGCACAACAGTCACCCAGTTCACACTCACCAGCTCCCCCATCACAGACAGCACCCATTGTGGTGGGTGGCTGGTGCATGAAGAGTAGTATGGGGAGAGGTTTGGTGTGTGGTGGTCAAACAGGAAAGTGCAGAGAGAAGAGGGTTATGGAGCAAACAAGTTTATATTTGTGACATGGCTGAGGTGGAGCCAACACATGAGGAGTGAGGTAAAAAGCTGAAGTTCCAAAGTGGGAATTAAACACAAAGACATAGCTGAAACCAGCCAGACTCACCTGTATACTAACATTGTTAAAATGAGTATTCAAATTATAAGAATGTGTTTAAACTTCATGGAAGGAGGATTCCATCTCACACTTATCGAAGCCTGCAATGGTGGAATTCCAGCCTGGGAGCTTGGATAGGTTTTCTGGGTTGGTCCCTATTAGCCAGGGAGAACCTCCATAGTTTCACCTACTGATGAGTGACCCTGAGTCTGTGAGCCTGAAGGTGCATCGAGTGGCAGAAAGGGTGGCCAGAAGCCTAGATGATGAAATGGGGAGATGTTAGACCTCAGAGAGACTGAGCCATCTAGCTGCAAATGGGACCAATTGGGAGGTGAATCTAACCTGGGTTCTATGGATATGATAAGCATCACCGAGCGCAAACAGGAAACTAGACCAGAGGTTCCTTTCTTGGGTCTGGCTGGATTGTGGTTGAAGCAGCAGTGAGTGAGAGTCTCTCACTGTTCCAGGAGCCAGTGACCTTAGAGGAGGTGACCGTGTATTTCACCAAAGGGCAGTGGATTCTGCTGGACCCTGGTCAGAGAGCCCTCTATAGGGATGTCATGCTGGAGAATTATGTACTAGAAGTTTTCTCTCTGCAAATATCACTTTGAATGCTTCTCATTTCAGAGTAACTTTCACTTTTAATTTCTCCCACTTTTTAATCTCCTCCGCCTCCCTGGCCCCACACTTTTATAGTGGAAAAAACATGGGATCTAGCGGGAGTAAAACTGTTTTATAAGATAGGCATTTCCTGAAAAATTCTTAACTATCAATTTAAAAATGTAGAAAAATTTAGTTACTTTCCCAAAATTTGTCATTTTCAAAATATTTTGAAAAATGAGAAATCTAATTGAAAGCTAAACTTGTTTGCAAAAATATAAATAAATAAATAAAATTAAAAATCATTTCAGTCAAAACCCCATTGTGACGTTGCACTCCATAATGCTTTATGGAAATATGCTTATGAATGTATATATGACATAACTGGAATTTGTCTTATGCTACAGATGCCATGTAACATATCTCTGCAAAGGTTATGATCTAGTGAATATATTCATTCTATTTGTATGCATGTATCATTTTTGTATTCTCAGCTATGAATATTGGCTGTGTAGTTATTTGATTTTAAGTAGCCTTAGTATGGCATTTAGTCAGCTTCTCAGGAAAGGAATTTGCAAGTTAAGTGCCCAATCAAGAAACACTTAATGGACAATGGACTTTGGAAGAGTCCAATCCACATAAGAAGCAGGTCTGGCTCCAGACACCAGCTTCCCAAGCACGTGCTTGGGGCGGCACCTTTGGACGGCGGCGCTTGGGGTTTGTTTGTGGTTTTTGGTTCGTCCGGGCAGCGCTGGGGGCGGGGCTTGGGCGGTGGGGCGTGGCACTGGGGGGGCGGGGACTTGGGCGGTGCAGTGCTCGGAGGGGTGGGCTTCAGCAGCACAGCGCTCGGGGGGCAGGGACTTGGGTGGCGTGACACGATGCTCAGGGGGGCAGGGACTTGGGTGGCGTGACGCGACGCTTGGGGAGGTGGGGACTTGGGCGGCATGGTGTGGTGCTCAGGAGAGGTGGAGGGCTTAGGCGGCATAGTTCTCAGGGGCGAGGACTTGGGCGACGTGATGCTCAGGGGTGGGGACTTGGGTGGCGCGACGCGGCGGCAGGGGCGACGGACTTGAGTGGCATGACACGACGCTCGGGGCGGGGACTTGGGCAGTGCGACGCGATGCTCGGGGACAGGAACTTGGGTGGCATGGTGCGGTGCTCGGGAGGAGCCGGGGGCTTAGGCAGCATGGCACTCAGGGGGGCGGGGACTTGGGCAGCATGACGTGACACTCGGGGGCGGGGATTTGGGCGGTGTGATGCGACACTCAGGGAGCAGGGACTTGGGCGGCACGGTGCAGTGCTCCGGCGGGGCGGGGGACTTGGGCTGTGTGACATGACACTTGCGGGGGACAGGGACTTGGGCGGCGTGACTCGACGCTCGGGGGGGCGGGGACTTGGGCAGTGTGACGCTTGGGGAGGGGTTTGGTGGTGCAGCGCTCGCGGGGGACGGGCGGGGCAGCGCTCTTTTTTTTTGCTTGGGGGCAGCAAAAATATTAGAGCCGGCCCTGATAAGAAGTATACCTGAGGATGTTCAAGGTAGCATAGGAGCAATGGCTGCCACCTGTAAAGTTCTGAGTCATGCATGGACATGTGACTTGCCCATGTGACTTCAGAACTCCATCTTGCAGCTGGATTCTCCATAGGAGACAGGAAGAGGTTTCCACCCACAAGAGAAAGTCTATTTAAGCCCCTGGAAGCCCCTCCATTTTGTCTTCAGCTGGCTCAAGAGATAGCCTCTCCACCCCCAAAGGAAGGAAGAAAGAAACTGGAACAAAGGACAGTAACAACAGTGGTGTGAGTGATTGCTGAACCCAGACTAGAAGGAGGCTAGTCTGTAAAAGAAGCTTACTGGAACATCTCTGAGGGTGAGATTTCATCTGTAATCACTTTCTTAGTGTATTAGGTTTAGACTTATATGTTTTATTTTATTTTGCTTGGTAATTCACTTTGTTCTGTCTGAAACTACTTGGAGCCACTTACATCCTACTTTTTGTATTTAATAAAATCACTTTTTACTTATGAATTGACCCAGAGTATGTATTAATACCTGAGGGAGCACACAGCTGTGTATATCTCTCTATCAGTGTTATAGAGGGAGAACAATTTATGAGTTTATCCTGTATAAACTTTATACAGGGTAAAACAGATTTATTTGGGATTTGGACTCTACTGGGAGCTGGGTATCTGAGTGTTGGAAACAGAAACACTTCTTAAGCTGATTTTAGTTAAGCCTGCAGCTTTTGGAGGACATTGTTCAGACCTGGGCCTGTGTTTTTAGCAGGCTAGCATGTCTGGCTCAAACCAGGCAGGGCACTGAAGTCCCAAGCTGGCAGGGAAAACGGGCTCAGAGGTAGTCCCAGCACATCAGGTGGCAGTCTCAAAGGGGGTTTCTGTGACCCACCCCTTCACACCCATTTTTCAAGCCCCCCCCCAACCGCACCTTGGTGCTTGGCCTAAGTGGTTGATATTAGGGTTGTGCCTGAGCTATGCACTGTGTGCAGATCGCAACATATTGGCAGAGGACACAGCATGTCTGACGCTCCCAAAAGGTCTCCATGTCTATATTCCAGTACGTCTGTACTCCACATTCCCCCCAGCACAAGCAGGGGCCAGGTTACACCATGGAACACTCTGTAACATTTATTCCACAAGCCACTCATTCATCCTGATCCCGTCATAGAACATAGAATCATAGAATATCAGGGTTGGAAGGGACCTCAGGGGATCTTCTAGTCCAACCCCCTGCTCAAAGCAGGACCAATTCCCGTCTTGTTCTTCCCCCTTCAGCAGAATTTCCCATTCCCAAATCCGACATGATCTTCTGGGTAGAGAGAAGGGCAGAGCCGTGGGTCCCAGATCTCCAGGGCTCTGAGTAAATGGGGAGCCCAAGAGGCATCTGCGCAGATGAGGAATCCTTTAAAGTGACACAGACACCACTAGTAAATGAAGGGAACAGCTGGATTCCCCCAAAGGCCTTGTGAGTTCCCCCTGTTCTGTCTCATCTCACCCAGGTCAGGATTGTCCCCAGCAGGTGTCATACCCTCAGGACAGATGTCATTCCACGTTTCTTACCACCCCTGACACCTGGCTGTACCTCCCTCCCCCTATGTGCTCAGGTGGGATGTGGAGGCAGAATTGCTCCCCTCCTCTCTCAGCTCTCGGGAAGTTTTTTGTTTGTTTGTTTGGGGGGTTTTTTGGGGAGGGGGGATTTTCCTTGTGATTTTCCTTCTCCCCAGCAGTTCTTGTGTTTTGCTTCACCCTCTTTGCTGCTCCCCTCTGTGAGGTTCCCCTTTTTGCAGCACAAGGGATAACTCCTGTCTGTACACTCTCTCTGTCCCAGCAGGTGATTGGACATTGTGTGAGAACAAGGAGGAGAAGCCACAGCAGGTAGGTCCTGAGCAAGTGGAAGCACATGGGATGGTACCAGTAAAACCCAAAGGGGACATGTTCTGGAGCCCTGAGCAGGGAGACGTCTGTGTGATCTGGGGCAGGTCAGAGAGGCATCAGAGAACCCACCAAGACAAGAGATGTAATGACCCCCTTCTTGGGAGAGATCCCCACAGGCCCCACATCTAACCAGGCAGCACTCCAGACAAGAAAGTAGCTGTGGCCAGGCCCCGAGAGCCATGAGCTCAACATGGGGGAATGGCCCAAGTGCCCAGAGAGTGCATGGTGCTTCCACAAGTGCTGTGCCCTGACTACCCAGCAGCACTCTGCCTAACCATGTGTTTGCCACAAGTGCCCTGAGTGCAGGATGGGGGGCAGGCAGCCCTGTGAGCTGCGCATGCACTGGCTCAAGGAGGAGGAACTCCACACATGGTGCATCCAGTGTGGGGAAAGCTTCAGTCAGCCTGTGCACCTCTTGGCTGATCAGGACAGTCAGCAGGGAAGAGTTCATGGATCACTCAGACCTGATTTTCCACCAGAGGAGACATGTGGGCCTGCAACAGCACGGGTACAGAGAAGGGTGCAAGGACAGTGTGCACCGGCACCTCATCACACATTGGAGAAGTCACACAGGGGAGGTTTCTAGCAGAGCCTCGCCACAGCCTGGACAGGGTGACCAGCGCAATGGCCTGTTCCCATCTGCATCACGCACAGATGTCTGGTTCCCAAGCCAGCAGGCAGCACAAGCGATCCTGAGCTGATCAGTGACTGTGGCTCTGTCTGGCCTAATGAATGCCAAGAGAAGGCCTGACAGCCCCCGCTTTGTTGTTGCAGCCCTGGCTGCTTAGCTGCTTCTCAGGAGGGTGTTGTCAGTGAAGGGGCCTCTGCCCTGGTGCTGTGACACTGTGAAGGGGTCTACTGAGGCCATGAATGTCACGTGTGTTATGTATCATCTACAGTCATGGCTCTCAACATTTCCAGTCTTCTGTGCCCCTTTCAGGAGTATGATTTATCTTGCCTACCCTTAAGTTATACCTCACTGAAAAACGACTTGCTTACACAATGAGACTTAAAAATACACATCACAGCACACTATTGCAGAAAAAGTGCTTACTTTCTCACTGTTACCATATAATTATAAAATAAATAGATTGGAAAATAAAAATTGTACTTATATTTCAGTGTATAGTCTATAGAGCAGTATAAACAAGTCATTGAAATTTTAGTTTGTACTGACTCCGCTAATGCTCTTCAGTTAGCCTGCTGTAAAACTAGGCAACTATCTTGGTGAGTTGATGTATTCCCTAAAAGACCCCTGAGTACCCCCAGGGGTACATGTAGCCCTGTTTGAGAACCACTGAACTAAAGGCCCCACTTCACACTCTGAGCCCCACTATGCTGGGTCCTGCGCATCCACCTAACAATACAAGAGTTCCTGCCCTAGATACTCCATGGCCCCATACAAGGATATTAGACATGATGGAGGTAGAGCTGCCTACAGTTAAGGTACTTGTCAATTGTTCCTTCATTGTTTATAACCTTTCTGTTCTGATTGGATGACTAAAACTACCCCAGGTGACTTAGATGACCAATCACATAACACAATGTGAATAATGACTATTCAAAGCCATTTGCTCCATGCCTCTCACTTGAGGGTTAGAGACCCTTGCAGTTCTTCCTAACCCTATGATTAACATTGTTTGTTACAGTCCTTGATGCCCCTTTGTCTGAGTGGTATCTGGAAGCTGGGGACTGGTCAGGGGCCTCCATTCAAATAAGAAATGGTAGACACGGAGTCAGGGTTATTCCCGGTGTCACTCACTTATTTACAGTAATACACATAAAATCCTGCAAAGAATCCTGTGGCACCTTATAGACTAACAGGATTCTTTGCTGCTTTTACAGATCCAGACTAACACGGCTACCCCTCTGATACTTGACACAAAATCCTGTTTCCCTGAACAGCAGTGGGGATTTGCAGTACACTGGCTTCTGCACAAATCCCAAGCCCCACACTCCAGTCCTGTGCCCAAAAATGCAGCTCTCTGTGTTTCTGATTCCTTACAGCATCACCCTATGTCTATGTCTTTTGCTGTAAGGCATTTTCTTCAGAACCTCAGATCATTTCTATGGCTCTTTTCTGCAGCATTTCCAATTTTCAACATCCTTTTTAGAATGTTGGTACCAGAACTGTATCTAATATCAGTTCCACCAAGCCCATATACAGAAGTAAAATCATCTCCCTGCTCCTACTCGCTGCTCCCGTTTATACATCCAAGGATCAGATAAGAAATGGCAGTTCATGTTCAGCTCTTTGTCCTCTGTGATACTCAAATTCTTTTTCATAGTCACTGCTTTCCAGGATACAGTTCCCTATGCTCTAGCTATGGCCATCAGTCTTTGTTCCTAGCCATAGGGCCTTGCTTTTGGTAGTATTAAATGCATTTGTTTTACTAATCCCAGTATACCAAATGATCCAGGCTGCTCTGTATGACTGCCCCTTCATTAGCATTATTTACCACTCCTCCCAGCTGTGTTAGCCACAGATTTATCAGCAATGATTTTATATTTACTTCCAAATAATTAATTAAAAAGTTGAATAGTGATGGGGCTAAAGCCCTGTGGCACCTCGTTAGCAGCTCCCCCATTCAAAGATGGTGCCCCATTGACAGTTACAAGGTCAGACTCGGAGTCACCCATCAGGAGAAGGAGAGCAGAGGGTTTATTTTACTATTGTTTTATAATGCACCTAATTCAATTATTCACAGTCTCCACCTACAGTGTCTGTCACTATTGTATCTGGGCCCTTCTGGGATAGTTCTAGTCTCATTTACACTGGAGCCAATCCAAAGTGAATCCAGGCCGTCAGTCCCAGCCTGTCTATGAATGCTGTCTGTACAGATTTATCCCAGGGAACAGCCTCACTCATCCATGGTTGGGCTATTTCCTGATTTCTTTGCTTCTGTGGAAACACTCCCAATACCCTTTCTCCTTCCCCTTCTTGCACATGCTGCCCCTGACTGGGCAGATCCTGTCTGTCCAGGGGTTGCCTTGACTCCCCTGCCACATTTCCACTCAGGGGACTCAGAGCTCTTCAGTAATTCAAAAAATTCTCATTTTACTAGCATTGCTGTAGTGCATACAGGCCCTACTCAGGGATCAGACCCCATAGTGCCAGGAGCTGTACACACATGATAAAAAGACAGTCTGTGTCCCAAAGAGCTGCAATCTACCTGCTTCCCTTCTCCCTACAGGAAATGCTCTTTGCTACGTCTTACACCTGCTTCCACTGTTCCCTGGGTGATTTTTCTTTTCAGTTTCACTACTCAGGTTGCACTGCCCTTGCTGTCTCATTCGGAGCCAGCTCAGACATTGTCTGGGATGCTTCTGAAAGGTCTTTATTTAAAACCCCAACTATTTGATGAGTTGTTGTGTTATCCCTAATTATTATTTATTTGTATTGTGACAGTGTGCACAGGCATCACTATGAGAATGGGCTCCCTTTCTGCTAGGCCTTGCACACATGCACAAAGATATCCCTGCCCCAAAGAGTTTGCACTGAGTAACTATTGCTACAAAATCACAGTGTCAACAGGGTCCTTATGTCATTTTCTTTGTCTCTCTGGGTATCTGCACCATTTAATAAAATCACATCTATTTGTGTGTCACAGCTTTGGAGTGAGTCTCAGACTTTTTAAGAGCAATGACACTTGCTCAGTAAATGATGTACATGCACTAAATGCCCAGAGTGTAGTCTGCCTAGCCCTGCCTTGTGCCCTCCCCAAAAGTGGAGATGGCTAAACCTAACCCTCTGCAAATCAGGAAACAAAGAGCTGAGGTAACCAGCCTGCACAGCTTGGGTTGTGTCAAACTTTATCTGTAAATCACTGGGACTAATGAATGAATCCAAGAGAATTGTGCTCATTCTGTGAGCGAGTCCCACACAGAGAAAGGAGCTGAATTCCTGGGGTCCATCATTCCCTGCACATTGTGTTCTGTGCTGCTTATGGTCTTTCTCTTTGCCCTCTCTGTATTCCCATCTCTTCCTGCCCTTTATCCGCCCTTTGTGCTGCTTAGAAATCACTAGCCATTAATATTTCTCTGGCTTCCCCATGTGAAGAGCATGGTACAGACATAGCTCTGGGAGCTCACAAGCTAAACAGACCCTTTGCACACCTGTGGGGTTATTGTGATTACTCAGTAATATCCCTCAGCACCAGCATGTCCAGGACAGACCCCACAGACATGGCTCCTGCTCTGGGGGCTCCCACTCTGCACAGACCAGGGGCACTGACCCATGTTTAAATGTTCCCTGGTAGCACAGAGGGAGGGCTTAGGGACCCTGGGAAGGGGTTTTTAAGAAGGGACAGGAAGGAGGAGGGCAAGGTGGAGGCTGTGGGAGCAGGTTCCAGGCAGACAAGAAGGGTATGGCAGGTGAGCCATGTGGCTGGGGTGAAGTGAACCATGCTCTGAAGTGTCCCTAGCCTCTGTTTGCAAGAAGCTGGGAATAGATGACAGGGGAGGGATCACTGCATGATTCCCTGTTTGGTTCATTCCCTCTGGGGCACCTGGCACTGGCCACTGTTGGAAGACAGGATACTGGGCTAGATGAACCTTTGATCTGACCCAGTGTGGCTGCTCTTATGAACATGCAGGGAGAGGAGGAGACAAGCTGCCTGGGCTCCTTCCCATGAGCAGGTCCCATTCACCCAGCCTGGGACCATCGTCACACAGCCTTGGCTCTGGGCTCTTGATCATCTCCCCTGGGCTGAGTTCCCTTCCCCAGCAATCCCACCCCTCTGCTCCAGGCAGGAACAATCTGGATGGGGGTGGGGGGACTTGTGACCATGGTGGAGCAAACACAGGGACAGACTCCCCCGGGGCAGGCAATGCCGGGACGTTCCCATTGCTCACTGGCCCCATTGCACTCATTGGGCTCCAGACCTTGGCTGTTCTCTAGGCATCAGATAATGCAGTTAATGGCCCTGAGAGGACATGGGGATCCCCCGAGCCCCTCCCCCTGCTGCACAGACACAGCCCCGTCCCCCAGTAGTGCTGGGTGCAGTTGCTTATGCTCCGACTGACTTCCAAGGGGCTGGCGTCACTTCTGCCATACAAAAACTACATCGCCCAAAATCCCCTATGCCAGGCACATGGGGCATCCACCTGTGACTGACTGAGCAGTCGGGAGGCGGGGTCGGCCTGGCTGAGCAGCCAATGGCGGGGTGGGGCGGGGTAGATTTGAAGGAGCTTGGGGCGCATGGGTTTCTCAGGGAGGCACAACAAAGCCCAGCCTGGCTGCGGTCAGTCAGTGCTTCTATATCCTGGGAAATTTCCCAAAATCTGGGAATTTTTGAGTAAAATATTCCAACTTGGGAAATTGGGAATTTTCATTCACAACCTAAATAATCCAGGGAAAATTTCATAAAAAGGAAAAGACTTTCCAAATCTCAAAAATCCTGGGAAGTTTTCATAAAAAAAGTAAAATATTTGCGCTTCTTTTAAATTTCCCTCAAAATGCGTTCTTCAATATTTGTCATGTGATTTTCATAATCAGGCACCTATTGGTGGTGCTTCGATGTACTATATCATGATGGCACAAGTGAAGTGACAAGTGTGCACATGCACTCACAACAAACCAACCTCAGCAACAGCTGGCTGGAGGGTAATGAGGAGATGGTTATCAAATTTATCTTCTGGGTAAGGTTTCTTCCAATATTTAAATATATTGCAATACTTACTGATTATGATTAGTTTCTTGATCTGTCATCAATTCTCTAAAATTTTGTATTTCATGCTTGCAGTTGAACACAGAATGTGGACCATTTCGGCTGTTCATAAATTTGTAAAAGCACCTGCCTCCAGGCAAATATTAAATATCTTCACCTACTGTGTTAGGTAATAAAATATAATATGTTCCCTTCTTTGATTTAAATATATGTAAGCAGAGTCTGGATGAGCTCTACCCTGACATCTGGTGGTGAATTATGGTGAGTGTGGAAAAGAACTTAGGGGGCTGATCTTGTTTGCATAGGCACACCCACCCCGCCTAGCATGAGCCCACAGCAGCCCCAAATAGTCACTTTGTCAGCTGTGGGATCCCCAATTTCTCGGTTGTTGGGGTAGGAGGAATAAAGTGTTGTTACCCTGATTCTGTGAATGAAGGACTATGAGACTGTTTTATGACAGAGGGTCTCACCATCAACTAAGTAGCAACTAAGGTTGGGGACAGATGTGTGTACTTGATGGTATAGGCCCCTTTTGAGGGCCTGGTATGACAATTGTGCACACACATCTCTCTCCCTCTCCCGTTCCCTTCTTCCCCCACACACTGTTGAACAGTAAAGCTAATTTTGATTCTATTAGGAGTCTAGCTAGAGACTGCTGAGATTAATTCACTTTGGGCCAATGGTGCACCAGCACTGGGGCTCCCCTACTAGGAGCTGAAACCACTAAAAGAGCAAAAATTACTGAGCTGAGATCACTGAGTGCTGTGTTAACTCGTGGGGAAGCCTGAAGATATATTGCTAAGCAGCTGGCAGAGCAGTTTGCAGGATTGTTGGAGCGGTGAGCGCAGCAGAGTGGAGCTGAGCAGTTTGTAGGGACAGCTGGTGTGGTTCATGGGACAGCTGGTGGAGCAGAGCAGTGTGCGGGATGGTTGGAGCGGCCCACAGAAAAACGAGTGGAGCAGAGCGGAGCAGTTTGCGGGGACGGCTGGAGGAGCAGAGCCGTTCATAGTGAAGGCTGCAGAAGACCTCCACAGAAAGGTGGGGCAATCAGCCTTGGCCCATGTAAGGTGCCCCTTAACACCCCGTGTGCCCCCCGCCCAAAATTCCACCCAGGCTGGGGGGGGTAAAACTCTGCAGATGAACTTTTGAACTCTGGGGTGGCACTGACCAGGGATAGAGACTTTTGGGTTGTTGGACTTTGGGGTGATTTGGACTTAAGACCCTGAGGGGAAAAGGACATTGCCAAACTTACTTGGAGGTGGGTCTTTTGCTCATGGTTTGTGTTATGAATCCTGTTTGTGGTGTTTCTCCAACGTAATGCCGCATTGTTTCCCTCCTTTATTAAAAGGCTTTTGCTACACTCAGACTCTGTTCTTGCGAGAGAGGAAGTATTGCCTCCTAGAGGCACCCAGGGGGGTGTTATGTAATTGTCCCAGGTCACTGGGTGGGGGCTCAAGACGGTTTTGCATTGCGTTATTGAAATGGAACTCCTGGATACTGAACTGGCCCTTGCTGCTGCCAACTCAGAGGGGCAGAAGGGTTACATATAAATTGAAATATACATATACTAATTATTGCATTCCATTATTGCAGAGAACTCTTTCCATTTTTATCTAATGTAAAAAATGAATAAAGAGACCAGTAAGGCTAGTGAGAGGAAGAAGAGGACTGCAGGAGTAGACAAAGATCCGTCCACATTGGAATGAAAACAACAGGATAGCACCCCTGACAAAGTATTGAAGACTTGGGGTGACCTTCCACCAAAAGAGAAGCCATCTACTTTCAAAAAAGCCTTTCAAGACTCATGGCTACAAGACGGTAAATACAAATATTTGCTGCAGAAAGTAGAAAACAATCGTTTTTTAGCTTATTGCAAATGTTGTGATGTAAAAATCCAGGCAGGTACTAGTGAGTTACATAAGCACGCTAATGGTAAAAAACATAAACAAAAGATTGAGACAGTATCTAATACAAAGAAAATTGATGATATGTTTAATAAACAAGATTGTGAAATTTAAAAAGCATAAAAATGTGAAGAGCAAGTTAAAAATGCAGAGATTAGAATGTCTGTTACTTTGCTGAACACGTCAGTATTCAATCTGTAGAACAGTTGACTGAAGTAGTTAAAAAATGTTTCCCTGATTCCAAAATTGTTGAGGCTGTAGCATTAAAGAAAGATAAATGTACTGCTATAATTAGCAATGTTTTGGCACAAACTGAGATGGAGGAACTTGTAGAAAAATTGAAAGTTAATGAATTTAGATTATTCATGTTTGCAAATATATCTGAACTGGCTAAAAAGGTTTTCACATTACCGCATTCAAATGCAGCATGTGAAAGAATTTTATCCATGGTAATTGACATAAAAACCAAAAAAAGAAACTGTCTGACAACCAAAACACTCAATTCTATTGTAGTTATAAGGTCAGCTTTGAAAGCAAAGCAAGATAAATGTTCTAATTTTGTAATTATTATTAAACATGTGTATTTACATTGTAAAAATATGTACATTAAAAATAACAGTGATAAAACTAGTAAAAATATTAATGATGGTAATGATGTTCCTAGTGACGACTCAGACCATGAGTCAGAAAACGGATAAAACTGAGAGATTACAATAATAAGGAAAATTATATAAAAGAGTGTTATTTGTTCTTTGTTTGCTTTTTTATCTTATTTTATAATATGTTTACTTTTTATTTTTTCAAAGTAACTTTGATGTACAGCACACTGCAAGGCACATGCTGTGCTTATTAATGCTTTGTTTTTAAAATAGTGAAATTTGTGTAAAATACATTGTTTTCTATAATTTCAATCCTACTCCTCATGTGTTAAATGTTTTATTTACTGTATAAGTAACATAAGTTTAAAATTGAAAAGCATGTCTATATGTATAAAAATTATAATAAATGTGAAATATCTTGAACGAATAAGAATAATTTGCATATAATATATATGATATAGTTATTAAAAGCACACATATTACATTCCTTTGAGATTTTTAAATAAAAAACTAAACCTGGGAATTTTTCACCAGATTTGGGAAATTTTTAGCGCTAGGTTGGGAAAAGTTGGCATCATGATATAGAAGCACTGAGGTCAGTCCAGGCTCCCTGAGCTCGGCGGTTCAGGAAGGGCAGCTCAGATGTGTGGTCTGAACTGGGGGGCTCCCGTGCTGGGGCCTGAAGGAAGAGCTGAGATCCCGGCAGATGAAGGGCTCCAGAGCCGCTGGGCAGCCTGGCCAGGGGAAGTGCAGGAAACTGCTCCCTGTAGGAATGCGCTGCCTGTAGCAGTTACTGATCTGTCAGGGGATGTAGGACACTGCTCCCTGCTGCAGCTAACTCCTGTAGAGCTGCTTCTCACACTGCAGGGTCTGATGCTTCTCCCTGCAGGGATGCGCTGCCTGCATCAGCGAGAGGCAGTGGATTGTTACCAGTTACTGATAACTCAGGTTGTTCTTATTTGCTGCTTTATCCTAATTTGCTAAAACTTGACAGTGGGGTGGGATGGCAGCATAAAGTCTTCAGCTTCCAAACGACCCTGCCTGGGGGTACATCTCAATCAATTACCTCTCAACAGAGTGAGGTCACTTAAACATCATTTATTCTGTAGTGCCATTTATTGTGCAAACAATGTAGTACCCTGGCATTGATACTTCTGCCCAAGTGACCTGTGGGTTAGATTCATTGTAGTGGGATGTGGGACATGGAGGATAATTTAAACTCTTAATTTCCTTCAATATACTTCCATGCTGGTACGATCTCTGACCATTACAGTTCATCAGCTCAGCAGGCAGGCACAGGCAGCATGCGCTTGTCCTGTTGCCTTGACTAAGAAAGGTTCTGATCAAAGGGAGCATAGATTCCAGCCAGCTCCTGGGATAATATCTCATTGGGAGCTGAAAGGGCTTGTTCAGAAAGAGATTTAGAAGTCTGTAGGTAAGGATGAGCCAGACTGGTTTGTCTCCATGCAGGTATATGTTATTTTCTGGGGGCTGGGTAGAAAGGAGAGAGAAGAATTTTGTATTTCCTATTTCCCTTACTAAGAGCCATCTATGATACCCTGACATTTTTCTTGGCAGAAGCAGTTCCTATCTAATTATTACAGGGTCAAAATATAGCTGCCATCACTCAAGAGGCATTAGTGGTGGTGGAGGTATGAAGAGGGCCAAGAAGTCCTTTCCCTCCCCTGAACACTCCCTTGCATCTACACAATAACAAAGCTAAACGATGAAGTCCTAAGAGCAATTCAGGGAATCCCAGCAGCAGATGAGACAAGTTGGTGAACTGCTAGGAGACTCTATGCAGTCAGGCACACCGATAAGAGAAGAAAGCAGCAATATAAAAGGCTGAGCCAGGGAGCAGGAAGGGGGGTCCTCGTAACTGCTGCTATGTTGTGATGCACCATAAAAAGTCATAAAGACGCTTGGTGGAGGATCCCTGGCAGACTCCCTGCTGCTTAATTCACACAGAGGTCTGCCAGCCAGGGATTGCAGGAACTGATGGAGGAGCCCATTCAGAGTTAGAAATTTAAAAATAAACATTGCCAGCAATCTCTTCATGACACTTCGTGCTGTAAACTGTGAGTGACAACACATTTTTATTCCTTGTCAGATAGTAAAAAACATATTTTATATTAATCTATTTGCCAATATATTTTCCCATGTAATAACACAATAAGATTGGATAAGGAACCACAGTAATCACACATATTCTGTGAGAAATAAGGAGAGGAACACATATTTCTGAAGGAAATTTTAGGGGGAAAATTATCTATTTTTAGATTAAATTTCCCTATGTTAAAAGCTAGAAAAAACACATAGCTTCACCAGCAGACTGGATAAAAACACAAATGAATCCATCAAAAGAGAATTTTAGGGTATTTGTTTTCAAATAATCAGGGTAAGTTTAGGGCACACAACCATGAATGGCATATTGTGAGTAAATCTTCAGAAGTGAATTATTACATTAAAATGTTCATAACGCATCACGTTTAAAACAGTAGTCCTAGCAATACCATGTGATGTGCCTCCCCTCAGACTCTGCTCAGCTAGCTCTTCAAGAAATTAGGTTCAATCGCTAATTTCAAGGAATTTGACCAATCAGTCACTATTTTTACAGAGCATTGCAGAAAGTGGTGGACAGAACCAGAGGAATTGTGATGAATTTCCTGGAACAACTTCATTTTCTTTGTACTCTAAACCTCACATAACAACAAAAATATAACCCTTTCAACTGATTTATGGCCGAGAAGAAAGGTTTCCCAATAAAGCTTCACCAAATTTCATGTTATGTGTCATTAAGTCTTTAATACAATTAAGTTAATTTGTGATGATTGAGTAAAGGAATACAAAACCCTTCTCTATTTCTTTATCAAACTACATTTGTTGTGTCCTTATAACCAAGAACATGAAGAGCACCGTAGTACATTGAAATCAACAGTAGACACTGACAGTAAATTGCCTGCAAATAATATTTGTAAAGTAAACTATACTAAAAAAATTAAGATTATAGAAGAGATTTCTATCGATAGGAAGAGAGCATTTGAGGTTGGGGACCGTGTTTTGTTAATTGATGTGAGAAAAAGAAAGGAAGGGTCATATCTTCATTACTGATTATATGTAGCTAGAAAGTTAAAAATCACATGAATTAATGCTGACAGAAGTTCAAAGAATATTATATAATCTTGCATGAGTTAGCATTAGAAACAACCCAGTCTGACATTTTAATAGTTTATTTTGTTAAGATAAATATTTTGGATTTCTTCAAATTCCACAGTTGAAATACAAATGACGTTATTTAGAGAAGTTAAACTTCAATATAGATTTGAGGGAGGAATCAAAAAATAAATGTAAATAATTCCATGTCTAAAAATATGTTTAGATGCTTGTTTCTGCAATACTGATTGAATGTAAATTAAATATTCCTGTATTTACACCTTGTTATGATAGTATTTTCTAAATTAGACTAATCTCTTTTTTTTCATACTTTACACTGAGATTTCACAGAGGTAGAATCACCCCATCCACCCCTATCTGCTGCCCCTGGGGCAGGGGATGGGCAAAGGCGAGGGCTGGGGGTTCCCAGGTGTCTGGTTTTCGAGTGGAACCTCCAGTTGAAAAGGGAAACTGGCAGCATCCGGTCAGCACAAAAAGTCCAGTTGCTGCAGTAACTGGCCCCCACAACTGGGGTGGGGGGGAGAGAAGAGCAGGAGGGCTGGGAGGGGCCAGTCTGTGCCACGGGGTCACTGTCAGGGACCGAGATTCCCTCCGGCCTGAGCTGGGACCGGGCAGATTATCAGGGGAACCGCGTTTGTACCCTCAGCGTTGAGACCAGGACTGAAATAAGGGTGGAGCGTCCCGGAGAAGGTGCCAGTGAAAGTGAAGAGATGGGACCTGTCAGTCACATTGTAAAACGAGACCTCGCCCGCCTCGTAGTCCAGGAAAATCCCCACCCGGCTGGGCCTGATGCTCACAGGGAGGGGGGTTGCGGGGGAGGTGCCGGCCTTGTATCCCCCATCCCTCAGCCACACGACCCAACATCCATTCCCAGGGGCGTATGCAAACTCCCCCTTCCTGCTAAGAGATTCCCTACAAACCCCCAGGTCCCACTCAGGCTTGTCTCCCACCTCCACCTCCCAGTAACGCCTCCCATCCGCGAACCCCTCAGCACCCAGGACAGAGACACAAGGATCAAATCTCTCAGGCTTGTCGGGCAGATCCTGGCTAGTGTCTCCAAGTCTCACATGTTTCCGATCCTCAGACAGGACAAGTCTGGGATGAGCCGTGTCTGGATCCAGAGTCACGTCCACTGGGAAGAGAGTCACAGAGTCAGGGCTGGGGGCAGGGGCTGGTCACTGGGATCAAAGGGAAATTAACCTGCACCTCTGTTAATCACTGCGGGGGGGTTGTTGCCTGAGGGGAGTCAGGGCCCCTCTGCCTGTGAGGCGACAATGAGGGGAAAGGGCAGGAGGAGCGGGGGAGGGGTGAGAAGGTGTCAGGGGAGGTAGGGGAGGGGAGGTGACAGACTGATGCTGGGAGAGGAGAGGAAAGGGGAGGGGAGGTGACAGGAGCAGAGGGGTGGAGGAGGGGTAGAGGGGAGGGCAGGCACAAGGGCTCTGGGGTGATAAGGGACGAGTGGGGCACCTGGAGGACAGGGGTGTGAAGAGCAGGTTCCAGGGGGCTGCTGGGGGAGAGGGGAGGACCCCAGTAGAAGAAAGGGACGGACCCCAGGAAGCTGCGGGGGGCAAGGGATGGGGCAGGCACCAGGGGGCAGAAGAGGGTGAAGGGCAGGTTCCAGGGCACTGCAGGGGGTGGGGGGGTGGGCACCAGGGCAGAAGTGGATGGACCCCAGGGGGCACAGAGAAGCAAGGGAAGGGGCAGGCACCAGGGGGCAGAGGGGTGTGAGGGAATGGGGGAGCTCCAATGAGGCAGGGGAAATCAAGGGGCGGGTGAGCTGCCAGGGGGTGAGATGAGGAGTGGGGGAGGTGGAACCATGGTGGGGGAAGCGAATGAACAAGCACTGGTGCCAAAGAGGCAGAATGGGGGATGAGGGAGCAGGTGAGCAGAAGGGGGGCAGAGAGAGGGGTGTGGAGAATGGCAGGCCCTAGGGGGGCAGAGGGGTGTGCAGGGAGATGTGGGCACCAGGGGGGGCAGAGGGAGGATGAAGGGAGGGGTGGGGCCTAAAGGTTAGGAGAGGGAGAGGTGAGGTGTGCGGCAGTGCTGAGGTGAGGGGAAGGGCTGAGACCAGGGATCCCAAAGAATGGGTGAAGGAAGGGACTTGCACCAGGCAGGTAGAGGGGGCAAAGGAAACAGCAGGCACCAGGGAGGCAGATGGGGCCAGGGTAGAGCTGGGACTTGGGGCAGAGGAAGAGCTGGCACCAGGGGACTGGAGGGGTGGTGAGGGGTGCAGGTGCCACGGAGTCAGAGGGGGAGGGGAGGGGCGAGGTGAGAAATAAAGAGAAGGTGGCCTGGGTGATGGTGGCAGAGGGTCGAGAGGAGAGCAGGGTCAGTGGGGCAGAGGGTGGTGAGGGGCTGGGCACCAGGAAGGAAGGGGACAAGGGGAGTGTCAGGTGTTGGGAGGTAGGAGGAGGGACGGGGCAGGCAGCAGAAGGGTGCGGGGGGGAAGGGAAAGGGCAGGTGCCTGGAGATTGAGGGGGTTAAGCAGAAGGGCAGGCACAGGGAGGGCAGAGGAGGGGAGGGACAAGCACCAGGGGGCAGAGAGGGGTGACAGGCAGGGCAGGTGGGCAGAGGGAGGTGTTAGGAGAGGGGATTGGGGAGAGGCAGGTGCCAGGGGGTCAGAGTGGGGCTAGAGGAGGTGTGAAAGCTATTTGGGGTAGCCCCCCCTTATTAATAGTTTTTGCAAGCGACCAGTAGGTGGAGGCAGAAGCCTCCAAACGGCCTCACGTACACAGTACCTTGAACTTTGTAACTAATCTTTTTTTGCTGCCAGAGGCAGAAAAAAGATCCTGCTTTAACCCAGTTTTTCCTGACCAGATAACGGTGTTACGGGGTTTAGTAACCACCAATGAAGTGTTAACACGGCATGGTCTTTGTCTGAAAGTGTATAAAAAGCTTGTGAAACTTGTGTGCAGGAGAGTTTTCTGTATCTACTACAGAGCTTTCCTTTCTTCTGCAGAATAAAGCATTTTTTCCTTATCCCTGTCAGGCTGTTATTGGCTCTCAGCTAGGCAGACCCGATATTTCGGTAACAGAGGGGTGGGCACAGGGGGACGAGGGAAGGGGCTCCCAGCTGAGGGCCCAGCCCCTGGGCTAAAGGCTACAAGGGAAGGGGCGGCACCTTTTTCTATTAATTGAAACTAGTCAGCAAACCCGACACGGATTCACGAATAGTTTCTCTTGACCCAAAATATAATTTTGCAGCAAATAAACTATTTCTCCAAAACATTTCACCCAGCTCCACTACAAACCTCTCTGAGCAACTTAGGAGCCCCAATCCCAGTGACTTGCAATGAGAGACTGTCAACATCCCCAGAAACGCAGTTACAGGCAGGCCAGGCTCAGAACATCAGCTATGAAACACTCCTGAGCTGTTTAATTTGCCCTTTGCAGACAAATGCCCCCTGGGCCCCTGATCTCACCCCCACAAATCAGGCTGAAAATGGAGACTTGGCTCCAGCCTGAACACTCTGCCCAGAGCCATTTGTCCCATGGATGCTGCTAGCGGCACAGACCCTCTGCAGCTGCACCTGGGCATCTCCCAGAGCAGATAACGGTCACAGAGACCATCTCAGAGTCCCAGGAGCTCAGGTGTCTCCATCTAACGACTGCACCAGCCACACCCCTCGCTCTCATTAACCAGCCCTGGGACAGACACACTGGGAACTTTCACACCCAGACTCTGGAGCCACTTTGGGTCCTTCTACACAGTCTGCAGACGCGAGTCTTGGAACAGGGTGGACGGATTCAGGCTTACGGGGCTCCCTCTTTGGAATTAAAAATAGCCGCAGAGATTTTCAGGTTCTGGCTGGAGCTCAGGCTCTGAAGCCCAGGGTGGAGCCAGGTCTGCCCCTCACAGTGCAAGAGGGGACATTGTCTGTGTCCACATCCCCTTCACCCCCTTCCACGGATGGGGAACAGCAGCCCCAGGGCCCCTCCCTTCACCTACAGGGCAGGGGAGTGAGAGCCCTCAGCCTCCTGGGCAGTGGGGCCTCCCAGCACAGGTTCCTGGGTGAGCGTGAAAGTGTCTCCACACAGAGAGCTCTGTACACCCAGCAAACACACAGATATGCCTGTAGATCAGGATCGGGGATGGTGCTCTCCCCAGGAGTGAGGGAAGCTCCCTAAAAGTAGAGGGGTCACCCACTCGTGCCAGCCCTTCTCCCTGAGCTCCTGTCCCCGCATCCCTGAACCCTCATGCTCTCACACTGCCCCTTCTTCCTGAGCCCCTGCCTTCACACCACCTCTTCCCCAACCCCCTGATCCCCCGGTCTCTCCTCTCGGCCCCCTCCCCGATCCTCGCTCACCCTTACAGCTGGTAAAAAGTGGGAGGGAATAGCCCTCCCATTGGTAAAAGTAATGGGGCCATGGCCCCCCCTCTTCCAGCACCCCTTACTCACTCCCCAACCCAAGGAGGAGAAGCAGTTCGGTGCTGGGGATACACCCCGGCTGCTGGAGCTCTGTGTATTGAGGGTTAAGGAGACAGAGACAGTGTGAGCCCCGCACTGTCCTGCCAACATGGCTCAGCCCTGACATCTGCTGGAGCCTCTCCCTGGGGAGGAATCGTCCCTGGAGCCCATTCAGGCCTTGGCCTCCCTGCGGAGATGGCTGGTGAGGCTGTTGTTAAAGTGAGTTACGACATGAGCTCCTGTCCGCTGGGAACTGGACTCTGAGCCTGGGCTGAGATAGGTGACTGGGGCGTGAAAGGCCCCAGCTGCCCTCACTGCCTCCCTGAGCCAGCCCAGTGCAGCCAGCCATTCAGTGCAATAACAGTGATGCTCAGGCTTGGTGACACAGCCAGTGCCCCAGCGGGCAGGGCGAGGGCCTGTCCAAGGAGCAATGGGCACAATCTGCAGCAAAGGAGGTTGAGGCTGGAGATGAGGAAACACTTGCTAATTCTCAGGGCAGTGAAGCTCTGGACCTGGCTCCAAGTGAGGTCGTGGGATCGCTGTTACTGGAGGTTTATAAGAACAGGTTGGATAAATCCCTGCCAGGGATAGTCTAGTCCTTGACATAGCATGAGGGGCTGGACTAGGTGACCTCTCGAGGTCCCTTCCAGCCCTGTGTTGCTATGGTTCTAGGTTACAGCAGTTCCTGGGGCTGGGTCCAGGGCCCTGGCGGCTCTAAGAGTGGTGAGTGGCACGTGACAGAGTTAACACTGTTTGTGACCCTGGCAGCTCAGCATCCCTGCCAGGGGCCTGGGCTGGCATGTGGTTGCCTGTACCTGGCTCAGCAGGGTGTTACTAGGACATGGCACCTGTCCATAAGGTTGCCAGGCATCTGTTCTTTTATTGGAATGCCTGGTCGAAAATGGACCCTGGCAGCTCTAGTTGGCACCACCGACTGGGACATTAAAAGTCTGGTCAGTGGCGCAGCGGGGGCCCGGGGCTAAGGCAGGCTCCCTGCCTTCCCTAGCTCCGTGCAGCTCCTGGAAGTGGCCACCAATTTACTTCCCTATAGTTTGAAACTTTTCTAGCAGAACATAACCAAGTGTCAGCCATGGTCAAGCCTCCCTTTGAATACAGGCTGGCTCTGGGGCTGGGGGGAAATGTATCAAGAGGGCTGGCCCTTTTAGGGGAATCAGGGACCAGACTACTTGTGACAGGCTCATGTTAGGGAGAATGAGACAACCCAGACCAACCTGGAAGTAATTAAACCCCTAGGTGGCTAGTTGGCAGCGAAACAGCTAATGAGGCTGATAAAGGGTAACCAGGGCTCAGCTGAAGGGATCCTAGGGACAGGAAGCTGCTGAGGAGAGGAGCTCCCAGGAGAGCTCACCAGAGCAAGGAGCCTGGAAGGGGAGCTCTTAGAGCAGTGCTCCCCAAACTACAGGTCGTGACCCACTAGAGCAGGGGCTGGCAACCTACGGCACATGTGCCACCTTTGGCACGCGAGCCGATTTTGCCTGGCACGCAGCTGCCAGACGGGGTCCTGGCCGCTGGCCCCGCTCAGCACGCGCGGCCGGCTGAGTGAAGCGGGGCCGGCGGCTGGGACCCCAGACTGGCTGCAGGCACAGCCCCCTGGCTCCCCCCTCACCATGCTTGGGTTCTGTGGCTCCCAGGAGTGTGAGCCGCTGGGGCACGGGGCCCTGAGCCTGCTGTGGGAGGGGCGGCAGCTCACACTCCTGGGAGCTGCAGAGCCTGAGCGCGGTGAGGAGGGAGCCGGGGGGTGTATGAGGCCCACTGCCTGCATGTATCCGCTACAGGAGCCCACCCTGGGGGGGGCACCAGGCTGCAGCCTGGGCAGGCACAGCCCCCGGCTCCCCTCTCACCGCGCTCAGGTTCTGCGGCTCCCGGGAGTGTGAGCCGCCGCCGCCGCCCCTCCTGCAGCTCCCCCCATCCCACTGCCTCAGCACTCTGCAGTGCGGGGGGCTTTGTGCGCAGCAGCCTGGCAGCATGTTTTGCCTCCATGTGGAGCCAGTGTCTCACTGGCATGGGCCTGGTAAGAGGAGTCCCGGAGGGCAGTCAGGGAGCGGGGATTAGATGGGTCGGGAGTTCTGGGGGTCCTGTCAGGGGCGGGAGTGGTTGGATGGGGCGTGGGAATCCCCGGGGCTCTGTCTGGGGGCAGGGGTGTTCAAAAGGCTTGGGGCAGTCGGGCCAGGTGGGGGTAGGGTCCTAGAGAGGATCTCTGGAGGGGGCAGTCAGGGGACAAGGAGCGGGGCGGGGGGATTGGGGGTTCTGACCAGGTAATCGGGGTGGGATGTGGGAGGGAGTGGATGGGGGTTAGGGCAGGGCTCACCCCTCTTTTTTGATTGGTGAAAGATGGTAACCCTAGGCGAGAGGGGAGCCAGGGGGCACATGGGGGCTGGCACCCACATACATCCACTGCAGCCTACAGGCGCCCCCGGGGGGAAGGGGCACAGCCTGGGCAGGAGGGGCGCAGCTGCTCCCCGCTAGCAGTGCCACCACCGCCTTTGCAGGGCTGCTACCCCCCTGCACCACGCTGGCTCCTCCATGGCTGGGGCTCGCTGCTGCCGTAAGCGGCATGCTCTGGCTCTCTGGTGCCTCCGGAAGGTGGCTTCTCCCTGCCGAGCTGCTGCAGTGGCCCAAGCCTGACAAAGCCCGTGAGTAGACTCAGGGCAGGGGCCACCTGGGTGGGGTTGGGAGGGCTCGCAGGGGGGCTATGCACCCTCCAGGGGAGTTCGGGGACGGGGAGCGGGAAACCTGGTCTGGGGAGCAGCCCCTGGGCACGGCTGGCCCCTAGGGTCTATAAAGGCTCATTGGGGATTTTCCCTCAATGAACCGAGGTGCAAGGTGGAAGTTTCGCCTAGGTGGATAAATATCCTTGCACTGACCCTGCCCAACAGGGTGTGTGCACCCCAGGTTACGAACCACTGCACTAAACTGATAAGATCTGCATTTTAATTAAATTTTAAATGAAGCTTCTTAAACATTTTTAAAAACTTGTTTACTTTACATACAACAAGAGTTTAGACTTATAGAGAGAGATAAACCTTCTAAAAATGTTAAAATGTATTTACTGGCACGCGAAACCTTAAATTGGAGTGAATAAGTGAAGACTCGGCACACCACTTCTGAAAGGTTGCCGACCCCTGCACTAGAGGGTGTGGAGGAACATTTGGGGGCAGGGCAAGGCCTGGATCAGCCCCCATGAGTGGTGGGAAGGGAATGTTACCAGCCCTGCTTTACCCCCAGCTCCACTCTGGTCCCACCCTAAGCCCCAGCTGGAGTTCCAGCCTCAGCCACTGACCCCCGGCCATGCTACAGACTGCTACCCCCGCTGCAGCTCCAGCCCCAACTGTGGTTCTGCCCGCAGCTGAACCTCCATCTCCTGGCCCCAACTGCAGCCCCAGCTGCAGCTTGGGCTGCACCAGCGGCTTCATTCCCAACTGAAGCCCATGGCTCCTGGCCCCAACTGCAGGTCCACTCCCAGCCATGGCCCCCAGCTTCTGGCTCCAACTGCAGCCCCGTTCCTGACCCAGCTCCCGACTCCAGCTCCCAGGGTTGGGGCACAAACCAGGTAAGGGAGGGCATGTCCAAAAATGTTTGGAGACCACTGTCCTAGGCAGAGACACTCCCCTAAGGGAGAGGAGCTGCCAGAGATGACAATGACAGCAGCAGCTGTAGCAGGACAGAACCCTGGAGAGCTGCCCCTGGCTGGAGAAAGTGGATGCAGAGAATAAAGGCAGTCTGAAATGACTCCAGCTCCGGGAAGATGCTTGCCAAGATACCAGCCTCAGCCATTTCAGGGTATCAACAATAACACTTACTGACCAGCCCCTAAGGGCTGCATGACAGTGTGGAGACTTCCCCATTGCACACGGGGACCCTGGGGCACAGGGAGCCCTGGTTACTCTGACACACACATTCACCCAGTGACTTCCCCGAGCTGCCAGACCCGGGTCCCTGCGGTCAGAGTGCAGGCAGTTGAGTGGCATAGTGGTACTTTGCTGCCCGGCCCTGGCTGGTCTCTGCCCTCTGGGTGCAGCACAGGGCTTGTGTCTCTGAGCAGGTCCCTGCCCACTCACCCACCATTTGCCCCAGACACATAGAACGCAGGTGCCAAGGGAAGGAGCAGCCCCAGCAGTGCCGCATTGGCCCTGGCACGGGCTGAGCCTGCGAGTGCAGCAGCAGAGGCAGCGGCAGAGAGAGGGGCTCAGCCATTGAGAGCAGCAGCGTCCCCACCCGCAGGGGAGGCGTCAGCGCTGGGACAACAGGCCGGGCTGGGTCAGGGGCTGGGAGCTCCAGCAGTGAGCGCGGTGCCAGCACCAACGGCCCTGCTGGAGACCCTGGGCCTGGCCAGCCTGGAGCAGCCAGCGAGTGACTCAGGGCCTGGGACCCTGCCCAGGAAGGGGCTTCTGGGGGGCTGACAGGAGGCTCCCCAGGGGCTGGTGATCCCCTAGAACGAGGCACTGAGCTGACTGGCTCAAAATCCCAACAGGCTCAGGGAACAGGGATGTGGAATGGCCCAGAGCCCAGCCATGTTCAGGGTCCAGTGGGCACAGACTGTGCGGCGCTGGGAGCAGCGAGTAGGTAGGGGATTAGGGAGGGGAGCTGGCTCCAGCCCATCACAGACAGGAAGCTGCTTCCCCCATAGCCTGGGGTTCCTGCTCCCCGGAGCCCTGAGATCCTGGCCCTGCAGCTGGCACCGACTGCGCAGCCTCCATCGGCCGGGACAGACACACCCAGCTTGGCCCCTTCGACTGCTCCCTGCTGGGGGTGGGTGGGTGGGAAGAGAGGAGCGGCAGGGGTAGGATGAAAGGGCCAGTTCAACAATCACAGACCGAGCTCACTGAATCTTTCCCAGTCCCTCTTTCCTCTGCCTTAGTTTCTTCTCTGTCCCTCCTCGCTGTCAGGTTTCTGCCTTTGCCCCCGGTCTCTGCACTGGGGTTGTGGGAGGGGTTTGGACGGGGGCAGCTCACGCTCAGCCGCTGTGACAGGGTCACATTCTTGTGAGTGAGTCTCACGCACTGAGCAGCAAACCACTGACCCAACCTCACACTGGGCTGTGCTCAGAGCAGATGAGGGGCCCGTAGGATTCAGCTTGTTACCCAGTAACACACGGCCCAGGTCAGACCGCAGCAGCCAGACCGACCCCTCCTCCAGCTCAGAAAGCTGGGCCAGCCTTGGCTAACGGGGGCTGGGGCAGTGCTGAGCGGTGGCCACACAACGCAGCCCTCACATGTCCCAGGAGAGAGGCACAGACACGTCATCCGTTACCCGTCTGTGCAGCTCCTGGCACAATGGGCCCAGTCCAGGCCTCACAGCACCTGGCTCAGGGACACCCAGTAACTCAGCCATGGAGGGGTCAGGATGTCAGAGTGACGGGGCCTGGTCAGATACCTGGGCAAGTAACAGCAGGTGGCTGTAAGTAGCAGGCAAACTGCCCTGCACTCAGTGCATCAGTCTCCAACTATCACACAGCTCCAAGCCTGTCAACTGGGTGCAAGTGTGTCCTGGGGTCCCAGGCTCTGTCCAGATCCCCAGGTACGTTACAGCTGAATGTCCCAGTAGAATCCACTCACCTCCGAATCTCTTCAGCGCTTCCCTCATGTCAAGGGAAATGTTATACACGTTCTTCAGGTCAGTAGAAACAGCTTCTGGTTCCTGGAGTTTCACATTCTCACTCCTATGAAGAAAATGTCCCATCATCACTCAGCTGCTTGTACACACAGCATCCCAGAACCACCACCAAGAATATAAGAGCAGTGAACATAGGAAACACACCTGCTCAATGTACTTTTCACATCCTGAAAGGAAAAAGAGAATCAGTGTTCTGTATTAACACAATGTGCATAAAACTGTGTGAGTTTCACTCTGGGCATCAAACTTTCATCTAGAAAATAGATCAACCCTCCCAGGCTTCACTGTTTTGTGGTAAAATCTCATACACCATTTTGCATTAACACTTTTTTCATTTATATAGGTGAGGCAGGAATTTAGCTAAAGGATTCTCCCAACCCATCAGTATCTGTGTGTAAGCAGAGTCAGGATGAGCTCTACCCTGACATCTGGTGGTGAATTATGGGGAATGTGGAAAGGAATTTCAGGTATTTGCATTGGCACACGCACCCCACCTAGCATAGACCACGGCAGCCTGGGATGGTTATTTTGACAGCTCTGGGATCCCCAATTTCTTTGTTATTGGAGCAGGAGGAATAAAGTGTAGTCACCCTGATTATGTGAATGAGGAACTATGAGACTGCTTTATGACAGAGATGTCTCAACATCAGTTAAGTAGCACTTGCTAGACAAGGGACATGGTTGACAAAACCCAGAGAAATGAGAGAGGTTGGGGAGTGGTGTGTGTACCTGATGGGATGGGCCCCTTTTGAAGGCCTGGAACACCAATTGCACATCCTCCTCTCTCCACTGTTGAAGAGCAGAGCTAATTTTGATTCTATTAGAAGTCCATCGAGAGGCTGATGAGCTGAATTCACATTGGGCCAATGATGCACCAGCACCTGGGCTTCTCTACTACAAGCTGAAATCACTAAGAGCTGAAATCACTAAAAGAGCTAAGCTTACTTAGCTGAGATCACTGAGTGCTGTGTTAACTAGTGGGGGAGCCTGAAGATCTATTGCTAAGCGGCTGGCAGAGCGGAGCAGTTTGCAACATGTTGGAGCAGCCCACAGAAGAGTGAGTGGAGTGGAGCGGTTTGTGGGGACGGTTGGAGCAGCTCATGGGTCGGCTGGAGGAGCGGCACAGCTGGTGGAGTGGAGCTGGTCGTGGTGAAGGCTGCAGCAGAACTCCACGGAGAGGTGGAGCAGTTGGCCCTGGCCCATGTAAGGTGCCCCTTAACACCCTGTGTGTGCCCCCCCCCCATTTCCACCCAGGCTGCGGGGGGGAACTCTGCAGATAAACTTTTGAACTCTGGGGTGGCACTGACCAGAGACTTTTGGGTTGTTGGACTTTGGGCTGATTGGACTTAAGACCCTAAGGGGGAAAGGACATTGCCAAATGTACTTGGAGGTGGGTTTTTTGCTTATGGTTTATGTTATAATCCTGTTTGTGGTGTTTCTCCAACGTGATGCCGCATTGTTTCCCTCCTTTATTAAAAGGATTTTGCTACACTCGGACTCCGTGCTTGCAAGTGGGGAAGTATTGCCTCCTAGAGGCACCCGGGGGTGGTATGTAATTGTCCCAGGTCACTGGGTGGGGGCTTGAGCCGGTTTTGCATGGTGTTATTGAAACGGAACCCGGCCCTTGTTGCTGCCAACTCAGAGGGGCAGGAGGGTTACATGTGTTTATCGACCGTGTTGGGTCCAATGTTCTGGGAGTCAGAGCAGGGATGGGTTCAGCTCAGTATCATTCTTGTATCATCCACTTAGTCTCCCATTGCCTCACTGGGTCTCCATGAGGAGAATTCCCCTCTAACATGAACTGGGATATTTTGGAACTGATGGAGCCCTTAGCCGGATGTTCTGTTTGTCAGTAAACCACAGAACACATTTACTCTAATAGTTGGGATCCAGACCCAGGTATCTGAGTTCTAATTCTGGATGGGTGGAGATGAATTTTGATGCTGTCTCACCTTTAGAAGCTCCACAACTGGTTGCTGACACTTCTCCTCGATCTCTATGATCAGCTGCTGCAAAGAGGAGCTTTGCTGGGAGAGTTTGGTGACATTTTCCTGTAGTCTCTGCAGAGTCTGCCTCTCCTCCTCCTTCAGGCTCTGCAGAAGCAGCTGCTCCTCCTCCCTCAGCAGTGTGTGCAGTTTGTTAAATTCACCTGCAATCATCTCACTCTTGTTCTTCACTTTCCCCTTGAAATAGAAGAATAGGAAAGGCAGAGAAAACGTGAGCCAGATGTTGAGTTACACAAACTGGGCCTCTGTCCATGAAGCAGGGGATTAGATCAGTATCAGGTTTGTAAGGAGACTTACTTCTTTGGGAAACATACCATAATGGGTTTGTTTTAGTTCACAGTTAACATGGCCAGTTCCATAGCGGGGTTGTCTAGGGCGCTTTGTAAAGACGCAGTATGTTATTGCAGGTGGCCTGGGACGGACACAGTGGAGTGGGGAGAAATCGAGGGAGCACGAGAGATTTACAGGTGGCCACACAGGGTGTCCATGGGGGGATTTGGGTGCCCAGTGCTGGGCACTCAGACACTCAGGGGAGCCGTCACAGTGGGATGTGGGCGATGCTCCTTCTTTGACAACCTGCTCCCAGGGCTGCAAAGTTCAGGACCGAGGGCTGGTGCTAATAGTCCTTTGGGTGCCATCCTGGGGCTCACATGGGTGTTGGGCGCCCAGGGCATTGTCAGGGCTGGCTTTGGCCTCACCCAGCCTGGCCGAGTGCCCCATGCCCATGTGCCCAGTGCACCTGGGATTGCAGCCTTTAGGGAGCCCTCTAGGCTCACAGAGCAGCGGGTTGGCTGATGTCAGCTCTGTCCCTACCTGCTCTCTGGGCACTTTTCCGGACACATACAAACCTGGCTGTTAATTGTTATGCACCTAAATCCCTATTGTCTGAGGAACTGAGCACCAGCTGCTTCCGGTGCGGGCAGTGGGAGCTGCTGCGGTTCTGTCCTCTGGAAATCAGCCCACTTCCGCCGGGCTCTAAATACGGCTTCAGATGCAGAACCAGAGGCACCCAGCTCTGAGCATTTCAGCTCTTGTAAATGGCCATTTTTATCTGACTAGTGGGGCACCTACTTCTCTCATCCCTGCTGCTGGTGTCTTCCTCACACCCCCCACGCTCCCTGCAGGGATTTCACTATAAAAGGCAGGTGACTCTGAACAGACATTTTTTCCCATGGGTTCATCACCTGGCCACAGACAAGTACAGGTAAAGCCATAGTGACAGTAGCAGGTGACTGGGATGAAGTGGCCATGTGATGGCAACAGAGGCAGCGAAGTGGCCGAGCGGTGCCTGGCTTTACTCTCACCTGCCCCTGGCTCTGCTCACTCAGGGGGTGTCCTCACTGCAATGAAGGTGTGACAGCACCGTGTGTAGACACACCCAGGCTAGCTTTGATCTGGCTAGCTCGGGTACTCGTAGCTATGAAGCCGCAGCAGCACGGGCTGTACACACCCACCCAGACCCCTGGGTGTTACTCAGTGTCTAGCCTGCAGCTGGCTGTTGGGGCCATGTAGATGCACCCTAGGGGCAGATTTTCCACAGAGCTCCACAACCCCAACTGGGTTTGATGTTCAGAAGAGCTCAGCTCCCAGCATGGCCCCAGCCCAGCCAGCTGAGTGACTCTGAACCTCACCCATGGGGATAAATCATCCTCCCAGCTCCAGTGTCTGGCCCAGGCATGGGGCAGATTCACTGCACGGATTGTGGGTGCAGAGAGAGAAAGAACAAACTGTTTCCTCCAGGCTGCAGAGAAGCTGCAGAGCTTTGTCATGGAGGCCACTGAAAACCGATGGCTGTAGTGATCAATGGTTCCATGTCTAGTTGGCAGCCGGTATCAAGTGGAGTGCCCCAAGGGTCGGTGCTGGGGCCGGTTTTATTCAATATCTTCATTAACGATCTGGAGGATGGTGCGGACTGCACCCTTAGCAAGTTTGCAGATGACACTAAACTGGGAGGAGTGGTTGATACGCTGGAGGGTAGGGATAGGATACAGAGGGACCTAGACAAATTAGAGGATTGGGCCAAAAGAAATATGATGAGGTTCAACAAGGACAAGTGCAGAGTCCTGTACTTAGGACGGAAGAATCCCATGCACTGCTACAGACTAGGGACCGAATGGCTGGGCAGCAGTTCTGCAGAAAAGGACCTAGGGGTTACGGTGGACGAAAAGCTGAATATGAGTCAACAGTGTGCCCTTGTTGCCAAGAAGGCTAATGGCATTTTGGGTTGTATAAGTAGGGGCATTTCCAGCAGATCGAGGGATGTGATCATTCCCCTCTACTCAGCACTGGTGAGGCCTCATTTGGAGTACTGTGTCCAGTTTTGGGCCCCACACTACAAGAAGGACGTGGACAAATTGGAGAGAGTCCAGCAGAGGGCAACAAAAATGATTAGGGGGCTGGAGCACATGACTTATGAGGAGAGGCTGAGGGAACTGGGATTGTTTAGTCTGCAGAAGAGAAGAATGAGGGGGGATTTGATAGCTGCTTTCAACTACCTGAAAGGGGTTCCAAAGAGGATGGATCTAGACTGTTTTCAGTGGTAGAAGATGACAGAACAAGGAGTAATGGTCTCAAGTTGCAGAGGGGGAGGTTTAGGTTGGATATTAGGAAAAACTTTTTCACTAGTAGGGTGGTGAAGAACTGGAATGGGTTACCTAGGGAGGTAGTGGAATCTCCTTCCTTAGAGGTTTTTAAGGTCAGGCTTGACAAAGCCCTGGCTGGGATGATTTAGTTTAGTTTGGTCCTGCTTTGAGCAGAGGGTTGGACTAGATGACCTCCTGAGGTCCCTTCCAACCCTGAGATTCTATGATTCTAGCAGCCGACACACCATCCCCACCTGCAGGAGAGAAACAGGAGCCATGTAACAGTGAAAACACTGCACCCAGTATGGAGAATTTGCCCCCATCAGAGATCTCGGGGTGGGTCTGCACCACTGTACAAGGGCCAGGAACTGCCCCTTCTCCTCCTGCCTACAGCTGCACCGAGATCCCCACCAGAGACACAGCCTGATGCTGCCAGCACCCTGGATGGCAGGTACCATATGCCAGGGGAGGCTGAGCTTCCCCAAACAGGATGCAGCGCCCCTCCCTTTGGGGGCAGGCTGCAGACCTGCTGCCTTTGGAGTGCTGCTTGCGCTCCACCGGAGCCCTTGCTTGCTGCCTGTCAGCTGTGTGGGGGCCCTGCCAATTGCTCCTCTCCGCCCCTCCCCCCTCATCACTCACCCTTAAGGCAGGAGGCGGCAGAAAGGAGCAAGCGGCAGGCGAGGGGGCTTGGGGGAGGGGCTGGGGCAGAGGAGCGAGCTGCAAAACTGAACGGTGAGAGGGGAGCCTCTGGGGAGGGGGCTGAGTGGGAGCCGGGCATGGGGCAGAGCAGATGGGGAGCATGGGTGGGGCCTCGGGGAGAGGAGGACAAGTGGGGGTGGAGCAGTGGGCAGGGTGATGATCCGGGCACAGGAGAGTTTCCGGCACTCACACCCGGCCTCCCCAAATGCCAGAGGCATGCGCTGCCCATGGCCAGCACCAAGCCTGCGCAACGGAGCAAACAACCAGAGCAGGTTCCTAACCTCATCCTGGAGCTTTATGGCACCGTCATTCCTGGGAACGCTGCAGGGGGAAGGGCTCAGGGAGAAATAAAACCGGACACCCACCTGCCACTCTGTGATCTCCTCCTCCTCTGCAGACATCAGAGCCAGGGTCTCTTCCAGCTCCTTCCTCAGAGGGCCCAGGGCTCCCTGGAGTTTCACCTGCAGGGGCATCGTGTGCGATAAACAGCCATTAGTCTGCCTGTCCAATGGCTGGACAGTACTGTCCATATTGGCATTTCATACACGAGCAGTAAATATCCTGGAAGGAGGCAGCAGACTCGGCTCTGCCAGCCCCAAAGGCCTCATGGGATCAGAGACACCAGTCTCAGAGCAAGGGCTCTGCTCCCTGCAGACACTCAGGACTTCTCAGAGCCTGTGTCTGAGTTAAAGTTTCCCATCACTGAGCACAGGCCAGAGGGGAAACAACTGAGAAGGTTCTGAACGATCCCTCCTGCTGGTGCCAGTGAACAGGTTGGGGCAGCACCTCGCCGCACTGTACCCAGACCCAGGTCAGGAACAAGACCCCACTGTGCTCTCCTCTGTCCAGGCTCCCATGTGGCCTCCCTCAGGCAGCAGCTGAGCACCTGAGCCAGGGCAGACCCATTAACTGCACAGGGTGAAGCTGTGATGTGGCTGGAGGTCAGTGAGGAACAGGGAACACTCGCTCTGGAGGAATGTGCCACCCATAATTATAACTGCTCCAGAGCTGTAATACCCCAGGGCTCTCTTCCCCTTTGACAGCGTGTGATTCATTCACACAGCACAGCAACATGCTCCTGCCCTGTCAGCCCCGCTCTGTGCAACACCCCTGGCAACCCCCCAGAGATCTCCCCATTTCACCCTCTCTTTTTTCTCTGGGCCCTCGAGTTCTCTCCTCCCCTCTGCCCAAGGGCCCAGCTGCTGCTGCAGCTGCTGCTGAGAGCTCCTGGGTAGCTGTTCGGTGACACCCCTGCAGTGCTGCTGCAGGGAAGCAGTGAGGGAGGGAGGGAGCCAGCAGGGGCTAGTGAGAGACAGGAGGCAGAAAAGCAGCCATTGCATCCAGCAAAACAGCTTCATCAATGAGCAGGATCAGAAGTGGGGGTGGGAACAAAGGAGGCTGGATTCTTTGAAGCTCCACCCACAAAATAAGCTCCACCCACGTGAGTCACCAAAAGGAGACACCATGATCTGTTCAAATGGTGCATTGTTCAAAACAGGATGGAGTTGCTGATTGGCTCCAAGGGGCTCCTGGGGCGGACTCCCCTCATGGGGCTAGAATGTACCCCCGGGCTCTATGGGCCAGGTCCTCCTTTACTGGGGGAAATAAGAGGTGGCACCTCCCAAACATCACCCGCTAGTGGCACTGGAAGGAGGCGGCACTGGCAATAAATGGTGCCAAGCTGTGATTCTCCCCCTCCGCTCTCACACAGGGAATGAAATAATTAACAGTGTTGATATTTAAATGATCAGTTCTCCAGTCTGAAGGTAACACACTCGCATAGACTGGCCTGCAGCTTTTGTGATTTAAACCTCACTGACTGTTAACACCGACCGTGGTGTAAAAAGTCCCCTTATTTCAGCAGTGGAAGCTGGGTTTGAAAAACATTCAGAAACTCAGAGAAAAGTTTCCCACATCAGGTATCTTAAGACTTGATATTCTGATTCTATTGTCACACTGCCAGATCATTCATTTTGTGATAGCATCTCCCGTACAATGAAGACTTTACAGAGCTGAATGATGCATCACACCCATGACAGGAAACTTTCAGTGAAATCTGCCTGTAATTAATATCCAAAGTTATTACCCATTAAACTTGACAGCAATTCCCTACCTTGTACTCCTGGGCAGCCTCCTTTATGGGAATCACCCTGTGATCTCTGTGAGCCCGGGACAGATAGCAAACCACACAGACAGAAGTTTGATCCTCTTCACAGAACAGTTTCAGAGTCTCCTGGTGTTCCCCACACACCCTCTCCTCTCCTGCTCCCTTTGCTGCTTGTAAACTCAGTCGTTTGACTATTTCTACAACATTTGCCAGCCGTCTGATCGGCCTGAGGTTTCCTTGTTGCACAGTTTCTCTGCACTGAGGGCAGGAGACGTCTGTATCTGGTCTCTCCCAGCACTGGGCGATGCAGGCTCGGCAGAAATTGTGCCCACAGTCTATAATCACCGGGTCCTTAAAATACTCCAGACAGATGGGGCATGTAGCTTCCTCCTGGAGACTTTCCACAGGGTTGTCTGTGGCCATGGCTCCCTCTGGACAGTGTCACAGGGTTAGTTTCACTTTCCTGAGCTCAGAAATATGTCCCGCCTGCAGCAGCAGCAATTGGGTGTTTCCCTTCCTGGAACTGACAGGCTGTTTGCTGAGCTGGAGCCAGATCACCAGTAACGTTCCAGGCCTGGAGGCTTTGGTGAGAAATGTCCCAACAAGGCTCTGATCCTGCAATCAGCCCCCTCTGCTGGTGTGTGGGGGTCACCGGGGCTTCACATGGACATCAGCTTCCCCTTGTCCTGATGAGCTGACAGAACTGTGTGTCTAAGGCCTGGTCTACACTACGCGTTTAAACCGGTTTTAGGAGCGTAAAACCGATTTAACGCCACAACCGTCCACACTAGGAGGCACCTTATATCGATTTTAATGGCTCTTTAAACCGGTTTCTGTACTCCTCCCTAACGAGAGGAGTAGCGCTACTATCGGTATTACCATATCAGATTAGGGTTAGTGTGGCCGCTGATCGACGGTATTGGCCTCCGGGCGGTATCCCACAGTGCACCACTGACCGCTCTGGACAGCAATCTGAACTCGGATGCAGTGGCCAGGTAGACAGGAAAAGCCCTGCGAACTTTTGAATATTTCCTGTTTGCCCAGCGTGGAGCTCCGATCAGCACGGGTGGTGATGCAGTTAAAAATCAAAATAAAGAAAGAGCTCCAGCATGGACGATGCGGACGTGATCGCTGGAAGGGCAGGCAAAACTGTTCTATCAGCGCTCCGTTACAGAAGACGAAATTCAAAATCATTTTTTAAATATCTCCAGACAGATGCCATAGCAGGGACTCAGCGCACTGCTGCGTGGCAAGCGTAACGGAAAGCCAAAGAATCAATCGGACGCTCATGGACTGGAGGACTCAAGCTATCCCACAGTTCCTGCAGTCTCTGAAAAGCATTTACATTCTTGGCTGAGCTCCAAATGCTTCTAGGGTCAAAAACAGTGTCCGCGGTGGGTCAGGGCATAGCTAGGCAATTTACGCACCCCCCCACCCACCCCCAGAAGTGAAAGGGAAAACAATCCTCTCTTGACTGTTTTACATGTCACCCTATCTTTATTGAATGCTGCAGATAGACAGGATGGTGCAGCACTCAACACCAACATCCTTGCTCCCCCCCCTGCCATGGGTGGCTGATGGTGCAATATGACTGATATCCATCGTCATCATCAGCCTATTGGCACATGGGGCAGTGCAAAAGGGCTGGTAACCATGCGTACTAGCATCGGTCAGGTCGATCAAGGGCGCCTGGTCCTAATTTTTCCTGGTAGATGGTGCAGTATGGCTGATATCCATCATCATCATAGCAACAGGGGGCTGAGCTCCATCAGCCCCCACCCTTCATGTGTAAAGAAAAGATTCAAGTGCCCCTGAACTAGCAGAGGGATGCTGGGCTCCTCTCCTACACACTCCTTACTGTCCTGTCTGGACTATCATAGCAGCTGGAGGCTGCCTTCACTAACAAGTCACTGTGTCTTATTCCTGCATTCTTTATTACTTCATCACACGAGTGGGGGGACAATGCTACGGTAGCCCATGAAGGCTGGGGGAAGAATGAAATGAGAGGTGGGGTTGTTGCAGGAGCACCCCCTGTGAATAGCATACAGCTCATAATTTCTGCAGGATCTGACACAGAGCAGCTGTGCTCTCTGGTTCTCTGATACAGTGGTTCTCTAGTACACTTGCCCATATTCTAGGCAGGACTGATTCTATTTTTAGATACCAAAAAGGAGGGATTGACTCAGGGAGTCATTCCCAATTTTGGCTTTTGCGCCCCTGGCTAAGAGCAGCCAGGGGCACTTATGACAGCAGCAAATGGAACAGTGCAAAAGGACTGGTAGCCATGCCCATCTTATTACCAATTTACGGATTGGTAGATGGTACAGTATGGCTGATAACCATCTCTGCTGTCATGCAAAAGCAAAAGCATGCTGCTGTGTAGCGCTGCTGAATCGCCTCTGTCAGCGGCATCTAGTACACATACGGTGACAGTCACAAAAGGCAAAACAGGCTCCATGATTGCCATGCTAGGGCATCTGCCAGGGCAATCCAGGGAAAAAAGGTGCGAAATGCTTGTCTGCCGTTGCTTTCCCAGAGGAAGGAGTGACTGACGACATTTACCCAGAACCACCCGCGACAATGATTTTTGCCCCATCAGGCACTGGGATCTCAACCCGGAAATGCCAAGGGGCGGGGGAGGCTGCGGGAACTATGGGATAGCTACGGGATAGCTACCCACAGTGCAACGCTCCAGAAATCGACGCTAGCCTCGGACCATGGACGCACACCACCGATTTAATGTGTTTAGTGTGGCCGCGCGCACTCGATTTTATAAAATCTGTTTTACAAAACCGGTTTATGCAAATTCGGAATAGTCCCGTAGTGTAAACGTACCCTAAGGAGTGATATTTAGGCTTGGCAGAATTCATTTGATTTAATATGTAATTTTGACTGACAAATATATAAACATTCTTACAAATAAATATTAATCTTATCTATTTAAACTTTCACAGTTTCAGTTTTTATCAATATTATTGTTCACAGTTGTGGGAAATTGGTGGGGGGGGGAGAAATCAGACAATATTTTTGGTCAGACAATAATTATTTTAGGACAGTGGACACCGAGATTCAAAAAGCGTAACTGTTAAAACACAAATTGTCAATATCTCATGTCAAAACATGCTAAGTAACTATCCTTAAATTAAACTCTAGTACAGTGATAGGCAACCTATGGCACGTGTGCCAAAGGCGGCATGCGAGCTGATTTTCAGTGGCACTCACACTGCCCAGGTCCTAGCCACCGGTCCGGGGGGCTCTGCATTTTAATTTAATTTTATGTGAAGCTTCTTAAACATTTTAAAAACCTTATTTACTTTACATACAACAATACTTTAGTTATATATTATAGACTTATAGAAAGAGATCTTCCAAAAACGTTAGAATGTATTACTGGCACATGAAACCTTAAATTAGAGTGAATAAATGAAGACTCGGCACAGCACTTCTGAAAGGTTGCTGATCCCTGCTCTAGTAAGTTCTCAAGCAGCATTTTTCTTACCGTACCTATTTGTAAATTTCAGTTCTTATCAATAGAAATGTTTTTTCATCAGTTTGTGTGGGCAAAGGGAAGTCAACATTTACTGACATTACTGATAAAATCTAATCCTTTCAAGTCTAGGGATATTAAATTGACAGGCCAAAAATGTGGTTAAGCTGGAATCAATGTTTCAAAGGCCTGATTCTAACATATGCTAAGGCAGCTCTGCCTCAGTGTAAAGGGGACGCAGTGTCAAGTGTTGCCAACATTCATGATTTTATAATGAATCTCATGAACATAAGAATGACCAGACTGGATCAGACCAACGGTCCATCTAGCCCAGTATCCTGTCTTCCAACAGTGGCCAATGCCAGGTGCCCCAGGGGGAATGAACAGAACAGGTGATCGAGTGATCCATCCCTTGTTGCCCATTCCCAGCTTCTGGCAAACAGAAGTTAGGGACACCTAAACAAAGGAAGTTTCTAGTTTTCTTGGTTGCAGAGAAAAACTTAAAGTGTGATCTAAGTGCAGCCTACAGGTCTGAGAAGTCAGAAGGCAAATTGAAAGAACTCAACATTTATTATTATTTTTATTTTTTAGTCTCACAAAAGGCAGTCATCATACTGGGGGTCCTGACTCATGATTTTCAAAAGTTTGGGGTTGGCAATACTGTGCCACTGAGAACTCCGGCCTTAAATCCCCATCCCCCATGGAAAGCCCCCTAAGTTACTGCCATCATTTATCTAAAACAGCAGAGTTAACACTTAACAGATGGGGAAACAGAGAGGGCAAGGTGTGGGAATGCACATGGAGCCGGGCTGTGGGCCCAAGCAGCAAATGAGCACAGCCCCCTGCATTGCGGGTGAAGTAAAGGAATCACTCAGAATGCTCAGTTTTATATTTAGGTCCTTAGATCCTTTGCTGGAGAAGCCAGGCCTGAAAACCTGAACTGATCACTGCCAAGACAATATTGCCAGCACCACGTAAGCAAAAATCAGGAGGCTGCTAAAGAAAACATGAGGGTTTTTCTTCTAAAAAATTATATTCTGGACTGCTTGTTTGTGAGCAGTCAGGATTCGCTCTGGTCACGTTCTCAACCTTTTCTGCTCAGCCCTGAGAGCAAGAAACTTACTTTTGTTAAAGTGAGAGCTGAGATGGTCACGTAATCACAGGATTCCAAGAGCTGCAGCATTAAGAGAAACACCAGCTAGTGAAGGAGTCAGTGTGAAATCAGGAAAGCTTGTGACAATCCCAATGTGATGTTTTTATGATTTGATGTGGACAGGAAACAGCTGCACTCCTAGCTATTGCAGGTCCTTACCTGGCCCCCAGCCCCGCACTGTCTGAGCAACTCACAAACTTGCATGTGCTTAGACTCACCATACTGCTGTGCAGAGACACCTGTACCTGCCAGTAGTGTGGGGGCAGAGTCAGGGCAGCACTTTCAGCTGATGTTACTGAGCATGCTCAGTCTGTGTGAGCATGGTCACTACAAGCCAAGCAGCAAATCAGGGGGGAGGCACATGGGTTCATCTGTCCCCCTCCTCCCCACACAATATCTCTGCTGCTGTGCAATGTGGAAGGTTGTTACCCCCATTTAGAAGAGGGAAAATTCAGGCCCAGACAGAATAAGTGACTTACCTGACTTCACACAGAGCAAAACCAGGATCTGTGCAGGCTAACTTAGCACCTTAACTACGGGGCAAACCTTTCCCTCTGCAGCCAGAACCTGGGAGAAGAGGATGAGGAGATGGAGGGACAGACACAAAGTTTGTCTGATAATCATCTCACTGACCCTCCCGACAGGCACTAGGCCAGTCTGTGCAGAGTCAGGTGATAATGGTGAGATCACCAGTCCCTGATGTGGGCTTTCAGGGGGCTCTGCTAGTCCCTGATTAGCTTCCTTTGATTGGCCCTGGCATCTAATTAGGCCTAGAAGTCTGCTTCACTGCCTTTGGGCTGTCTCTCTAGAGAACCCTGAGATGGGGTTTACTTTTTTATCCACCCTCTCTCGGCCTTTCTGTCCTTTTCCCAACTCTGGGCTCTCTCCTTTTATTCCAGGCCTTGTTTCCCCAATTGGTTGCAGCTGTGGGTGCCTGTCTCCATGATTAGCAGCTGAGGCAGCTGTGTGGGGGTGTGGTCAGGCTGCTTGCCTGCAGGCAGGAGAGGCTCCCCTCCCCCTACAAAACTCTGCTCAGTATGGGCCAGGGGTGTAGACCCCATTACAGGAAGTGGACAGGAGTGAAAGTGAATCATTTTTCAGGCCTGCTCTGAAATGTTCAGGCTGTGTCTGATACCTAGTCACTTGCTGTGCTCTGCTGTTGGGCCCAGCTGTCCACAGCCCCATCTCCCCTATGGAAACAGGGTTAAAGGATTTAAATACAGGCCTCTCAGTTGTAAGAAACAGAGCAACTGTCATGCTAACTCTTAGCCTAATATCGCGGGACCTGTACCGCCCAACATCCCCACCCCCATCCTCAGGAGCGGCGCCAGGATTTTTGCCGCCCTAGGCGGCAGCGTTCCTCCTCTGAGCATTCGGCAGCGAGGGTCCTTCTGCTCCACGTCTTCGGGGCACTTCAGCGGTGGGTCCCAGAGCAAGTGAAGGACCTGCAGCCAAATTTCCCCCAAAGACCCAGAGTGAAAGGACCCCCTGCCACCGAATTTCCACCGAGGATGGCAAAATGCAGCCCCCCAAATCCTGCCACCCTACGCAACCGCCTAAGGTCGCTTAGTGGAAGCGCCGGCCCTGCCCATCCTGAGACCCAAACGGGAGCTGCCCCAGGTAAGCGCTCCACATCCCAACCTCCTGCTGCCGGCCTGGGGTTCTGTTCACTCAGACGCCAGACGCCAGCCCCGCTCAGCCCGCTGGGGTCCCAGCCAGCTCTGCTCAGCCTGCTGCCAGCCTGGGTGAACGGCCTGGGTTCCGTTCACCCAGGGTTCCATCTGCCGGCCTGGGGTTCCATTCACCCAGGCCGACAGGAGGCTGAGCGGAGCCGGCAGCTGGGATCCCGGCTGGCAGCAGGCTGAGGTCTGAGCCGCCAGCTGTGCTCAGCCCACTGCTGGTGTGGAGTCCCGGCCGCTGGCCTCGCTCAGCCTCCTGCTGGCCTCGGTGAACAGAACCCTAGACCATCAGCGGGCTGAGCGGGGCCGGTGGTTGGGACCCCAGACTGGCAGCTGCTCAGCCCGCTGCTGGTCGCGGGTTCCGTCCACCAGTTCCTGCCAGCCGGGATCCTGGCCACCGGCCCCGCTCAGCCTGATGCCGGCCTCAGGTTCCGTTCACCCAGGCCGGCAGGAGGCTGAGCGGAGCCGCTGGCTGGGATCCCGGCTGGCCCCGCTCAGCCTGCTGCTGGCCCTGATCGGGCTGAGCGGGGCTGGCGGCTGAGTGAACGGAACCCCAGGCTAGCAGCAGGCTCAGCGGTGGCTGGGACCCGCAGCCTGCCATTAAAAAAAAAATCAGCTCGCGTGCCACCTTAGGCACACGTGCTGTAGGTTGAGGACCCCTGTTCTAACGTATACAGTGTATACTGTGTGTACTGTGTGTACTGTACTTTATGGTAATTTTCACTATGTGCGATTTTCCTCTTATGTGCTGACCTTAGAACTTAACCCCGTGTAAGATGTGACTCCACTGTATTCATTTCTGAAAATTTATAATAAGCAATGTTCCGGGGGGGAGGCGCAAGGTGGAAGTTTTGCCTAGAGTGCAAAATATCCTTGCACCGGCCCTGGATACTGTGTCAGCTGATCCCCACAGTCTCCAACATTCCTGAGCAGTACAGGAGACATGGCCCTGCCCACTAGCTCCTCTCCACTCTCTAGCCCACCCACTACTTCCCCCCCCCCCCCTTAAGGCTTAGCCCTCTCACTTTTTAGCCCTCTCACTTGCCCCTCCCCCACCTCAGGCTTTTCTGGCAGCCCTGTTGCCAGGTATCCAGTTTTAGACTGGAAATTCCCATAGAAAACGGGATCTGAGTGTCTGGTTAGCAGTGATGACTGGAAACTAAATGTCCGGTTATAGGAGTAACTACATTAGCCTCCGCTCCTCCCACTCCCAACACTCACCCCAGAGGGCTGGAAGAGAACCTGACCTGCTGCTGGGGTAGGAGGGGCAGCTCAGTGCAGAGAGAAACAAAGAGAATGGGCTAGAACCAGGTAGGTACCCGCTCTGTGTGGGCAGGGACGGGGGGGATCCTGTTGACCCCCTCCCCAGCCCTGCTGTGCTTGAGTTTACCCCTGACCACTCCCTTGCTCCTAGCTCCTGCCTCACTGTGCTTTTACCCCTGACCCTTTTACAATCATTCCCCAGGGGGGCCCACAAATATGTTTGAGCTGGGCCCACACAAAGTTAATTTGGTCCTGCAGGCACGTGTACCTGGCAGTGTGGGTCCTAAACACCACTTTGATCCCTCCTCTCTCCACTGTTTGATAACAGAGCTAATTTTGACTCCATTAGGAGTCTTGTTACATGCTGCAGAGCTGAAAACTCTGATACCTGGTCTAAATATTAGACCTACTTTGGGCTAGTGGTGCACTGAGGCTCCCCTACTTCCAGCTAAACTCACTAAAGAGCTGATGTTACTAAGAGCTGTGACCACTGAGAGCTGTGTTAAGTGTGCGGGGGTGGGGGGCGGGGGACTGAAGACAAGTTGGTGAGTGGCTAGCGGAGAGGCACGGAGAGCGGAGCAGAGCAAATAGCAGGCCGGCTGGCGGATCGTAGCAGACAGCAGGGTGGCTGGCGGAGAGACACAGCTGGCGGTGAGGACTGCAGCAGACAGGGGCGGCTCTAGGGATTTTGCTGCCCCAAGCACGGCAGACAGGCTGCCTTCAGCAGGCAAGCCGCCGAAGGCAGCCTGCCTGCCACCCTCGCGGCGACCGGCAGAGCACCTCCAGTGTCTTGCTGCCCCGAGCACGCGCTTGGCATGCTGGGGCCTGGAGCTGCCCCTGGCAGCAGAACCCCATGGAGAGGTGTGACACTCAGCCGTCAACCTGAGCAGCGCAGCATGTAAGATGCTCCCCCCCCCCATGCCTCCCTCTACTTCTACCCTGCCACTCTGCAGATGAACTTCTGAACCCTGAGGGCTGCACTGAGGAAGGTCAGAAACTGTAGGTGGGGTAACTGTTGGGTTGCTGGACTTAAGACCCTGAGGGGAAAAGGACACTGCCAGACTTACTTGGGGGTAGGTCATTTGCTCATGGTTTGTGTTATGAATCCTGTTTGTGGTGTTTCCCCAACATAATGCCGCATTGTTTCCCTCCTTTATTAAAAGGCTTTTGTTACACTCAGACTCTGTGCTTGCGAGAGGGGAAGCAGTGCCTCCTAGAGGCGCCTGGGGGGGGGGGTGTAATTGTCCCAGGTCACTGCATGGGGACTCGAGCCGGTTTTGCATTGTGTTATTGAAACAGAACCCCTAGATACTGAACCCGGCTCCTGTTGCTGCCAACTCAGATGGGCAGAAGGTTTACATACAAGACTGGCTGCAAATATATAACAGTGGTCGCAACAGTGATCTATACAGTTATAGATTATGTCAATAACATCGCAGGAGGTGACACAGCATCAGTGAGACTGATATTGGAATACTGCCTCCAGTTTTGGTGTCCTCATTTGAAAAAGATGTTGTGAAATTGGAGCTGGGGCAGCAAAGAGCCACCAAATGTTCTGAGGGCTGAAGAAACGTGCTTTCTAGTGAGCTATTGAAAGAGCTCAACCTGTTTAGCTTATCAAAAGAAGATTGAAAGGTGACTTCATTGAAGTGTTGAAATGCCTTCGTGGAGAGAAAATATTGGGTATTAATGGGCTCTTTAATCTAGCAGAGAAAAGCATAACAAGACCCAGTGGCTGGAAGGTGAAAAGAGAAAAATTCATATTACAAATAAGGCACAAATATTCAACAGCGTGGATGATTCACCACAGGATCAAGATACCAAGGAAAGTGGTGGATTCTCCATCTCTTGATGTCATTAAATAAAGACTAGATGCCTTTCTGGAATGTGTTTGCCCCAAAAGTAGCTATTGTGTCATACAGGGGGCCTGTGATGTGTAGGGCATCTGATTGGATGCTCTAATGGTCTCTTCTGGCCATAATGTCTACTAATTTGTGAAAAACTTGAGTGTAGCATTGAGAGCAGTGTCTGATGTTTTACTGTCTAACTGGCTTGCTTCCTAGAATGAACACTCATTGAGTGGGATCCACAGGGAGTAGCTCAAACCTCCAAAGTGCCTGGCCGACAGCAGGACATTAGCACAGCAAGAGAGGGGTGTGGCAGTGACATCACAAAGGCCTTTTGCAGGACCTCAGACTATTGGTCAAAGGTGGTGGAGAGGTGGTGACCTCACAGAGAGATGCTGACATCAGCCAGGCAGGACAGGGGCGAAGGGCCAGGGTAACCTCAGAGACCCCTGTGGCTTTGCTTCAGCACATCTCCTTCTCCAGGTCTCTTTTTGAGGACTGAGAGAGTATTTGGGTTCACGTACGTGAGCGCCAGGAGGACCCTCTTTCGAACTTTCTCCTTTCCTTTTACTGATTTTACTAGAAAACAGATGTCCCTGTGTAGAAGGTAAGAGCCTCCTTGAGGTTTGAAACCTGTTCAGCCTGATCCATCTGGTGACAGTTGAAATCTAGGCATGGAAAACACGAGCTTAAGGAGGCAGAATTTTATTTCACACCTAGAATTTTGTCCCTTAGAATCACTGGGGACATTAGGGTTTGTTCTTTTTGTTTCACCTTTTCCTCCATCCCTCCCTCCTTTCTCTTCTTCTCTTGCTTCTTCTCCTGTTCCCCTCCCAACACCAGGAGGTAGGTAGGTAGGGTGTGTGTGTATGTGTGTGTGTCTGTGTTGCGGGGGAGTGCTCTGCAGCTGCCACCACCTGTAGCAGTGTGGACTCACCCCTGCGGCACCTCCTGCTGGTCGTCTCGGGAATTAGCTTGTTTCCAGCCTTGGAGCCCCAGAAATGTCGGGCTGAAATAGTGCTCTGGCAGTGATCCCCACCAGTGACCTGGGCCATCCTTTGGGCTCTCTGGTGAGAACCCTCAGCCTCTCATCCTCAGTCTCTACCCTGATTGGTTGAGCAGGGGGTTATTGACAGGGAGGAAACTCAGGTCCTTGTTGTTCTCTTTTAAGACCAAGTAAATATGTCATAACCAGTCATATGTTTGACGAATTTTGGTGTTTCTCTGCATTAATTGTCTTTGAGCAGTTCATGATTCTCTCTAACATTCCAGTTCTCCTAAAATACTTGCTGAATAATTACTGTGCACTGTTGTTGGTCTGGAGCTCATTTGAGAGCACTTTATTCAGGTCATTCAATATATGAAATTCAAGATCCGATGGTTAGTTTGAAAATCAGGGCTCTTGGGTCCTAGTCTTAGTCTGCCACTGACTGGCTGTGTGACCTAAGACAAGTCAATTCTCCTTTCTCAGCCTTAGCTTCTCCCTTTTTCAAGTAGGGATAATAATGATCCGCTTCTACCTACCTCACGGTGGGTGAAGGATGGGGATCCATTGGAGAGTGTCTCTAAGAGTAGTGCATAATATGAGGTGTCCTATCACATTTACTCAGATCAGATTATGACATAATAGAATAACTGAAATATTCTATTTTATTTGTATGTTTTTTATTTTAAAATTGTTAAGAGCAGTAACTACTTAGCTCAGACTGAAGCATCTTACCTAATTTTCGAGATCTAAATGTCTCCTCTTTGTGTGCGATGAGACAATTTAACACACTGTGACAAACAGGAGATGCTTTTGTTTTGCAACAAAATATTTTTGCAAAGAACTTTCATCCCACTTGTTATGATTTCAAGAAACAAAGTGGTTTAGTCTGAATGGGATTTTCTGACAGAAACGGTTTCCATGAAATTTCCCCATCATCTCGATTCCTGGGCTCTATCCCTGCCTCTGGGGGGGTTGTTGTCCATTAGAACAGGAGTCAGGACTGGTGGCTTCTCTTTCTGGCTTTGCCACTGCCTTGCTGTGTAGGCCCTTGGGTAGGTCACTTCCTTTCTCTGTACCTCAGGCTCCTCCCCATCTGTCCAATGGGAACAGGGACAATTCTCAAACTCTGGGCAGTTGGGAGCCTGAGTGAGATATGGGGCGTTAAAGCCCTCTGTGAAGGAGAAAGGGGAGTTTCATGGTGTTTAGCACCAAGGAATTCTAAAGTTTGCTAAAATGTCTAGTCTGTGGAAACAAGAAATGGTCGGGGACAAATTTTTTAACCACTGCCTTTTTTAAAGCCCATTCAGGGATGTGAGTCCCTGTCTTTTAGGCACCCGGGTTTCTTTGCCAGCAGGAGAGACAAGGTTCCTGCCTCCATTTTTGTGGCCTTAACAAACCAGGTGTTGTGCCCCAGTTCTCGTCTGAGATCCCTGAAAAAGAACATCTTCCCATCCTTGAACAAGACAGGAGCTATCTTTAAAAGGGGAACAAAGAGAACCCTGGGACTTACAGACTAGCTAGCCTCAGTTCCATAGCTGGAAAGATATTAGAATACATTATTAAACAACCAGTTTGTCAGCACCTACAGGATACTTTGGTTCTTAGGACTAGTGAGCATGGATTTGTCAAGAATAAATCATTCCAAACCAATCCTATTTCCTTCTTTGGCAGGGTTACGGGCCTAGTGGAGGTGGGTAAACAGTAGATGTGAGCTATCTTGGTGTTACTATGGCTTTTAATACAGTCCCATAGGACATTCTCACAAGCAAACTAGGGAAATGTGGTCCAGATGCAATTAGTGTAATGTGGGTGCAGAGCTGTCCAACAGAGAGGGTGTACCTAGTGGGTCCGGGTCCAGGTCCAGCAGGGATCAGTCCGGGGTCCGCTACTATTCAATATTTTCATGAATGATTTGGAAAATGGAGTGGAGAGTATGCTTCTAAAATTTGCAAATGACACCAAGCACTTTGGAGCACAGGATTGGAATTCAAAAGGCCCTTAACAAATTGGACAATTGGTCTTCTTGAGCCAAACTCCATGGCTGGGCCCCTCTCTCTAGACTGGGCTGAAGTGAAACCCCAGAGCCAAACACCTCCTCCTGGGCAGTGCACTCCGACCTTGAATGGTCAGATGCTGCTTAGCACTGTCAGAGCAGCTTTTGCTGGGGGATTCTCCCAGCACTTTCCAATAGCGGGAAGATATTAAATCCCCATTTGACTGCTGGGGACAGAGGCATAGAGGGGAGAGCAACTTGCCCAACATCCCACAGGAAAAGGAAAACAACCAGCAGTGGAACCAATAGGAAACCCAGCAATGGAACTCAGGAGTCCTGACTCCCAATCCCCTGGTCCAGTCACTACAGCGGAGCACCCTCCCTCTCAAAGGCAGGGGGAGCGGCTTGAGGGCCTGGTTGTAATTGCCAGCTGTGGGAGGGAGTGTTCAGCAGTGGTTAGCAAAGGGGCCTGGAAATAAGGACTGCTGGGTCCCATCCATACTTCTGACACTTGGTGTGACTCTGAGCTAGTAGCTTCCCCTCCCCAGGCCTGTTTCTAATCAGTAGGGTTTGGGTCGTAGTCCCTACAGCCCAGGGGGATTGGGAGGCTCCAGGAAGGTGTGTAAAGTGCTGGGATGTCAGGATCCTGGAGGCGCTGTCATCCTCATACTAGGGCAGTGTTCTTCACTCTGCTGCTGCTGGCTGTCTTTCTCCATCCCTTGGCAATAAGACAGACTCTTGTTTTGACAGCCAGTCATCAGCCTGCCTGCTGGCTGTTCAGGGTAACTCCTCAGGTCACCAACACCCTCTCCAGCCTGCCTTGGGCTTGGAGAGTGAGGAGAAGGGTGAGGGATGACACTGAACATCCCTATCCATCGCTTCATCACCAGAGCAAGTGAGTGGCATTAGGGTTCCTCGGTGGCTTCCCCCTCTGTCTGGGGAGAGGCAGAAACAGGGGGAGAGAATCTCTCCCAAAGGAGATTGGATTTGCAAACAGCCCCCAGGAGCCTCTCGCTCTCAGATCGGGGTGGGGCTTCTCCAGAGCCATCTCCAGTGTTTTTGGAAAGGTTCCAGCAATGGGGCTCCCAGGCCCAGCCCTTCCCTTGTGGGACACTTTTCCCCAGGCTGAAAGTATCTGAGCTGGGCCAGACCCTGTGAGCTGCTGAGAATGGAAATCAATGGGAAAGGACGGGGGCCTGACCTTGCTATGCCTAGGGACTTTGATGTGGGGAATGGTTTCCCAGGAGAAGTCTGGACTCCTGGGTTCTGTTCCTTCTCTAGCCTGGGCAGGGGAGTGTGGCCTGGGATGGCAGGAGGGAGCTGCTTGTCCAAAGTGACCCATGATCTTTGTGACTCACTGCCCCCAGTGCTCAAAAAGGAGGAAACTCTCCAGTTATTGCAGCACCAGGAATGATGAGGGGGAACATTGGGAGCAGATCATGCAATGAACTCCTGCCAGTGTGTGTAGCTTGCACTCCCTGCACTCCTGTGGGGGGAGGAGGAGCTACTCTGGCTGGGGCCGGGATGGGGAGGGACCAGAAAGGCTGGTCAATGAGAGGCTGCCTTGAGCCCAGACTCACACCTGCTCCCCGCTCGATTCCAGGATGGCCAGGCTCCAGAGGTTGTTCAGGAAGAAGGCTCTGCAGGTGGCCCCAGAGCCTAAGGGAAGCAGCTGCCATCTTCCCAAGGGGCAGAGTGGCCCCTCTGTCCCCGCTGGTGGTGAAGAAGCTCCCAGCCAGTCCAGGAAGTGGAAGTGCCCAGCCTTCTGGTAGAGGAAACCCACTCCCGGTGCAGGTGCCGAGCTGGGAGAGGCCCCAACCAGGCCCAGATGGAGCTGGCTCAGGATGCGGTTTCGCAGGCAGGACCCAGCCCAGGAGGGGCGCCGGGCAGGGGGGCTCTGAGGCTTGTTGTGTGTGCAGCAGCGGCCCCAGGAGCCCAGCCCTCATTCCCAGCAGGAGGCATCACCCTGCCTGGTCACTGAAGATCTTCCAGCCCCCTCAGGCCAGGAGGTGGAAGATCCCTGTCCCAGCACCAGCAGCTCAGCATGGGACAGCAGCAGCGCCTGGGACTCTGGCAGCAGCAAGGCCAATGGATGCTTCTGCTTTGTTCCAGGTGAGGAGACAGGCTGGGCTCAGGGAGGGGTAAAGAGGGGGCTGTGAACACCCTGGGTTCAGGCCCTCGATCAGTGCTATGGGGGCGGGTCCCCAGCCCAGGTTTCTGGCCTGAGCCACGTGAACCCCACTGATACTAGATGCTGCCACTTTGGTCCTTGGTGCTCCATTGGCCGAGGATGGGCAGGGGAGGCACCTCCCAGGGAGTCCAGGACAGTGTTGGGGGTCTCTTTGCTATGGGCTCTTGAAGGAGTTGAGGGCTGAAGGCATCACTGAGAGGGGGGAGTGTGGGGCCCAATCTGCCCTAGGTCCCAGAGGTGAGAAGAGGACACATTGTCCCACCATGCCCCTGTCCTTCCCCCGAGTGGCAGTAGGAGTCACCCTGTCCCCTTCTTTCCCTGGTGCAGGGACCACCAAGGACTCAGAGGACGAGGAGGAGGAAAGGGTGGATGTGGTCACAGAGGAGGCTGCTCTCAAAAACATCCGAGAGCAGCTCCAGGGCAGAGAAAAGGTACAAACGTTCCCCAGTTGTGCTGGAACTGAGATTGTCCTGCTCCTTCCCCGAAGAGGTGTCCTCCTTGCACTCACGTACGTGAAAGTGAATTCTCTCTCAGTCCTCAAGGAGAGACCTCGAGAAGGAGACGTGCTGAAGCAAAGCCACAAGGATCTCCAAGGTTGCCCCTGTCCCGAACCCCTGTCCTGCCTGGCTGATGTCAAGATCTCTCTGTGAGATCATCGCCTCCCCACCACCTTTGTCCAATAGGCTGAGGTCCTGCCAAAGGCCCTTGTGATGTCACTGCCACACCCACCCCTCCCCTGCAGTGCTGATGTCCTGCCCCTGTCCAGCCACATTGGATGCTTGAGCTGCTTCCCCTGGATCACCCCACTCAATGACTCTTCATGTGGGGATGACACTGACTACACAGTAGAACGCGAGAGGCTCTTCCCCAGGCCGCAATCAGCTTTTCATAAGTTAGTAGACTTTATTGCCAGAAGGAACCATTAGAGCATTTAATCTGATCCCCTGCAAATCCTAAGGCCTCCTGTATGTCAGAAGAGCTGGGTTTTTCTCTTATTCAAACAGTTTCCAGAAAGGCATCTAGTCTTTATTAGAAGATCTCAAGAGATGGGGAAGCCATCATCTCTCTTGGTAGTTTGTTCCAATGATGAATCACTGTTATATCCTTGGGGGCAGCCGGTTTAGGAAGAAATCACTTGAGGCCAGACAGCAGACAGCTAACAAACTACCATTTTATTTACAGACACAGAGCTCACCTAACTGGCCGAAGCTGGCTGGGCTATCCCCTAATAATCTAACTCAGTTGCCATAGCAATAAAAACCATGACAACAAAATACACAACATATTCCTCCCCCCCGAATAAGAACATCCCCTAAATAAAACACACACTAGACTAGAGAAGGAGGGTAGACTGCCTCCATTCCCGGCTAAACCCTGGGGATTATTTTGCCCCATAAACCTAGCTAAAGATCCAGCCGATGAGGAGGCCTTCTGTCTCTAGGTGGATTACGGTGAACTTCTGGTGTTATTGCACCCGAAAGCACTAGGGGCTCAGGGTCCGCAGCACGAACAGGTGAGGAGGTGGTATCAGCTCGTGCTGGGCAAAGGGGTATCTCAGCTGCCAGCTGTAATGGAGGAGAAGAGTCAGAAACAGGTGACTCGTGATTCGGTCCCTCACCAGAAGAGGTGAAGTCAGACCCCTCAACTGCAGATGGGTCCTGAGGACTGGCATGACCTGGCAACAGCTGATCTACATGTCGCCGCCAGGTAAGATTCTCTGCAGTCCGGACTGTGTAGGAAACAGGTCCTGTTTGAGTGATGACTGTGGCCGGAACCCATTTAGCTCTGGAAGTATAATTCCGAGCCAAAACTGGCTGTCCCGGGCTAAAGGTTCGGTCTTTTGCTCTGGGTGCCCGTCTGATGACTTGATATTGCTGCTGATGTTGCACAATTTGTCGCGGTTCAGAAGGTTTCAGCAGATCAAAGCAAGTGCGCAGCTGTCGTCCCATCATTAGAAAGGCCGGAGATGCGTGGGTCGTAGCATGAGGTGTGTTTCTGTAGGAAAGTAAAAAGGTATCCAGACGCTTTTGAATGGAGTGTTGTCCCCTTGCTGATTTCAAAGCGTTTTTCATTGTCTGCACAAATCTTTCAGCTAATCCGTTGGTGGACGGATGATATGGTGCTGACGTGATGTGATGTATCCCATTTGCCTTCATAAAATTTTGAAACTCCTGAGAAACGAACTGCGGTCCGTTGTCGCTCACAAGTTGTTCTGGCAGACCAAAACGACTAAAGAGCCCTCGTAGTTTTTGGATAGTACTCTCTGCAGAAGTGGACTGCATTATAGAGACTTCTGGCCATTTAGAATGGGCATCTATTGCCACCAAGAACATGCTTCCTTCAAGGGGGCCAGCAAAGTCAACGTGAATACGTTGCCACGGGTTTTCAGGCCAGTCCCATGGGTGTAGGGGTGCCCACTGGGGTGCATTCCTCACACCCTGACATGACATACAAGCTTTTGCCTTCTCTTCAATAGCGCTGTCCAGTCCAGGCCACCAAAAATAGCTTCGTGCAATTTCCTTCATGCGCACTATTCCACAGTGACTGGAATGTAGCTGTTCTAAGATCTGTGATCTCAGTGGTGGTGGAATAATGACACGTCTCCCCCACAACAAACAACCAGATTGGACCAATAACTCCGTCCGCTTGGACATGTAGGGAACAAGGTCGGATGAGACCGGAGAGGTTTGTCGAGATTTTCCATGCATCACCAGGTCCATAACGTGGGACAATACTGGGTCAACGCGAGTTGCCTTCTTTATCTGAGTAGCAGCGATGGGTGTATTCTCTACCTTTTCAAAGTAGAAGATTTCCTTTTGGGCACTATCTTGGTGTTTGACCGGCAAAGGCAACCTTGAGAGGCCATCTGCATTGCCGTGCAGAGTGGATTTCCGATATTTGATTTCATATGTGTGTGCTGAAAGTAACAATGCCCAACGTTGCATACGACTAGCAGCTAATGGGGGAATGCCTGTGTAGGGTCCAAAAATTGATGTCAGAGGTCGATGGTCTGTGAGAAGAGTAAATTTTCGCCCAAACAGGTACTGATGAAACTTCCGAATTCCAAAAACAATTCCTAATGCCTCATGTTCGATTTGGGCGTAGTTAGTTTCTGCTTTGCTTAGAGTGCATGAAGCAAAAGCAATAGGTCTCTCTTCTCCTGAAGGCATAATATGTGACACGATTGCTCCCACTCCATAAGGGGAGGCATCGCAGGCCAATTGCAGTGGTAAGGATGGATCAAAGTGCGTTAGAACTTCAGAATTTAGCAATGCATCCTTAGCTTTGTTAAACGCAACATCACAGGCTTCAGTCCACTTCCAGGCCTTGTTCTGCCCAAGGAGCTCATGAAGTGGTTTTAGCAGTGTGGCTAACTGTGAGATGAACTTTCCATAATAGTTCAGGAGTCCTAGAAATGAGCGCAGCTGGCTTACATTTCGAGGTGGGGGAGCCTCCACAATAGCTTTAACTTTTGCAGGGGCCTTATGAAGACCTGCAGAATCAATGATGTGTCCCAAATATTCAACAGAGGGCTTGAAGAATTCACATTTGTCTTTGCGAACTCGTAGGCCATACTCTTCCAGTCTTTGTAGGGTAGCCTCTAAATTCTTTAAGTGATCCTCTTCATTTCTTCCAGTGACCAGGATATCATCCAGATAGCACTGAACTCCTGACAAGCCACACAAGATCTGGTCCATAGCCCTCTGGAACAGGGCGGGAGCAGATGTTATTCCAAAGGGTAGGCAACAGTATCGATAAAGCCCCTTATGAGTCACAATAGTCAACAGCTCTTGGGACTTTTCATCGACGTGCATCTGTAAATATGCTTGACTCAGATCAATCTTACTGAACTTTTGTCCCCCAGCCAGGCCTGCGAAGAGGTCATCGATGCGGGGAAGCAGCTATTGCTCTGCACACAACACTGGGTTGACAGTGACTTTAAAATCACCACAAATCCGGAGAGAGCCATCTTTCTTCACTATTGGAACGATAGGAGTGGCCCATGAGCTATGGGTAACTGGTATTAGGACTCCATTGGTGACCAGGCGCTCCAGGTCTGCTTCAACTTTTGGCCTGATGGCATATGGCACAGTTTGGGCTTTCAGATATTTTGGTGGACTGTCAGCTTTAATGTTCAATGTCACAGTGATTCCCTTCATACTTCCCAAATCATCTCCAAAAACAGCAGCATGTTTCCTTAGAATAGGGGTTAGACTGGTTTCTTCTTTAGTCATCCGGTGCACTTCTGCCCAGTTCAGTTGAATCTTCCCAAGCCAAGACCTACCCATTAAGGCTGGGTAGTCACCTCTTACCACAAAAAGTGGCAATTTAGCCACCTGTCCATTGAGCTCCACCTTAACATCAATAGTGCCCAACATGGGCACAGCTTCACCTGTATACGTCTTCAGAACAGTTTTTGTTGCCTTAAGCGGAAGATGCTGTAGCTTTTCCGTATACACAGTCTCAGGAACCAGCGAGACAGCTGCACCGGTGTCTAGTTCCATGCGTATAGGTTTGCCCTCCAATAAAGGGGTTACCCAGTATTCATGTGAGCCCGCTGCCAAAGACAAAACATGCAGTGGCACTTCCTCTTGTGAGGAGGTGTCACCTTGATCATCCTGGGTCTGCTCTAGGGTATGCAAGGTTCCTCTTTTTGTCGGCCAGACCACAGGCCTCTTTTTCTTTTGTTTACAGGCATACTCAATGTGTCCCTTTTTGCCACAGTGTCAACACACCAGGTCCTTACACCAGCATTCTGATGCCTGGTGACCCAGCTTACCACAGCGGTAACATTCTTGACTCTGCACCGTTTTGTGGGTCAGTTCTTGTGACACTTTTTGCACCCTAGGGGATGCACCGATGTATTGTGCCTCCCTTGTAGCCAGTTCCATGGAGACAGCAATATCAACAGCCTTCTGTAATGTAAGCTGAGCCTCTGTCAGTAGGCGCTTCCGTATAGCTTCACTGCAGAGGCCGCACACTAACCTGTCACCCAGGGCATCATTTAACATCTCTTTAAATTCACAGTGTTCTGCTAGCTTTTTAAAATGGCTACAAATTGTACAACTGTTTCATCTTCCTTTTGGTCTCTTTTGTGGAACCTATATCTTTCAGCAATTACCAGTGGTTTTGGGGAGAAATGAGACCCCAGGATTTCCACAATGTCACTGTAAGATTTAGTCTCAGGCTTAACAGGGTGTAGTAAGCTGCGTAGCAGAGAGTAGGTTTTAGCCCCTACAACAGTTAAGAATATTGGCACCTTCTTCGCTTCTGTAATGTCATTTGCAATACCAAAAAGCTCAAAACGCTCAGTATACACATGCCACTGCTCTGTATTCTCATCAAAAGGCTCCAGGGGCCTGGTCAGAGTAGCCATGATTTTTAGTTTCACTTTCACAGTCAGTGCAAACAAGCAGCTTTTTTTGTTTGTTTGTTCTTTACCTTAACTTCTACTTCCTTCTGTTACTGGAGCAGCACCGAGTCTCACCCTCGTCGCCAGTGTTGTATCCTTGGGGCAGCCGGTGTAGGAAGCAATCACTTGAGGCCAGAGAGCAGGCAGCTAACCAAAACCTCCATTTTATTTACAGATATACAGAGAGCTCACTCAGCTGGTTGAAACCGGCTGAGCTAACCCATAATAATCTAACTCAGTTGCCATAGCAACAAAAACCATGACAACCAAATACACAACACTCAGAGATAGGTGCAGAGGCAGAAGGGAAGAGGGGAGGTGTGGAGTGAAGCTGAGGTTCACAGACTGTGAGGAGGGGAAGAGGAGAAGTAACAGTTTTACAGTAGTGCCTAGGGACCCCACTCATAGACCAGGGCCTCATTGCGTTAGGTGCTGTACAAAACCAGAACAAACAGACAGTGGGATGCTTGTGGCGAGGCCCTGCCAGAGATGCATTGGGGACACCACTGGGATAAGCCAACACCTCCCCTCCAGCCGCCTATCGCAGCACAGTACTGAGGGCAAATGGGAATTCTGCCGCTGATATAAGTGGGGCCTGGTTTCTCCCTGAAAGTATCAACGCTGAAGGTCTCATTGCACTCGGCTGCAGTGACTGTCTATGTCACTGATCTCCAGGTCTTCCAGATCCCTCTCAGCCAGTTACAGTGGCTTTGCACCACAAGTGCATAGTGTCAAGGGGATTTTGGGTGGTTGTTTGTTTTTAACTGTAGAATTGTTTAGTTTTTTTCCAAAGCCCTTGCACAGAATGTGGCATGGCTGAAAGAGAAGTTATAGGTCTGCAGATCACGCTCTGACTAAGCCGACCTTGGCTTCCTCTGCAGGTTCAGTTTGTAAGACACCAAGGCTGAGAATCGGTCTGAGTTCAATGAATTAAAATTCAATTAAGACAAGTGCAAAAAGTATTTCATTTTGGAAGGACAAATCAAATACACAACTACAAAATGGGGACTAGCTGGCTAGGAGGTAGCACTGCTGCAAAGGATCTGGGGGTCATAGTAGATCACAAATATAATATGAGTCAACAATGTCATGCAACTGTGAAAAAGGCTAATTTCAGTCTGGGAAGTATTAACAGGAGTGCTCTGTGTAAGACATGGGATGTAATTGTCCTGCACCGAGGCCTCAGCCAGAGTAGTGTGAGCAATTCCTGGTGCCCCTCTTTAGGAAAGATGAGTCCAGAGGTGAACAACAAAAAATGATCAAAGGTTTAGAAAACCTGATGTCTGAGGAAAGGTTAAAAAAACAACGGGACATGTTTAGTCCTGAGAAAAGGAGGCTGAGAGGGGATCTGAAAACAGTTTTCCAATCTGTTAAGGGCTGCTCCAAAGAGGACTGTAAATAGGCTTCCAAGGGATTGATGACGTCTTGTGGTCCCTTTCAACCCTGTATTTCTGTGATTCTGTGATCCCAGACTGATGACAACAGCCCACAAGGTATCCTGCTGAGAGCAGAAACCAGTAGGAAAGACAGAAATTAAGTAAGTGGCCAAAACATTAGTGAATAGAACAAAGTGGAGCTAAGGGCAGCAGTCCCTGGCAGTGGTTGAAAGCTGGGGCAGGAGGAAGGCGGGGCAGCCCTTTTAGTGCCCCTGGCCCCCACCGTCTTCCCTCCAGTGCACATCAGGCCTGATTCTCCCTGCCTGTCCCCTTGTGTCAGCGTTCACACCTGTGCACAGTGAAGGCTGACTTAGTTTCAGTGCCGCTGTTGGTGTCAGTGAGAGGAGAACTCTGGCTGGCAGGTTCACCCCCCACTCTGCCCAGGTGTAAATGACAGCAGGAGGTGCAGGGCAGGGGAGAACCATGCTACTGTTGCTTAAGGCCCTGGCTGACAGTCAGAATCTGCTTCCGCCTGCCTGGTCACATGCAGTGGAGCTTTCTGGAGGAAGCCCTGTGACCATGTGAGTTTCCTTCACTACAGACTGTCTCTCTACTGCTACTGCCCCACCAACTGCCTTGCTCAGCTGCTCTGCTTCTGCCCTCACACTGAATCCCACACACAGCCCCAGATCTCTCTTTGGGGACATCTACATTGCAGCTGAAGGTGGAATTTCCAGCTGGGGTGGACGTACCCCGTAAGCTTTGACTGAGCTAAAAATACCAGTGTTGCTGTGGCAGTGGGGGCAGCTGGAGAGGCTGGATGCTCAAGTATCTACCTAGAATCTCAGACGGGATCATACTTCGGTGTCTGGCCTATCCCCAGGGCTGGCTCCAGCTTTTTTGCCACCCCAAGTGGCAAAGCAGAGGGGGGGGGGGAAAAAGCCCCGATCTGTGGCACTTTGGCGGCAGCTCAGCCGCACCGCTTCATTCTTCAGCGGCAATTCGGTGGCGGATCCTTCGCTCTGACAGGGACTGGGGGACCCGCCACTGAATTGCCACCAAAGACCCGGACGTGCCGCCCCTTTCCATTGGCTGCCCCAAGCACCTGCTTCCTTTGCTGGTGCCTGGAGCCAGCCCTGCCTATCCCACCACCTGCACATGTACATCTCCCCTGATCCCTTTAGGATCCCTTCATGATGGGGAGGGCTAATTCAGGGATATCAGGGGGTTAAAAAGCCAGCTCATGAACAACTAGAGGCACCAGTGGAGAGATGCAGCAAACAAGGGAGTTCTGTGAGGGAATTTAGAAAGGGAGCGTGATAGCCAGAGTCACCTAATAAACGGTCTACAAACCCCGCTACAAGAATCAAACTAATGCAGGCAGAAGTCCAGCAGCAGGATGGGGGCTCTCCAGTTTATTGCACTGAATGCAGCACGTATTATTACCTGCCTTGTGGGCAGGTGGCGTATGTGGGCATTGGGTACAAGCAACTTCTGGCCCTCAGAGACCGAGTACAGGCTCTGGAGACCGGAGTGGCTGAAGGTTAATGGGGAGACACACATTCACTGGAAGGAGAGATACAGGGATTTCTAAGACCATAGATAAGCCCCATGTAGTGACACCCCACCCTGTCAGATGCTCCCAGGGTGTGAAATATGGATTGAGGCGCTGGCTGTAAAAGCTTCATGCTGCCTGTGTCACAGGTTTCTACACAGCCCCAGGAAGGGTTGGGAGTGCGAGCTGTAGCTATGGTGTCCGGTATTCCACACTCTTTGCTTGTGGGGAATGATGTTCTGGCTGTGAACGCAGAAGGGCTGAATCAGGCCCCTCAGGTAGCTCCAGACAGGCAAAAGGACGTGTCAGCAAACTGCAGACAGAATAGCTGACGGGGAAGGGGAGTCACATGCCCCTGGTTAGACTCCCAGAGCATGGGCCGCATGTTTAATTGGCAGGGGAAGGCTGAGCCTGTCCAAACAGCCCCACGTGGCCCTGCACGTGCTCCGTCCAGAGGCCCCCGCCCTCTGCTGCTACTTGGCCCTGGCCCAGACAGGCCGCTCCTCTCCCAGGAAGGGAAACCTGCTGGGGCTGGGGCCAGGGTGGCTGGGACTTGGCGTATCTGGGGCTGCCCAGTGCTGCGGGGCCCTGGCACTGGGGCCCTGCTGCTCAGTGCTCCAGAGCTGGGGGCAAAAGGGGGCTGTGCGCCACCTGCCACTCTGGGGCTGGAGGTGGGGTAGGTCTGTGCCCAGCTGGTGCTCCAGGGATGGGGGTCATGTGCCCGCTCGATGCTCTGGGGGGCTGCATGGTGCCTCCTAGCCTAGTGCTCTGGGGTGGGGAGAGCACTTGGTGCTTTGTAGGGGAGGCAATCACAGCTGCAGAGGGATCTGGGCTTCAGGATAAGAGGAAGGGAGAGGTGGGGCTCAGGCAGAAGGGGTGGGCTGGGGCCTAGCCTCCCCATGCCGGTGACTCACTCACTGCCCATGTCCCAGAAGAGTTAGGTGACACCCCCAGGTTTGCAGGCAAAGGCCTGAGGAGGAAGGGGGTGAGATCCCTGCTGCTTCGGAGAAGGGACAAGACTTACTGACTGAAAGGAAAATCCGCTGGGCCCTACAGCTCAGCTCAGGGAATTAAGCTCTCTGCTAACCCATCGGAGGGACCCAGGAGCTGTACAGACTATGAGGTTTGCAGTGTCTGCAGCCACAAGTAGGGACACGGAGGCAGCTGCAGTGCACTGCTAATCTACGGCACCCACCGAGGGGGAAATGCCCAAGCGGTGGATCAGAAGCTGCTTGGGAGATGGTGAAGGATCCTGAGCCAGAGGGGAGAGGGAATTCAGCTCACCTTGACTCAGGGGTGGGGAACCTCCATCCAGCATTGGGGCAGCCAACCCCTTGGGGGACAAAGGGAGCACCACAAAGTCCCTGGACACTGCATGGGAGGAGGGAGGGGGAGAATCAGGTCTCAAGTTTACATGCAAAGGTTTTGGGCTCTAGCAAGGGTAAGAACTGGCATGTGAAAGCTCAGCCCCTGGGATCTGAACTGAGAACTTATTCAGAATGGTTGACAAGTGACTCTACGGATTTTAGAAGGATGCTGCTGGCTTAGTAGCCGAATGTTTGTTATCTGAACAGGTGGAATATGAAACTGTGAAAAGCAATGGCAGAACTGCCATACAGGGAATACACCTGTCAGGGCAATAAGCCAATGGGTTCCCTAGGGCGCTGGTCATCACCCTCGTTACCTCCACTTCGGTAGGGGGGAGATGTGACAAACTGACAATATCCTGTAATATCCTGAACACACCTTATGGAATTAAGATAAACTTGCTTGAATTAAGTTAGACCTTATAGAATTAGGGTTAATACTTTTGGGGTCCATTGTCTTAAAAATGCAATTCCGTGAGTGCTGTTGTTGCATTGTACGTACGGAGGGGGCATGCTAATGAACTTCCCCCATTATCAGCCTTGAAGTTGCCCTTCTCCCCCACCCCCCGAGATATGCATATGCTAGTTGGAACTGGATTCTCCAGTGACCCAGAGACAAAGAAAAGCTTCTTGTATAAAAGCCAAAGTTTAAAATGACTCAGGGCCTTCTTCCTGGTCCAGCAAATGGACAGAATCCTGGTCCCCGAGGGCCCCAATCCTTAGGGGATGATTGGAAGGACTTGGCCTGCTGAAGCCTCACAACATTGGGTGCTTGTTCTGAGCTGAAGCACTGATGAGCCTGGGGATGCCTGGTGAGCTTATTAAGATGTGTATAAGTCCTTCTATTGTATTTAATTTCATCTTTTTACTTTAAGAATAAAGCTAAGCTTGCTTAGGAAGAGCTGGGTGGTCATTTATTGTTGTAGCAATTACAGTGTATCCATCTCTGAAGGGAAAGCAAGCAGGTGTTCAGGGCAACCTGTCTGTGCTGGGAATTACACAGTGGAGGCCGGGCATTGTGCGGCCTGGACATACCCTGGTCAGAAGGGAGAATGACGTGGGGTTTCCACCCAACAGAGGCAATGGCTGGGGAGCTGGGAGCCTGCAAGCGGTGCCCTTGCTGAATCACTGAGTGGGAGATACAGGTGCAGTTGCCCTGAACTGTGACACTTATTTCTGTGAGGGGGGCAGGGCTTAGTACATTCCCTTCTCACCAGCATCTCCCATTGGCTACCTTAGGAGGTGTCACAGATCCACAGGATCAGTGCTAAGCCCCCAGCTTTGAAACAGTCTCTAAGAGGAATCAGTTCAGTGTGCCAGACCCCCTGGGGGCTCACTCCTCCTTCAGGGTAAGCCACACAGCCTCACCGCCTCCTTACCCTGAGCCTCTGAGCTCCAGCACTCCAGCTTCACACCAGGAGCTCTGTTCAGTGAGTCCAGCTGAGATAGACTCCTGGGGGAGACTTGTCCACTCTTCAAAGACTAATGCACCTCATCTGGCATTTGCAGTGACACTCAAAAGATTTATTAATCATCTGGAAACAGCATAGGAAGTCCTTAGGTTAGCACAGAGAACTGAAGGTTAACGCACAGACCTTTCTGGTCAGCCCAGAGTCCAGCCAAGCTGCAGGGAACCCCATTGTTCAAGCTCTGTCTGTCTCTCCCTCTGACCACCTTGATCAGATCGCAGGGAAGAGCCCCAACTCCTTCCACAGCCAACTCTTATTCCCCACCTCACACTACTCCAGTCCTTTGTTCTCGAGATGGGGGATATTTGCTCTGCTTCCCTGCTGAGATGTGGGGGAATCCATCTGCCTCTGCGTGGTTGGTTGCTAGGTGTCAGTGTCCGGGTGTGACACTCTGTTTCTCAAAGCAGCACCCTGGAACCACCATATTCACTACTGTGATATGACTATGATAGGTTTTGTACTAAGTAGGCCTTGCGAGGCACTGTTCTAAAAGTCTTCATCTGTTGAAAAATAATATCCTGTTGGATTGTCTGTGCTATCATTGTATGGAAAGTTATGAAGTGTTGCTGTATGTGTCTCTGAAATATGTTGTGAGGTTGGGAAAAGCCACAACCAGCCTTTCAGATACAGAAAAGGAGTAGCCATCAATAGCCAAACAGCTTTTATGGCTCATCAACACACAATCCACTATCCCAGAGACTTCTCAGAGAAGGCATGTACGCCATGGGGGAGGACTAACCCATGTACAGCAAAGATCTTTCTAGCAAGCTGGAAGAAAGCATAAAAGAGAAACAGTGACATCCTCCCTTGGCCTCTCTCAACACTTAGCAGCACAGCTGAAAAGCAAGGCTTTGAACTGGGGAAGCTTGGTCCCAGACAGGAAGGCAGTCTCAGCCTGTGTACTGAGGAACTGTAACCTGCTTTTACCATCTGTCAGGGTGAGAAAAGCTGTTTGATTCAAATCTTGGGCTACGTCTTCACTACCCGCCGTATCGGCGGGTAGCAATCGATTTCTCGGGGATCAATATATCGCGTCTCATCTAGACGCGATATATCGATCCCCGAACGCGCTCCCGTTGACTCCGGAACTCCACCACCATGAACGGCGGTGGCGGAGTCGACGGGGGAGCCGCGGACGTCGATCCCGCGCTGTGAGGACGGGTAAGTACTTCGAACTAAGGTACTTCAACTTCAGGCGTATTTTATATCGATTTTCCCCCCTAGTGTAGACCAGCCCTTGCTTAGACTAAAAGTTTAGGATTTTGAATGCGTGTTTACGTTTTATTTTCTTAAAGTAACTATCTCTGACCTTCACGCTTACCACTTACAATCAATCTTTCTCTAGTTAACAAAACTTATTTTAATGTTTTATCCCAACCAATAAGTTTGTCTAAAGTGCTTGGGAAACTGCTCAGATTACAAAGGCTGGTGCATGTCCACGTTCCTTTGATGAAGTGGTGAACTAGGTAATGAACTTACACTGATCAGGCTTCTGAGCAGTACAAGACGGTACAGTTCTGGTGTGCAAGACTGCGGACCCGGGGGGGGGGCGGGGGAATTGCTTGGAGCCTCCCTATTGATGGTTCATGAGTGGCAGGGAGATCATTCATGTAACACCACTGGGTGTGTCCTTGCCTGTGAGTGGCTGTGTGAGTGCAGTGCCTGCTAGAGGCTTGGAGCGTCACGTCAGCATCACAGTGTGAGGCAATCCCAGTTGGTGGATTTGGAGGGCTCAGGAGTCCCACAGTCCAGGTTGCACCCCAGGGACCCTGTCACACCGGGTAATGGTTTCCCATTGTCTTCTAGGATTCTCCATTAATATGAAGTTGGTCTCAGTCAGTCCTTTTCCAATGACCCATTGAGTCTCAAGACAGCTAGATCACATTCACATCTGTCCTGAGAGCAAACAGTCCTTTCTCACCCAGTGGGTAACAGTGCAGCATATAGGGGAAACTGTGGCACGCATCGGATTCATAAAAGTATTACAGAAAATTCCCACTTAGTCACAGGAGGCTCCTGGCCCAACATGCTGGCTTTTGTGGATCCCCTTCTCAGATGTCTGTCTCTCTCTCCATGCACGATATAAGGAGCCCAGGCACCTAACACCAGCTTTGTGGATCACAAGGCTGTTCCATTGCTGTTCCAAGCACCTAAAAATTAGGCATTGCAACGTCTAAGTCCCTTTGTGGATCTGGGCCACAGCCCCCAGTTCTGTGGAGAACTGGCCATGTTGGATATTAGAGGGAAAGGCTGGAGGAGGGCTTTTGTAGGCATGGCTAATACCATTCAGAGAGGTGCTGTTTCTACACCAATGGAAAACCCCTGTTGCTGCAGGCTGCATCTACATAAAGAGGTTGTGCCGGCATAGACTGTACTGTAGACACAGTCTGACTGAGGGAGAGCAATGTACAGTGCTCACATGCACCACGGTTCCCTGTACAGCGTCTTCGCCGAGAGAAGATGGAGCGACTAGCTGGAGCCGAGGAGAGTCCAAGCTGCAGGAAGTGGGTGACATGAGGATGGGATGTGTCTCTTTGTCCCTAATGACTATTCCCAACTCAGCCCACAGCAGGAGGCAGCTGGCAGAAGGGAAATGGCCGGCTGCTGTTAGAGCAGCACTTTCATGGGAACAAGGATGTGAAATTAAACCTGTTATTCCTGGTTCACACAGGGCTGCACAGGAGAACAGGGCCAAGTAAATTTGATGCAGCTGCCAAGTGGCCTATGTCATCTGAGAAGTCTGCAGCAGCTGCTCCCTGCAGAGCGGGATGGGGGGGACACATCATAGAATCATAGAATCATAGAACTTAAGATCAGAAGGGACCATTATGATCATCTAGTCTGACCTCCCGCAAGATGCAGGCCACAAAAGCTGACCCACCCACTCCTGAAATAATTCTTTCCCTTGACTCAGCTGTTGAAGTCCCCAAATCCCGATTTAAAGACTTCAAGTAGCAGATAATCCTCCAGCAAGCGACCCCGGGCCCATGCTGCGGAGGAAGGCGAAAAACCTCCAGGGCCACTGCCAATCTACCCTGGAGGAAAATTCCTTCCCGACCCCAAATATGGCGATCAGCTGAACCCCGAGCATGCGGGCAAGACTCTCCAGCCAGACACTCAGGAAAAAGACTTTCAATATCCCAACATTGACCCTCGGTACTAAATACCAGTGGTCGCACATTATTGACCTATTGATTAAATCACGTTCTCCTATCAAAGAGACATCCTGACAGGGCTGGGCTGCTGTGGCTGGGGGTGGTTCTTCACAGGCCCAAGGGTGGGTGGTGCCTTTGGGTGGAGACAGGGGCGGCTCTACGTTTTTGGCCGCCCCAAGCAGTCATGCGCGGGAGGCGCCCCGGAGCCGCGGGAGCAGCGGACCTCCCGCGGGCATGACTGCGGAGGGTCCGCTGGTCGCGCGGCTCGGCTGGACCTCCGGACGGTTCGCAGGTCCGGCGGCTCCGCTGGAGCTGCCGCAGTCATGCCTGCGGGAGGTCCAGCCGAGCCGCGGGACGAGCGCCCCCTCCGCAGTCATGCCTGCGGCAGGTCCGGTCGTCCCGGGGCTCCGGTGGACCTCCCGCAGGCATGACTGCGGCAAGTCCGCCGGCCCAGCCTGCCGCCCCCCCAGGAAAGGGCCGCCCCACGCGGGTGCTTGCCCCGCTGGGGTCTAGAGCCGGCCCTGGGTGGAGACAGCACAGAGCTGCTCACTCCAGGGCACGCAGAGAGGCACTGAGCTTGGGGGAAGCCCATGGGGCCTGGCAGCTCCCCTGGGGAGACACTGAGCCCAGAGACAGACAGTAAGGACTGATCAGCCCCACCCTAACCATCTCTTCATTCAGGCCCTGAGCCTGGACAGAGCCTCACCCCAGGGAGACAGATTCAGGGTCCTGCATGTCTCTGACTCTCCCCAAGATAAAGAGCGATTTGTCTTCATGTAGTTGGGACAGGGCTGATGGGGGATCCCACTTCTGCCTGCACATCCTGGGGCGGGGGATCTCTGCTCCAGGGCAAGGAGGGGAGACAGCTGGGCTCACTGGCCCCCAGGGCCAGGGTAGGACAGCAGCTTGGCAGGGCCCATCAGTAACTGGGGGCTACACGTGGCTCAGGCTCAGGGCTTGTTTGGGGCCACCAGGGTTTTTATCCCCAGGGGGAGGGGTTTGTGCAGAGGGGGATCCCCGAGGTGAGATTCCCTTTGGGAAAGGAGCGCCCCAACTCTCTCATGCCTGGGGCATCTACACAGAGGGACTGGAAACCTCCCCTCCCCCATGACATCTCCCCAGGATCTGGGAGATGGGAACTTGCCTCCACACTTACTGCTCCTGCTGCTTCTTCCAGTCTCTTCCCCGTCTCTCGCCTTCCCCCCTCCCCTTGGGCTAGGAGATTCAGTCTTTGGCCCGGGGTGTTTGCTCTCCCAGGGCTGGCTCGGCTCAGGCAGGTGCTCAGGGGAGCAGAGCCTGGGTGGGGGGGAGGGTTAGGGAGGGCAGTAGCAGAGCTGGGGCGAGGAGGGGCCGTTGATGCAGAGTCACTTTCCTGCCTGGCCCCGGCCCTTCCCCCGGGTCTGTCCCCTCAGCTGCAGACTCTGGCTCAGGAGCTGGTGTCGGCAGAGCTTGTGGCTGCCCCAGAGGCTGGTTCCAGACACCATACAAAGTCATTCTCCCCCCCCCCCCAGGAGTTTTAATGGCCAACTCTTGAGTTTTCATGAAAGCTCTAGGTGGCTCAGGGCTGGTGCTGAAGGCAACTGCTGGGGGCTGAGGTGGGAGGTGGCAGGGTCTGATCACTGCTGCGCTGGTCAGGGCAGCAGCAGCCCAGAGAGGGGGACCCTCCCAGCCCCCCAGAGCAGGGATTGAGGGGAGGGCTGGGCCATGTCCATGGAATCTCTGGGGCTGAGCTAATGGGCTGGGTTCTGATCAATCCCATGATCCCTCTCCCAACCCCAGTGGCCTCCACAACAGGGAACAGACGCAGGAGGGGAAGCAAATAGCCCAGATGGGGCCATGCCCCTGCTGCTCAGTGCAGACAGACACTCCCAACCAGAGACCCCCTGCAACATCCCCTTCTGCTCAGCACCCTTCCCCTGCCCCCTCCATCCAGCACCTCCTGCCCCTCACACCTCTGCACAGTGCACCCTGCCCCCTCTGCACAGCATCCCCTGCCCCGTCCCCCAGCACAACCTGCTACTGCCGCCTCTGCCCAGCAGCCATTAGTCATGGCAAGAGCCCTCCCCCACAGACCAATTAGATGATTCCCATGAGAGTCCCCTCACACACACACTCATGCACAAACACACACAGCTATGTGCATGCACACATGCACATGTTCACACACGACACTCCACCTTAAAAAATAGTCAGAATTTTGTTTTTGGTATTTGCAAAATTCCTTGTCAGTTTCCATACAGGGGACATGTCTACATATGTCCTCAGAGCTGTTCATATGTTTGTCTTATCTGCTGTTCTAGTTGCCTAAATCTGGTTCATGTCACCCACTGTGAATATAGTTTCATTCAGATTAATTATTTACTTTTAAATGTGTTATTTGTGTTGCTGTTATAACGTTTCTTCTGTCATTTAGTATCTTTAATATTGAAGTTTTGTTTTTTTGGAATAGCACAAGTTTATTCCTTGTGATCCTGTGATTTCAATGCTGACTGATTTCCTGGGTTGCCCATCTTGTGGTCCAGGGGAAGTAATTTGTGACAGAAGGGTGTGAAAGTAGAATGAATTATATTGTAAAAATAGAAAGGATTAAAGAAATGTTGCATGTACCTTTAAGCAGAAATAAGAAATGTTGAAATACAGGTGCCAGGAAAAGAAACATTAGGCATAAACAATGGTGCTAATGGTGAAATGTTAACAGAAGATCGGTAATAGTTAGTAAGGAAATAAGATATGCATGTCTAGCCCAGGTAAACTTATCAGGTTCTGCTTCCTTTGATATCTTGTTAAGTTCTCGCCCTTTTATCTGTATAAATAAGATAGTTTGTATCTTGCATGGTGCTCACATTATCTGGGTGTTATTAGCAGAGCGCTGTGCTAATAAAACAGAGTGGTCTGACAAACTGAGAGTCCTGAGTCTAACTTTGACAAGGGGGTCCCCGTCAGACTTTGCTACCTGCACGTGTTCCATGGGTAGCTATTTGAAATGGGTGAATAGCAGCCCCTCCTGTCACAATTTGCCACACCTGTGAAATGTCTATTTTAAATTTGGACAAAAATGAAAAAAAGATTTTTCTAATTTAAAAAATTATATTCCATTAGAATGTGTTTTGTGCCCAGATTTAAAACCGATTTCACCGTTGTAGCTCATTGTGCTGGGAGTGCTTCCATCTGGCAGAGCTTCCACCTTTCGCCCACGGGGAACTGTGGATGTAGCAAATTGCGATAGTGGAGGGAAAAACCCCAGCTGGGTGTCAGTAACTGCTACCAGCTGGAACTTGTGACAGGGAGCAGTTTGTAACAGGACCCCTGGCTCCACAGGCAAGGTCAGTATCTCCCTGGAGCAAGTGCTCTAAGTAAACATCTCAGGCCTGGGGCAGCACCAAGGGCCACCAGGGGGGCTGTGGCTGAGGGAGGTCAGGCAGGAGCCAGGGACCTGCCCTGAGCCTGGGAGACCAGCAGCAGGAACAGCAAACCCCAAACCACACACAACTAATGGAGAGCCAGAGTCACACACCATGGGGCAGGGACAGGAAAACACACAGGACTCTGGTGTAAATCAGGAATAACCCATTAGAGTCACTGTGACCCCTAAATCCTTTCCAGAGTCACTGCTTTCCAGGATACAGCCCCCCCCACCCCCATTCTGTTGGTGTGGTCCATGTCGCTTGTTCCTAAATGTGGAACTTTCTACTTATCTCTATTAATAAACATTTGGGTGGGGGGGCGCAGGGGTTGCACTTCTGGAGGAATCTGTCTGAGAGGGAAAGCCACTGGTCCATCAGTGAGAAAGAATGTTACGTCATTGTGTATGCCCTGGAAAAGCTACGACCATATGTTTGGGGACGGCGGTTCCAGCTACAAACTGACCATGCTGCGCTAAAGTGGCTTCATACTAACAAGGGAACCAACAAGAAACTTCTCCGCTGGAGCTTAGCTCTCCAAGACTTTGATTTTGAAATTCAACACATTTCAGGAGCTTCCAACAAAGTTGCTGATGCACTCTCCCATGAAAGTTTCCCAGAATCAAGTGGTTAAAAAGTGTTCTTCACATGTTTACATGCTTAGTAGTATATGTAATACTGCATGTGTTTTAGTAATCTGTTTATTTTACAGTTCTAGGAGGAAATCACCACCAGTAGTTCCCACTGTTGGTGATTTGGGGGGTGTGTCATAAACAGTTAGTTAAGGGTTAAGGCTTTGTCTACCTGTAAAGGGTTAACAAGCAGTACCTGTGGACACCTGACCAGAGGACCAATGAGGGACAAGATTATTTTCAAATCCGTGTGGAGGGAAGTTTTTTTTTCCCTGTTCTTTGTTTTCTTAGAGAGTCTCTCTTGGGTATTAAGAGAGTCCAGACATCTTAATCAAGTCCTCCCAGGTTTCTGCAATAAATTCTTCTATTCAAGCTAGTGAGTATTAGCAAGGAACTAGTATTCTTATACTTTTATTTCTGTATTTGCAATTCTGTGTTTTGCTATAGAATTTCTTTAAGTCTGTACTGTGATTGCTTTTACTGAGAAAGAAGGAGGGGGAATTCTCTCCAGAGATTGATAAGTTTAGACCCTGTATTGTTCCATCTTGATTACAGAGACAGTGACTTTCTTTTTATTTTTTAATAAATTCTTTTCTATTAAGGACTTGGTTGATCCTTCCTTGGGTGGATTCTCAGGGAAGGGGGAGGGGGAGGCATCCCTCTGTAGTTAAATCCCGGTATCTCTCCAAGGAAATGGGAGGGGGGAGGAAGCAGGGGAATGGTTTATTTCTCCTGGGTGTAAGAACTCCATGGATTGGGGCTCTTGGGAACTCCAAGGATTTTGGGGAAGGACTGTGTCCCAATCCACGTTTCCTGATTGGGTGGTGGCAGCTTTTACTAGATCTAAACTAGGATTTTAGTTTAGAGGGAAACCAGTGCAGGTCCCCACATTGGAACCCAAAAGCTCTAAGTGGGGGTGAGACCTATGACAGTGGTCCATGTCGCTTGTTCCTAAATGTGGAACTTTCTACTTATCTCTATTAATAAACATTTGGGTGGGGGGGCACAGGGGTTGCACTTCTGGAGGAATCTGAGCCCCCTTTCCCTGACCCCTGTACTTATGCCAGGACACACAGGGGCCCCGTCCCTTTGGGGTTGCCTGAGTCCCTCTCAGTGCTTCTTATGCATGTGTTAGCATCTGGGGGGCCCAAACCCCCTGTTGTTCAGGAGGCCTTGTCTCTGCCTCCCATATATTTACTGAGATGTGGGGAGCCCTGCCCTTCTAGGTGTTATCAATCCAATCCCCTCTCCCTGCTACACCTCAAGTCAAGAGCTGGTGGGGCCAACCCTTCCTGGGGTGTCTGAGCCTCTCTCCAGTCCCCTCATGTGAGCTGGGATGTGAGGAGTCTTGTCCCTCTACAGAGATCTGAGCCCCTCTCTCTGACCCCAGGTGAGCCAGCAGCTGGAGAATCCGTGGGAGCTAAGAACAGACATGCTGGGAACATGCACCAAGATCACACTGCTGAGGCCTGATCTACACTAGAAAATTCATATGCAGAGTCGGAATGAGCTCTCCCTGACATCTTGCGATGAGCTGGGGGAAAGACTTTAGGGACAGAGTAAGACCATGTTTTCTATATGCCCACTATGCCTAAGTGCACAGCAGAGGGAACTGCTCTGCCAAAATGATTACTTTTGGCTGGTGCGGGGTTACACAATACTCCAGTATTGAATGCAGGGTAATGGAATGTCATTAGCCCTATTTCATTAGCAAAGGGCAGCAGAGCTGTGCTTAGCCTGCCCTGACTGAGGTGAGTCACCCTCAACTGAACCTCACTTGCTAAGTAGAGATGCCAAATCCCTGTGAAAAGGAGTCGGGGTGGGTACAGGTGTTCCTAAGGGCATGGCTACACTTGCAAATGTAGAGCGCTTTGAGTTGAACCAGCCTTTGGAAACCGCAGTAGGGAAAGCGCCACAGTCTGTCCACACTGAAAGCTGCAAGCGCACTGGCGTGGCCACATTGGCAGCAGTTGCAGCGGCATTGGGAGCAGTGCATTATGGGCCACTATCCCACAGAGCACCTCTTCCCATTCTGGCGCTGTGGCTTGCGGGAAGGGGGTGGGCGGTGCAGGGCATTCTGGGTCCTGTCTCAATGCCCCATGATGCATCGGTTCGCATCCCAGCAATCCCTGTGCTTCCATCCATATTTGGCGCCATCTTTAAATGTTTTTTGTACTGCACGCTCTATCTTCCCTTTCAGTCTGCAGGAATGGAGCCCGAACTGCTGAAGAATATGCTAACGAGTCTCGCCAGCACTTCACGTTTGGCAGTTGAGTTTCTCCTTAAGATCCAAACGAACAATGAGGACTCTGACGATATCGACTCGAGTAATGCATACGCCATGAGATTGCTTGTGGCATTCACGGACATGCTCAGCACTATGGGACGCTGCTTTTGGGCTTGGGAAAAAGCACTGAGTGGTGGGATGAAATCGTCATGCATTCTTCCAGATTGCAATAGCAACCTGCTTCCCCACCATCAGGGCAGCTCTCAATCTCGTGTCCCTGCGCCGCAGAGTGGGGGCGAGCTCCTCACGCAGTCCCATGAAAGTGGCTTTTTTCATCCAAAAGTTCTGCAGCCACTGCTCATCATCCCAGACTTGCATGTTGATGTGATCCAAATGAGAACTCTAGCCTGTGTTCTTGCACATAGGTTGTTAAACCCTGGGAATTGCGGGAAGCAGATTTAATCGGGCTGTAGCCAGTACTACAGAAGCAATACCAGTACGTACTGACAGCTACAGATGATTTTTCAAAAGAGGTAGAAGGATTTCCATTTAGAACTATGACAGCACATGAGGTGGAGAAGATGACGTAAAATTATATATATCTACATGGCTGTGCAGAGCAGATACTGGCAGATATAGATTCTGAACTGAATAATGAGGTGAAAGTTTACATCTGGTGTTATTTTCACTGTATGATCAATTACACACTCATGGCCGTGTGACGGGGGCTGTTAGCAGCTACAAACTGAGCCCTTTGGAAGCCAGCACCCTGGTCACTGAGAACACCCAGGGCACCAGGTGCAGTTAGAGAAGGAGTTACTCAGCAGTTTGGGTTTGGAAGGGCAGAGGGGATCACTTGCACCTGTAGGGAGCCTGCGGAGGTCACTAGTTCAGCGCTGAGAAGAAAGCAGCAGCATAAAAGTCTGAAGGGGGCCCCTCATAACTGCTGCTATGTTGTGATGCACCAAAAAAATAATAAAGACACTTGGTGGAGGTTCCTTGGCAGCCTGCATGCTGCTTAATTCACACAGAGGTCTGCCAGCCAGGGGTTGCTGGAACTGATGGGGGAGTCCATTCATAGATATAAATTTAAAAAAGAACACTGCCTGCAATCTCTTCCTGACACTTCATGCTGTCAATTATGAGTGACAACACAATTTTACATTTTGTCAGAAAGTAAAATAACATGCTGTATGTTACTCTATTTGCCAATATATTTTTCCATGTAATATCACAATAAGACTGGATAAGAAACCACAGTAATTACACATAATTCAGTGTGAAATAGGGAAAGGAACGCAGATATTTCTGAAGGAAATTTTAGGGGGAAATTATCTATTTTAGATTACAATTTCCCTGTGTTAAAAACTAGTAAAAACACATAGCTTCAGCAGCCCGTGTCACCTAGACACCAGCAGACAGGATAAAAACATAAATGAATCCATCACAAGATAATTTTATCATATTTATTTTCAAATAATCAAGGTAAGTTTAGGACACACAACCATGAATGGCATATTGTGAGTAAATCTTCAGAACTGAATTATTACATTGAAAATGTTCATAACACATCAGGTTTAAAACAAAAAGGAGTGCTAGCAATGCCATGTGATGTGCCTCCCCATATACTCTGCTCAGTAGCTCTTCAAGAAATTAGATTCAATCATTAATTTCAAGGAATTAAACCAATCAGTCACTATTTTTACAGAGCATTCCAGAAGGTGGTAGACAGAGAACGCAGAGGAATTGTGATGAATTTCCTGGAGTAACTTTCTTTTCTTTGGCACCTTAAAGACTCACAAATATTTTTTAAATTGGAATAATCCTTTTTCTTTCATATTTTACATTGAGATTTCACAGGGGTAGAAAATTCTGACTGGAGTGAATGACCCCATCCACCCCCATCTGCTACCCCCGGGGCAGGGGACGGGGAAGGTGGGGGCTGGGGGTTGCCAGGTGTCTGGTTTTTGACTGGAACCTCCAGTTGAAAAGGGAAACTAGCAGCGTCTGGTCAGCACAAAAAGTCCAGTTGCTGCAGTAACTGGCCCCCCCAACTGGGGTGGGGGGGGGGGAAGAAGAGCAGCAGGGCTGGGAGGGGCCAGTCTGTGCCGCCGGGTCACTGTCAGGGACTGAGATTCCCTCCGGCCTGAGCTGGGACTGGACAGATGATCAGGGGAGCCGCGTTTGTAGCCCCAGCTTTGTGACCAGGGTAGAAATAAGGGTGGAGCGTCCCGGAGAAGGTGTCAGTGAAAGTGAAGAGATGGGACCTGTCAGTCACATTGTAAAACGAGACCTCGCCCGCCTCATAGTCCAGGAAAATCCCCACCCGGCTGGGCCTGACGCTCACGGGGAGGGAGGTCGGGGGTGAGGTGAGGGCCTGATATCCCCCCTCCCTCAGCCACATGACCCAGCATCCATTCCCAGGGGCATATGCGAACTCCCCCTTCCTGCTCAGAGATTCCCTACAAACCCCCAGATCCCAGCCTGTCTTGTCTCCCACCTCCACCTCCCAGTAACGCCTCCCGCCCGCGAACCCCTCAGCACCCAGGACAATGGCATATCTATCAAATCTCTCAGGGTTGTCGGGCAGATCCTGGCGAGTGTCTCCATATCTCACACGTTTCTGATCCTCAGACAGGACGAGGTTGGGATGAGCCGTGTCTGGATCCAGAGTCACGTCCACTGGGGAGAGAGTCACAGAGTCAGGGCCGGGGGGAGGGGCTGGTCACTGGGATCAAAGGGAAATTAACCTGCATCCCCATTAATCGCTGGGGGGGGCGGGGTTGTTGCCCAAGGAGAGTCAGTGCCCCTCTGCCTGTGAGGAGACAATGAGGGGAAAGGGCAGGAGGAGTGGGGGAGGGGTTGGAAGGTGCAGGGGAGGGGAGGTGACAGACTGATGCTGGGAGAGGAAAGGGGAGGGGGAGGTGACAGGAGCAGAGGGGAGGAGGAAGGGGCAGAGGGGAGCGGCAGACACAAGGGCTATGGGGTGATAAGGGAAGGGAGGGGTACCAGGAGGACAGGGGTGTGAAGGGAAGGGCAGGTTCCAGGGCACTGCACGGGGGGAGGGGAGGGGAGGGCTCCATGGGAGAAGAAGGGGATGGACCCCAGGAGGCAGAGGGGTGTGAGGGAATGGGGGAGCTCCAATGGGCCAGGGGAAATCCAGGGCAAGGTGAGCTGCCAGGGGGTGAGATGATGAGGAGTGGGGAGGTGGAACCATGGGGGGGAGCGAATGACCAGGCATTGGTGCCAAAGGGGCAGAATGGGGGGTGAGAGAGCAGGTGAGCAGAAGGGGGGCAGAGAGCCGTGTGGAGAAGGGCAGGCCCTAGGGGCAGCGGCGTGTGCAGGGAGATGTGGGCACCACGGGGGAAGAAGGAGGATGAAGGGAGGGTGGGACCCAGAGGTTAGGAGAGGGGGAGGGGAGAGGAGGGATGGGGCAGTGCTGAGGTGAGGGGAAGGGCTGAGACCAGGGGTCCCAAAGGGGGGTGAGCGAAGGGACTTACACCAGGCAGGCAGAGGGGGCAAAGGAAACAGCAGGCACCAGGGAGGCAGATGGGGCCAGGGTAGAGCTGGGACTTGGGGCAGAGCAGGAGCTGGCACCAGGGGACTGGAGGGGTAGTGAGGGGTGAAGGTGTCACGGAGCCAGAGGGGGAGGGGAGGGACAGGGGTGAGAAATAAAGAGAAGGTGGCATGGGCGATAGTGGCAGAGGGGCGAGAGGAGAGCAGGGTCAGTGGGGCAGAGGGTGGTGCAGGGCTGGGCACCAGGAAGGAAGGGGACAAGGGGAGGGTCAGGTGTTGGGGGGCAGGAGGAGGGAAGGAAGGGGCAGGCAGCAGAAGGGTGCAGGGAGAAGGGAAAGGGCAGGTGCCAGGGGATTGAGGGGGTTGAGCAGAAGGGCAGGCACAGGGAGGGCAGAGGAGGGGTGAGAGGCAGGGGCAGGTGGGCAGAGGGAGGTGTTAGCAGAGGGGATTGGGGAGAGGCAGGTGCTGGGGGGTCAGAGTGGGGTTAGAGGAGGGGTGGGCACAGGGGGACAAGGGAAGGGGCTCCCAGCTGAGGGCCCAGCCACTGGACAAAAGACTAGATGGGAAGGCGTGGCACCTTTTTCTCTTAATTGAAACTAGTCAGCAAACCCGACACAGATTCACGAATAGTTTCTGTTGACCCGAAATATAATTTTGCAGCAAATAAACCATTTGTCCAAAACATTTCACCCAGCTCCATTGCAAACCTGTCTGAGCAACTTAGGAGCCCCAATCCCAGTGACTTGCAATGAGAGACTGTCAACATCCCCAGAAACGCAGTTACAGGCAGGCCAGGCTCAGGACATCAGCTATGAAACACTCCAGAGCTGCTGTTTAATTTGCCCTTTGCAGACGAATGCCCCCTGGGCCCCTGATCTCACCCCCACAAATCAGGCTGAAAATGGAGACTTGGCTCCAGCCTGAACTCTCTGCCCAGAGTGATTTCTCCCATGGACTCTGCCAGCAGCACAGACCCTCTGCAGCTGCACCTGGGTATCCCCCAGAGCGGATAACAGTCAGAGACCGTCTCAGAGCCCCAGGGGCTCAGGTGTCTCCATCTAAGGACTGCACCAGCCAACCCCCTCGCTCCCATTAACCAGCCCTGGGTCAGACTCGCTGGGAACTTTCACACCCAGACTCTGGAGACACTTTGGGTCCTTCTACACAGTCTGCAGCAGCGAGTCTTGGAACAGGGTGGACAGATTCAGGCTTACGGGGCTCCCTCTTTGGAATTAAAAATAGCTGCATAGATTTTCAGGTTCTGGCTGGAGCTCAGGCTCTGAAACCCAGGGTGGAGCCAGGTCTGCCCCTCACAGTGCAAGAGGGGACATTCTCTGTGTCCACATCCCCTTCACCCCCTTCCGCGGATGGGGAACAGCAGCCCCAGAGCCTCTCCCTTCACCCCCACGGCAGGGGAGTGAGAGCCCTCGGCCTCCTGGGCAGTGGGGCCTCCCAGCACAGGTTCCTGGGTAAGCGTGAAAGTGTCTCCACTCAGAGAGCTCTGCGCACCCGGCAAACACACAGATGTGCCCGTAAATCAGGATCGGGGATGGTGCTCTCCCCAGGAGTGATGGAAGCTCCCTAAAAGTGAGGGGTCACCCACTCGTGACAGCCCTTCTCCCTGAGCTCCTGTCCCCGCACCCCTGAACCCTCGCGCTCTCACACTGCCCCTTCTTCCTGAGCCCCTGCCTTCACACCACCTCTTCCCCAACACCCTGACCCCCTGGTCTCTCCTCTCGGCCCCCTACCCCAGCGTCGCTCACCCCTACAGCTGGTAAAAAGTGGGAAGGAACAGCCCTCCCATTGGTAACAGTGATGGGGCCATGGCCCCCTGGGCCCTCTCTTCCAGTGCCCCTTACTCACTCCCCAACCCCAGTAGGAGAGGACCCTTGGGGCAGTGTCAGTGAGTTCTGTGCTGGGGATACGAACTGGGTTTTACACCCTGGCTGCTGGAGCTCTGTGTATTGAAGGTTAAGGAGACAGAGGTCCTGTCAGCTCCCCACTGTCCTGCCAACATGGCTCAGTCCTGACATCTGCCAGAGCCTCTCCCTGGGGAGGAATTGTCCCTGCGGCCTGTTCAGGCCTTGGCCTCCCTGCGGAGATGGCTGGTGAGGTGGCCGTTAAAGTGAGTTACGATGTGAGCTCCTGTCCGCTGGGAACTGGACTCTGAGCCTGGGCTGAGATCAGTGACTGGGGAGTGAAAGGCCCCAGCTGCCCTCACTGCCCCCCTGAGCCAGCTCAGTGCCACCAGCCATTCAGTTGCAATAACAGCGATGCTCAGGCTTGGTGACACAGCCAGTGCCCCCAGCGGGCAGGGCGAGGGCCTCTCCAAGGAGCAATGGGCACAATCTGCAGCAATGGAGGATGAGGCTGGAGATGAGGAAACACTTTCTAATTCTCAGGGCCATGAAGCTCTGGACCCGGCTCCAAGGGAGGTTGTGGGATCCCCGTCACTGGAGGTTTGTAAGAACAGGTTGGACAAATCCCTGCCAGGGATAGTCTAGTCCCTGACCTAGCGTGGGGGGCTGGACTAGGTGACCTCTCGAGGTCCCTTCCAGCCCTCAATTGCTACGGCTCTAGGTTACAGCAGTTCCTGGGGCTGGGCCCAGGGGCCTCTAAGCGTGGTGAGTGGCACGTGAGAGAGTTAACACTGTTAGTGACCATGGCAGCTGGCAGCTCAGCGTCCCTGCCAGGGGCCTGGGCTGGCATGTGGCTGCCTGTACCTGGCTCAGCAGGGTGTTACTGGGCCATGTGGACAGACCTAGAGTTGGCACCTGTCCATAGGGTTGCCAGCCATCTTTTTTTTATTGGAACGCCTGGTCAAAAAGAGACCCTGGCAGCTCCATTTGGCACCACCGACTGGGACATTAAAAGTCTGGTCAGTGGCGCAGCTGGGGCCTGAGGCTAAGGCTGTCTCCCTGCCTGCCCTAGCTCCGTGCAGCTCCTGGAAGTGGCCACCAATTTACTTCCCTGGAGTTTGAAACTTTTCTAGCAGAACATAACTAAGTGTCAGTCATGGTCAAGCCTCCCTTTGAATACAGGTTGGCTCTGGGGGTGGGGGGAAATGTATCAAGAGGGCTGGCTCTTTTATGGGAGTCAGGGACCAGACTACCTGTGACAGGCTCCTGTAAGGGAGAATGAGACAACCTAGCCCCACCTGGAAGTCATTAAATCCCTAGATGGCTAGTTGGCAGCGAAACAGCTAATGAGGCTGATAAAGGGTAACCAGGGCTCAGCTAGGGACAGGAAGCTGCTGAGGAGAGGAGCTCCCAGGAGAGCCCACCAGAGCAAGGAGCCTGGAAGGGGAGCTCCTAGAGCAGTGGTCCCCAAACTGTGGGTTGTGCCCCCCTCAAGGGTGTGGAGGAACATTTGGGGGGCCTGACAGGGCCTGGACTAGCCACCATGGGTGGCGGGAAGGGAACGTAACCCAGCCCTGCTCTGTCCCCAGCTCCACTCCAGCCCCACCCTAAGCCCCAGCTACATCTCCGGCCTCGACTTCAGCCACCGACTCCCGGCCCTGCTCCAGGCTGAGAACCCAGCTGCAGCCCCAGCCCCAAACATGGTTCCGCCCCCGGCCGAAGCCCCCAGCTCCTGGCCCCAACTGCGGGTCCACTCCCAGCCATAGCCCCCAGCTTCTGGCCCCAACTGGAGCCCCGTTCCTGGCCCAGCTCCTGACAGCAGCTCCCAGGGTGGGGGCATAAACCAGGCAAGAGAGGGCTTGATCAAAAATGTTTGGGGACCACTGTCCTAGGCAGAGGAGCTCCCCTAAGGGGGAGGAGCTGGCAGAGATGACAATGACAACAACAGCTGTAGCAGGACAGAAACCTGGAGAGCTGCCCCTGGCTGGAGAAAGTGGATGCAGAGAATAAAGGCACAGTCTCCAGATGACTCCAGCTCCTCCTTCCCGGAGCTGGAGTCATTTCAAACTAATCCAAATCCAGCTCCGGGAAGGACTGAGGCCTCCCGACTTGAGGACAGTGAGGAGCTTGAGTGAGAGCTGGAGGCTGGAACAGAGTGAAGGAAAATATTTTATTTGGGGGTTTCCTTGGACTCAGAGTGGACCCCAGAAGGGGACTTTTCTCTCAGATCTTTTAGACTGTGAGGCAAAATTTCAGGAGTGCTGAAGAGAATAAACTGAGGCAGGAACCTTGCCAAGACACCCTGAAGCAGCTGAGGGTGGTACATGAGGGTCTCACCCCATGATGAGTCTACAAACCTGGAACCCATTTAACAGAACTGATGCCCCTTCCCCATGCAAACAGAGCCTCGCGCTCTTCAGTCTGTCTGCATGAGCCCCTCACCACAGAGTCTGACCTCAACAGAGCCTGCATCACAGAGTGGGAACCTGGACCAAACACAGCACAGGGTTTGGGCACTCACCTGGCTTCCAGTGTCCCTGTCCCACCTCCCAGGCTGCTCCCTCTCCCCCACAGCCTCCAGCTCCCCCTGTCCTCAGGCTGCCTCTGCCCTGTCCTGTTCCCTGGAGGGGTGATCCAGGGCCCAGCAAGGAGCCATCAGGGTCACTACAATAGTGTCTGCCACACCCAGAAGACAGGCACAGGATGGGCTCAGGAAGTCGCTGGCCCCACACTGGGACCCTCGTGCCCCCTCCCCCAATATTTGCTGCTGCCCTTGCTGGGCCTTGTCTGCACTCAGACTAGGAGCCCTGTGGGGCCGGCAGCCCCTTGCTGTGTCTCTGCAGGGCCTGGCTCACTCGTGGGCACTATATAAATAATAACTCTCACTGCCCAGCCACTAAGGGCTGCATGACAGCAGGGGGGCTTCCTCATTGCACACGGGGACCCTGGGGCACAGGGAGCCCTGGTTACTCTGACCCACACATTCACCCAGCAACTCCCCCGAGCTGCTGAACCCGGGTCCCTGTGGTCACAGCGCGGGGAGTTGAGTGGCACTGACCGTCCGGGGCTGCTGGGGTGGGTGGAAGGAAAGGGTTACTCCCAGCGTGGTGGCACATGGTGTGTCTCTCTGAGCAGGTCCCTGACCACTCACTCGGCCATTTGCCCCAGACACAGAGAATCCAGGTGCCGAGGGAAGGAGCAGCCCCAGCAGCGCTGCATTGGCCCTGTCACGGGCTGAGCCTGCGAGCGCAGCAGCAGAGGCAGCGGCAGAGAGAGGGGCTCAGCCATTGAGAGCAGCAGCGTCCCCACCCGCAGGGGAGGGGTCAGCACTGGGACAACAGGCCAGGCTGGGTCAGGGGCTGGGAGCTCTGGCAGTGAGTGCGGTGCCAGCACCAACGGCCCTGCTGGAGACCCTGGGCCTGGCCAGCCTGGAGCAGCCAGTGAGTGACTCAGGGCCTGGGACCCTGCCCAGGATGGGGTTTCTGGGGGGCTGACAGGAGGCTCCCCAGGGGCTGGTGATCTCCTAGAACGAGGCACTGAGCTGACTGGCTCAGGATCCCGACAGGCTCAGGGGCCAAGGGTGTGGAATGGCCCAGAGCCCAGCCAGGTTCAGGGCCCAGTGGGCACAGACTGTGCTGGGCTGGGGGCAGTGAGTCGGGAGGGGAGCAGGGATGTGCTGGCTCCAGCCCGTCACAGACAGGAAGCTGCTTCCCCCACAGCCTGGGGTTCCTGCTCCTCGGAGCCCTGAGATCCTGGCCCTGCAGCTGGCACCGACTGCACAGGCTCCATCGGCCGGGACAGACACACCCAGCTTGGCCCCTTGGACTGCCCCTGCTGGGGGTGGGTGGGAAGAGAGGAGCGGAAGGGGAGGATGAAAGGGCCAGTTCAACAATCACAGACCAAGCTCACTGAACCTTCCTAGTCCCCCTCTCCTCTGCCTTAGTTTTTTCTCTGTCCCTCCTCGCTGTCAGCTTTGTGCCTTTGCCCCTGGTTTCTGCGCTGGGGATTTGGGGAGGGGTTTGGACGGGGGCAGCTCACGCTCAGCCGTTGTGACAGGGTCACACTCTTGTGAGTGAGTCTCACTCACTGAGCAGCAAACCACTGACCCAACCTCACACTGGGCTGTGCTCAGAGCAGACAAGGGGCCTGTAGGATTCAGCTTGTTACCCAGTAACACACGGCTCAGGTCAGACCGCAGCAGCCAGACTGGCCCCTCCTCCAGCTCGGAAAGCTCGGCCAGCCTTGGCTAATGGGGGCTGGGGCAGTGCTGAGCGGTGCCCACACAACGCAGCCCCCACATGTCCCAGGAGAGAGGCACAGACATGTCATCCGTTACCTGTCTGTGCAGCTCCTGGCACAATGGGCCCAGTCCAGGCCTCACAGCACCTGGTTCAGTGACACCCAGTAACTCAGCCATGGAGGCATCAGGATGTCAGAGTGACGGGGCCTGGTCAGACACCTGGGCAAGTACCAGCAGGTGGCTGTAAGTAGCAGGCAAACTGCCCAGCACTGAGCACATCAGCCTCCAGCTATCACAGCTCCAAGCCTGTTAGCTGGGTGCATGCGTGTCCTGGGGTCCTAGGCTCTGTCCAGAGCCCCAGGCACAACACAGCTGAATGTCCCAGTAGAATCCACTCACCTCCGAATCTCTGCAGCGCTTCCCTCATGTCAAGGGAAATTTTATACACGTTCTTCAGGTCAGTAGAAACAGCTTCTGGTTCCTGGAGTTTCACATTCTCACTCCTATGAAGAAAATATCCCATCATCACTCAGCTGCTCTGTACACACAGCATCCCAGAACCACCACCACGAATATAAGAGCAATGAACATAGGAAACACACCTATTCAATGTGCTTTTCACATCCTGAAAGGAAAAAGAGAATCAATGTTCTGTATTAACACAATGTGCATAAAACTGAGGGAGTCTCACTCTGGGCATCAAACTTTCATCTAGAAAATTTATCAACCCTCCCAGGCTTCACTCTTTTGTGGTAAAATCTCATACACCATTTTGCATTAACACTTCGTTCATTTATGTAGATGAGACAGGAATTTAGCTAAAGGATTCTCCCTTCTAGGGACCCAACTCATCAGTATGTGTGTTTATCGACTGGGTTTGGTCCAATGTTCTGGAGTCAGAGCAGGGATGGGTTCAGCTCAGTATCATTCTTGTATCATCCATTTAATCTCCCATGGCCTCACTGGGTCTCCATGAGGAGAATTCCCCTCCAACATGAACTGGGATATTTTGGAACTGATGGAGCCCTTAGCTGGATGTTCTGTTTGTCAGTAAATCACAGAACACATTTACTCTAATTGTTGGAATTCAGACCCAGGGATCTGAGTTCTAATTCTGGATGGGTGGAGAATTTTGATGCAGTCTCACCTTTAGCAGCTCCACAACTGATTGCTGACACTTCTCCTCGATCTCTGTGATCAGCTGCTGCAGAGAGGAGCTTTGCTGGGAGAGTTTGGTTACATTTTCCCTTAGTCTCTGCAGAGTCTCCCTCTCCTCCTCCTTCAGGCTCTGCAGAAGCAGCTGCTCTTCCTCTTCCAGCAGTGTGTGCAGTTTGTTAAATTCACCTGCAATCATCTCTCTCTTGTTCTTCACTTTGCTCTGGAGATAGAAAAATAGTAAAGGTGCAGAGAAAACATGAGCCAGACGTTGAGTTACACAGACTAGGCCTCTGTCCATGAAGCAGGGGATTAGATCAGTATCAGGTTTGTAAGGCTATTTACTTCTTTGGGAAACGTCACACTAACAGTAACAGGTGACTGGGATGAAGTGGCCACGGGATGGCAACAGAGACTGCAAAGTGGCCGAGCGGCGCCTGGCTTGACACTGACCTGCCCCTGGCTCTGCTCACTCAGGGGGTGTCCCCACTACAATGAAGGTGTGACAGCACCGTGTGTACACACACCCGGGCTAGCTTTGATCTGGCTAGCTCGGGTACTCGTAGCTATGAAGCTGCAGCAGCAGCACAGGCTGTACAAGCCCACCCAGACCCCTGGGTATTACTCAGAGACTAGCCTGCAGCCAGGGCCGGCTTTAGGAAGTGTGGGGCCCAATTCGAACATTTTCAGCGGGGCCCTGGCAGGGATAACTAAAAAAAAAAAGTGTAAAAAAAAAATAAGCCTTTAATTTCTTCCATGTATTATTTACTTTCCATAACTATATAAATAATAAAATTATATATTATGTACATTGCATCATATATGCTGTTGATTGGTTATTAATGACCGCCGTTTCACATGTGTGGGTCCCCACCAATCCCAGGGGGTGTGCACATGTGTGGGTCCCAGCTCCTCCCTGCCCCCCTCATTGAAGCAGGTGTGCAGGGTTACTGCCCTGGGAACTGCAGGGCAGCAGTGGACACGGGGCTGGTTGGAGGCAGGGCAGGGCAGGGGCTGACTGGAGGTAGGGTCTGGCTGCAGGCAGGGCAAGGGGTGTGGGGTTGGCTGGAGACAGGGGGGTGTGAGGCGGGCTGGCTTCAGGCAGGACCACAGGGGAGTGCAGCAGGGGTTGGCAGGGCTGGAGACAGTGGAGTGCGGGACTGGCTGGCTTCATGCAGGGGGGTGCAGCAGAGGTTGGCTGGAGACAGAGCAGGGGGTGCAGGGCTGGTGCGGGCAGGGGTGTGTGAGGGGCTGGCTGGCTTTGGGCAGGGCCACAGGGGTGTGTGGCAGGAGTTGGCTGGACACAGGGCAGGGGGTTTGGCAGGGGCTGGCTGTGGGCACGGGGTGCAGAGCTGGCTGCAGGCCGGGGGGGCAGGGCTGGTGCAGGCAGGGCAGGGGATGCAGCAGAGGCAGCTGGAGCCCTGGTCCTTTAAATAGCCCCCAAGCCCCCCGCTATCCAAGGGCTCTGGGGGCTATTTAAAGGGCCCGGGGTCCCCTGCTTCTACCCCGCCCCGGACTTTTTAAATAGGGGCGGGAGCCCTGGGGAATGCATGGGGCCAACAGGGCTCCGGCGATTATTTAAAGGACCAGGGTGTCAGAGGCAGCTGGAGCCCCGCCCCTTTAAATAGTCCCCGGAGCCCCCCGCTACCCCAGGGCCCAGAGTGCCAACTGGGAGAGCGGGCTGCAGGGTAGGGCTTGCCGCAATCCGGCCAGAGCTCCAGCCGGGAGAGCGGGGCTGCGGGCTTGTTGCCGCGCTCCGGCCCGAGCTCCAGCCGGGAGAGCGGGGCTGCGGGCTTGTTGCCGCGCTCCGGCCCGAGCTCCAGCCGGGAGAGCGGGGCTGCGGGCTTGTTGCCGCGCTCCCGCCTGCGCTTTGGTCAGGGGAGCGGGGCCATGGAAGACCCCGGAGCAGACAGACGGCAGCCGGAGTAAGTAAAAAAAAATTAAAAAGGCGCCAAAGGCGCGGAGTCCTCTTAGGCGCGGGGCCCGATTCCCAGGAATCGGGTAAATCGGCCTAAAGCCGGCCCTGCCTGCAGCTGGCTGTTGGGGCCATGTAGATGCACCCTGGGGGCAGATTTTCCACAGAGCTCCACACCCGCAACTGGGTTTGATGTTCAGAAGAGCTCAGCTCCCAGCATGCCCCCAGCCCAGCCAGCTCAGTGAATCTGAACCTCACCCAGGGGGGGCAAATTATCCTTCCAGCTCCAGTGTCTGGCCCAGGCACTGGGCAGATTCACTGCAGGGATGGTGAGTGCAGAACGAGAAGGAACCATCTGTTTCCTCCAGGCTGCAGAGAAGCTGCAGAGCTTTGTCATGGAGGACACTGAAAACCGATGGCTGTAGCAGCCGACACACCCTCCCCATCTGCAGGAGGGAAACAGGGGCCCTGTAATAGTGAAAACGCTGCACCCCATATTGAGAATTTGCCCTCATCAGAGATCTCAGGGGTGGGTCTGCACCACTGTACAAGGGCCAGGAACTGCCCCTCCTCCGCCTACAGGAGCTGCTGTGCTGAGATCTCCACCAGAGACACAGCCTGATGCTGCCAGCACCCTGGATGGCAGGTATCATAGGCCAGGGGAGGCTGAGTCTCCCCAAACAGGATGCAGCATCCCTCCCTTGGGGGGCAGGATGCAGACCTGCCTTTGGAGTGCTGCCTGCGCTCCGCCCGGAGCCCGCGCTCCAATTCTTCCCCCAAAGCAGAGCAGGAGGGGAGCGTGGGTGGGACCTAGGGGAAAAGAGGCCAAATGGAGGTGGAGCAGTGGGCAGGGTGATGATCCGGGTGCAGGGGAGGTTCCGGCATTCACACCCAGCCTCCCCAAATGCCGGAGGCATGCGCTGCCCATGGCCGGCACCAAGCCTGTGCAACGGAGCAAACAACCAGAGCAGGTTCATAACCTCCTCCTGGAGCTTTACAGCCCCGTCATTCCTGGGAACGCTGCAGGGGGAAGGGCTCAGGGAGGAATAAACCCAGACACCCACCTGCCACTCTGTGGTTTTCTTCTCCTCTTTAGATGTCAGAGCCAGGGCCTCTTCCAGCTCCTTCCTCAGAGGGCCCAGGGCTCCCTGGAGTTTCTCCTGCAGGCACATCGCGTGCGATAAACAGCCATTAGTCTGCCTGTCCGATGGGTGGACAGTATTGTCCATACTGGCATTTCATACACGAGCAGTAAATACCCTGGAAGGAGGCAGCAGACTGGGCTCTGCCGGCCCAAAGGCCTCATAGGAGCAGAGACGCCAGTCTCAGAGCAGAGCTCTGTTCCCTGCAGACACTCAGGACTTCTCAGAGCCTGTGTCTGAGCTAAAGCTTCACATCACTGAGCACAGGCCAGAGGGGAAACAGCTGGGAAGGTTCTGAACGATCCCTCCTGCCAGTGCCAGTGAAGAGGTTGGGGCAGCACCTCGCTGCACTGTACCCAGACCCAGGCCAGGAACAAGACCCCACTGTGCTCTCCTCTGTCCAGGCTCCCATGTGGCCTCCCCCAGGCAGCAGCCAAGCACCTGAGCCAGCGCAGTCCCATTAACTGCACAGGGTGAAGCTGTGATGTGGCTGGAGGTCAGTGAGGAACAGGGAACAGTGGTCGGGGGGAATGTGCCACCCATAATTGTAACTGCTCCAGAGTTTTAACAACCCAGGGCTCTTTTCCCCTTTGACAGCGTGTGCTTCATTCACATAGCACAGTGTAAGGGGGCTGTTGCCCCCTTACTGACATTCAGTGGGGGTGTTTTGGTTGCTAGCTTCCTGCACTAAAAAGGGAGGGGTCGATGGGAAATCAGGAGCCTGAGACTGACAGTCTCCAGGACCAATGTGGAGAGGCCAATGCTCCAGGTCAGCCTGATTGACAGGGCGGGCAGGCTAATCAGCGAGTCAGGAGGGTCCCGTCCTCCGTGGGAGCTGGAATTGTCTGAGTCAGATGGAGTGGGGCCGAGCTAAGGAGAGAGCAGGGGCCCAAGCTAAGCTGATGGGAGCAGAGCTGCAGCCCAAAAAGCCAGAGCACAGCCCAGGGAGAGCAGCCCTGCCCTGGGAGCACAGCTGCAGCAACCAGAGCCAGAGGGGCCAGACAAGCAGCCCAGGAAGCAGATGAGAGCTCAGAGCAGAGTCACAGAAGCAGCCTGCAGAGCAGCCCTGCCCTGGGAACAGAGCTGTAGCGGAGCCAGAGAGGCCAGAGAAGCAGCCCAGGGAGCTGAAGGCAGAGCAGCAGCAGCAGCCGTGCTGAGGCAGTGTGCAGCTGGGGCTGGAGCAGTCCGGAGCTGGGTGCGGTGTGCAGCTGGGGAGAGCCAGGGGACCCCGGGCAGTGGGCCCAGCACAGGGAGACACCTCAGCCAAGAGGCCCTGCAGGCCAGGCTTGGAGGGGATCGTAACCCTGACAGGGCGGGGGTGATGCTGGGAAGAAGGGTCCTGCCACCCAGAGCCTGAGAGTGTGTGGCCACCGCCAGAGCAAGTGTCCAACCTGCAGCGTCCCTGCAGCACAGCCAGGGCCTGAGAAGGAGTCCTGGGACCTACATTCCAGAGACACTGTTTGTGATGTTCTCTGCCACAGAACAGGGTGATGTATTTTCCTTTAACCTTTCCCATTTTTCCTTATTTTTTTTTTTAAATTAAGTGTTAATTAAATAACTTGTATTTGCTTTAAATTGTATGAGGTGATCAGTGGGTCAGGGATGTGCGCAGTGCAGAGAGAGTACCCCGGAGTGGGGACACCCTAGCCCCTGTCCTGGGTGACCACAGCAGGGTTGGGGGTCGAGCCCCCCAGGAATCCTGGGCCCAGCCTTGTTGGGGTTACGAGGACTCTGCCAGACAGGAGAGTGGAAGGGGAGTCCTCAAGGGCAGGGAGGCCTCTGGGTAAAGGAAGTAGGAGCGAGGACTCAGATCCTTTCGCTATCCCATTTCACCGGGGTAGTGCAGAAGCCAGGAAAGTTCCCCACAATAGCGGGACCATTCCCCCGCTTACAACAGCAACGTGCTCCTGCCCTGTGAGCCCTGCTCTGTAAAACCCCCAGAGCACCCTCCAGGAATTTCCCCATTTTACTCTCTTTTCTCTGAGCCCTCGAGTTCTGCTCTCCCCTCTGCCCAAGGGCCCAGGCTGCTGCTCCTGCAGCTGCTGAGAGCTCCTGGGTAGCTGTTCAGTGACACCCCTGCAGTGCTCCTGCAGGGAAGCAGTGAGCGATGGAGCCAGCAGGGGCTAGTGAGAGACAGGAGGCGGAAAAGCAGCCTTTGTATCCAGCAAAACGGCTTCTCAATGAGCCGGATCAGAAGTGGGGGTGGGAACAAAGGTAGCTGGATTCTTTGAAGCTCCACCCACAAAATAAGCTCCACCCACGTGAGTCACCAAAAGGAGACACCATGATCTGTTCAAATGGTGCATTGTTCAAAACAGGATGGAGTTGCTGATTGGCTCCAAGGGGCTCCTGGGGCCAGACTCCCCCCATGGGGCTAGAATGTACCCCTGGGCTCTATGGGCCTGGTCCTCCTTTACTGGGGGGAAATAAGAGGTGGCATCTCCCAAACATCACCCGCTAGTGGCACTGGAAGGAGGCAGCACTGGCAATAAAGGGTACCGAGCCGTAATTCTCCCTCTCCGCTCTCACAGAGGAATGAAATAATTAACAGTGTTGATATTTAAATGATCAGTTCTCCAGTCTGAAGGTAACACACTCGCATAGACTGGCCTGCAGCTCTTGTGATTTAAACCTCACTGATTAACTCTAGCCGTGGTGTAAAAGATCCCCTTATTTCAGCAGTGAAAGCTGGGTTTGAAAAACATTCAGAAGCTCAGAGAAAAGTTTCCCACATCAGGTATCTTTTAAGACTTGATCTGGCAGTGTGGCTACAGAATCAGAATATCATTAATTTTGTTATAGCATCTCCCGTACAATGAAGGCTTTACAGAGCTGAATGATGCATCACACCCATGACAGGCAACTTTCAGTGAAATCAGCCTGTAATTAAAATCCAAAGTTATTACCCATTAAACTTGACAGCAATTCCCTACCTTGTACTCCTGGGCAGCCTCCTTTATGGGAATCACCCTGAGATCTCTGTGATCCCGGGACAGATGGCAAACCACACAGACAGAAGTTTGATCCTCTTCACAGAACAGTTTCAGAGTCTCCTGGTGTTCCCCACACACCCTCTCCTCTCCTGCTCCCTTTGCTACCTGTAAACTCAACCGTTTGACTATTTCTACAACATTTGCCAGCCGCCTGATCGGCCTGAGGTTTCCCTGTTGCACAGTTTCTCTGCACTGAGGACAGGAGATGTCTGTATCTGGTCTCTCCCAGCACTGGGTGATGCAGGCTCGGCAGAAATTGTGCCCACAGTCTATAATCACCGGGTCCTTAAAATACTCCAGACAGATGGGGCACGTAGCTTCCTCCTGGAGACTTTCCACGGGGTTGTCTGTGGCCATGGCTCCCTCTGGGCAGTGTCACAGGGTTAGTTTCACTTTCCTGAGCTCAGAAATATGCCCCGCCTGAAGCAGCAGCAGTTGGGTGTTTCCCTTCCTGGAACTGACTCAGGCTGTTCACTGAGCTGGAGCCAGATCACCCATAATGTTCCAGCCGGGGAGGCTTTGGTGAGAAATGTCCCAACAAGGCTCTGATCCTGCAATCAGCCCCCTCTGCTGGTGTGTGGGGGGAGTCACCGGGGCTTCACATGGACATCAGCTTCCCCTTGTCCTGATGAGCTGACAGAACTGTGTGCCTAAGGAGTGATATTTATGCTTGGCAGAATTCATTTGGTTTAATATGTAATTTTGACAGATAAATATATAAACATTCTTACAAATAAATATTAATCTTATCTATTTAAACTTGCACAGTTTCAGTTTTTATCACTATTATTGTTCACAGTTGTGGGAAATTGGGAGGGGGGAAATCAGACAATATTTTAGTCAGACAATTATTTAGGACAGTAGACACAGATTCAAAAAGTTTAAAAAGTAACTGTTAATACACATAGTCAACATCTCCTAAGGAAATATCCTTAAATTACACTCTAGTAAGTTCTCAAGCAGCATTTTTCTTACTGTACCTATCTGTAAATTTCAGTTCTTATCAATGAAAATGTTTTTTCATCCATTTGTGTGTGTAAAGTGAAATCAACATTTACTGACATCTACCGATAAAATCTAATCCTTTCAAGTCTAGGGATATTCAGTTCACAGGCCAAAAACATTGGTTAAGCTGGAATCAATGTTTCAAAGGCCTGATGCTAATGTACGCTAAGGCAGCTCTGCCTCAGTCAGTGTAAAGGAGATACAGTGTCAAAAGTGTTGCCAACATTCATTATTTTATAATGAATCTCATGAACTTAACAATGGCCAGACTGGGTCAGACCAATGGTCCATCTAGCCCAGTATCCTGTCTTCCAACAGTGGCCAATGCCAGGTGCCCCAGAGGGAATGAACAGAACAGGTGATAGAGTGATCCATCCCCTGTCGCCCATTCCAAGCTTCTGGCAAACAGAAGTTAGAGACACCTAAACAAAGGAAGTTTCTAGTTTTCTTGGTTGCAGAGAAAAAAGTGTGACCTGAGCCAGCCTAAAGTCTGAGAAGTCAGAAGGCAAATCGAAAGAACTCAACATTTATTATTATTTTTATATTTTAGTCTCACAAAAGGCAGTTATCATTCTGGGGGTCTTGACTCATGATTTTCAAGAGTTTGCGGTTGGCAATACTGTGCCACTGAACTCAGGCCTTAAATTCCTATCCCCCATGGAAAGCCCCCCAAGTTAATAATTGGAGATATACCAATTTCCTAGAACTGGAAGGGACCTTGAAAGGTCATTGAGTCTAGCCCCTGCCTTCACTAGCAGGACCAATTTTTGCCCCAGATCCCTAAGTGGCCCCCTCAATGATTGAGCTCACAACCCTGGGTTTAGCAGGCCAATGCTCAAACCACTGAGCTATCCTTCCACCCCCAGTTTAGATACTGCCATCATTTATCTAAACCAGCAGAGTTAACAGATGGGGAAACAGAGAGGGCGAGGTGTGGGAATGCGCATGGAGCCGGGCTGTGAGCCCAAGCTGCAAATGAGCACAGCCCCCCTTGATTGGGGGTGAAGTAAAGGAATCACTTAAAAAGCTCAGTTTTATATTTAGGTCCTTAGAGCCTTTGCTGGAAAAGCCAGGCCTGAAAACCTGAACTGATCACTGCCAAGGAGTTATTGCCAGCACCACGTAAGCAAAAATTAGGAGGCTGCTGAAGAAAACATGAGGGTTTTTCTTCAAAAAAATTATATTCTGGACTGTTTGTGTGTGAGCAGTCAGGCAGGATTCGCTCTGGTCACGTACTCAACCTTTTCTACTCAGCCCTGAGAACAAGGAACTTACTTTTGTTAAAGTGAGAGCTGAGATGGTCACATAATCACAGGACTCCAAGAGCTGCGGCATTAAGAGAAACACCAGTTGGTGAAGGAGTCAGGGTGAAATCAGGAAAGCTTGTGACAATCCCAATATGATGTTTTTGTGATTTGATGTGGACAGGAAACAGCTGCACTCCTAGCTACTGCAGGTCCTTACCTGGCCCCCATCCCTGCACTGCCTGTTCAACTCACAAACTTACATGTGCTTAAACTCATCAGGCTGCTGTGCAGAGACACCTGTACCTGCCAGTAGTGTGGGGGCAGAGTCAGGGCAGTGCCTTCAGCTGATGTTACTGAGCATGCTCAGTCTGTGTGAGCATGGTCACTACAAGCTAAGCAGCAAATCGGAGGGTGGAGGTAGCACATGGGTTCATTTGTCCCTGTCGAAGAAAAACTTAGTTCTCGCTTTTTTGTTTGGGTGCAGCAAAATCAAATACTTTATTATTTCTCCAGTAATTACCATGGAGGGAGAGAGTGCCATAGGACACAGGGTCCTGGACAGGTCTCTCAACTGGTAAACAATTACATCAAGCCTTTATACCTTTGTTACAGACAATTTCTAGCAATAATACAGACAGTAAAAGCAACAAATACATTTTGTTTATACATAGCAAAAAGGCTCATCTTATTTGTCTCAGTCCTAAGAAAAGCAAGCCTGCATTTTGGTTAGTGATTGCAAGGTCGTAATAACTTTGTACACAGTTCCTGTCCTGTCGCCTCGCACTATCTTTGCTCCTACAAGTCTCACGTCATTAGGGTTACAGTATGGCCTGACTCTTGCTAACTAACATTCATTAAGATCTCTTCAAATCCTTGTTAATTATTTACTGGCTTCCACATCCCCCTCCTCCCCACACAATATCTCTGTTGCTGTGTGATGTGGAAGGTTGTTACCCCCATTTAAAAGAGGGGAAAGTCAGGCCCAGACAAAATAAATTACTTACCTGACTTCACATGGAGCAAAACCTGGATCTGTGCAGGCTAACTTAGCACCTTAACTATGGGGCAAACCTTTTTCTCTGCAGCCAGAACCTGGGAGAAGAGGATGAGGAGACGGATGGACACGCCCAGACACAGAGTTTGTCTGATAATCATCTCACTGACCCTCCCCACAGGCACTAGGCCTGTCTGTGCAGATTCAGTTGATAATGGTGAGATCACCAGTCCCTGATGTGGTCTTTCAGGGGGCTCTGCTATCCCGATTGGCTTCCTTTGATTGGCCCTGGCATCTAATTAGGCCTAAAAGCGTGTATGTAAAAATGTAAAACCTCTGGATCAGGCTGTCTCTAGAGACACAGCCCAAAGGTGTCTCTAGAGGCAGCCTGATTCAGGGGTTTTACATTTTTACACACCCAACCCCAGCCTTTCTATTCCTTTTCCAGCTCTGGGCTCTCTCCTTTTATCTCAGGCCTTGTTTCCCCAATTGGTTACAGCTGTGGGTTCCTGTCTCCGATTGGCAGCTGTGTGGGAGCGTGGTCAGGCTGCTTGCCTGCAGGTGGGAGAGGCTCCCCTCCCCCTACAAAACTCTGCTCAGTATGGGCCGGGGGTTGTAGACCCCATTACAGATAGACAGGAGTGAAAGTGAATCCTTTTTCAGGCCTGCTCTGAAATGCTCAGGATACCTAGTCACTTGCTGTGCTCAGCTGCCCACAGCCCCATCTCCCCTGTGGAAACAGGGTTAAAGGATTTAAATACAGGCCTCTCAGTTGTAAGAAACAGAACAACTGTCATGCTAAATCTTAGCCTAATCGCATGGGACCTGTCGAAGCAGGGCTCACGTTAGAAACGGGTGGGAAGATGGCAGAGTAGTCAGTGTGACCCAGCCTTGAGATAGTGATGTTTTGAGAACAGAAGTGAGAAAATACAGGAATGGGCAGGACATAACATAAACAGACTGCAGATGTTTTTAATTAATGCAGGCTACTAAAATGTAGAAATGCTTGTGTGGTATTGTTTGTACTTTGTGAGAAACTGAGGCAGAGATGCTCTCTGCCAGCTGTATTCTTCCCTTGCAATTGCTGAATAAAGCTGGATTTTGTTGCTTCCAACCTGAGAGTGGAGTTAGTTTCTTCCACACACCCCAGTTCTGTTTTCATTAGATAGACAAGCTTTCCACTGGGGATCCCCCATTTCTGAACAGCTTCCTTTGGAGGAAGGGATGAGAAACAGAGACACAAACATCTCTCCCTCACCCACAGTCTCTGCCAGTCCCTGCACTTCATCTGGTGCAGAACTAAATTTAAAACCAGCCCACTGGGGCTGTGAACAGGTAAATCCCCTCCCTCCCACAGCAGCTCTCCCAGGGCAATAACCCAATGCCTCCCCCCCCACACACACACACACCACAGGGAACGAGGCTGACAGTCCATCTGATGGCAGCTCAGGGGCCTGTGGAATGTGCTGGGATCTCAGCCTGGGCCCTAGTGGGGCAGGTGACCCCCCTCCCACACAACCACACACCCAGCAAGGTCTGCCCCCATTTTCTCCCTCCTTATCCGTCCCAGCAGCAAGGCCAGGGACTAAGTGGTGTTTGGAGACCTCTTCCCACTGTTGGGGACTTTAACCCCGACAGCGAAATTCGTTGTCTGATCACAGAGAGACAGGCAACACCAGCAAGGTCCGATCAAAAGCTCTTTATTGACAAGTGCACGCGTCAATAAAGGGCAGCTCGTCTCCAGTGAGAACCAGCCAGCTCTTTACAGCTTAGTATTAGCCTATATAGACAGTTTTATTACGTCATACATCACTCACTTGAGCAAAACCCACCCCCCTTTGTTTAACAACTTAAAACTAGACACTTTTAATATACACACATGCCTAGACTTTATGTCTACAACTTTAGATTATTAATTATATCCTAACAGGCACCAAAAGTTAGAAATACAGGGGAGTTTTTAAACAAGCCTATAACTCAACCAGAGAGTTAGAATCTGAACTGTGGGATGCTAGAGTTTCTTATCAGTTCTTCAAACACTGTCCTTAACACAACACAGCTGATACTATGCCAGGAATGCAATCCCTGGTTTATCTCACGTTTTCCAGGGCTTTGTGAAACAATGCTGCTTCTCAGTACTTTTCCACTCTGGGATTACCCAGAAACCTGTTAGCCTGAGTGCAGTCAGGTTGCATACCTGTTTTGTCTGCTATATTTTCATTCAGGCCTAACACCACCAGGTCATGGCTGAGGCCCAATGGCCAAGGGAATCTGGGGCGTGGCCTTCTGGAGCCAGAAAAGGAGCTGCAGCTGTGATGGGAAAGGCCTGCTGGGCAGAGATGCTGCTGGGGAAGCAGCTGGTTACTTCATGAGCAACCGGCTAGGCTCAAGCAGAGGATCTCACTGCTGCTGCTTTGTTTGTTTGTTTTTTGCTGATGAATTGCCTGAGAGTTGCAGTCCTCAGTCAAACACAGGTGACAAGCAGTTATTTTTGGCCAACAGAAGTGGCCTCCAGAATCTGTGAGGGGGAAGCTGGAGAGATGAGTCCTTCAGCCCATGTCACTTGCTGCTGACTGTGCCAATAAGACACTCCCCAGAGTGCTGAGGGGAACAGTGAGATGGGGGAGCAGGGATGCTCTCCAACAGCTAGGTCAAAAATCATGGGCTGGGTAAAAGTGAAACAAGCCAGAGGACATGAGGGCAATTCTCACTTTACCTTCCCAGCCCTAGCAGGCAGTCTAGTATTGGACACGTTTGCAGCCCATTTTACTCCTAATTTACCAGAGAAGTTTCACAAGGTCACTAATGTTAAAATGGGGCATAGAACCAGAGACTCCATTTTCTAGCTACTTAGCCCCACTAGCTTTAGCCTGAAAGTGTCAAGAATCTGTTCTTCAGCTCTCCTGTCGCTAACCATTACACCACACCAGAGCTGGCCATAGGAGCCCCCAGTTCTGAGCACAGATGTTTGACTGATGAATTTGTGTAACCCACTGGCAAAGCATTGGTCATGCCTGTGGTAGGGGCTGGTCCACATACAGCACAGCAGTTATTCCTGGAGCTGGGGTAGTGGGGATCTGAAGTGACGTGACTCAAGCCCTGTAGCAGAGCAGGGGACGTTTGTAGTTCGGTGTGTTTTGTATTTGTTTTTAAGTCTTTGTTGTTTTTAATGATTTGTTTAATTCATACAATAAGGGGAAAACCATTTAAAATGGGCTTATGGTTTATAAATGTTTTTATCTAAAAGTTATGAGCAATGTGCAACAAAACCCTGATGTGCCACATTTCAGCCATTCGTCTCATAAAGCTGCTTGCTAGTCTCACATCCTGGCACGTTTGAAGGTTGTCAGGCACTGGCACCAGCCAGTGGCCTCCAGAGCTCCCTGAACAGTTCCTGAGGTACATGGTTATATGCAGTAAACACCCAGGCGGGCTGGAAAGGAACATGTCACACTACTTGGCAGTGCTGGATTCCCCCCATCCATGGGGCACCGGGGCTGCTTCCCCTCCCTGCAGCCCGAAGTTTGGGGTTAAGTCAGGGTGGGGGTTGCACTGGCTCTTGAGGGTGTGGGTGGGTTTGACCCAGAGGGGCAGAGCAGGAACATTACCTGGCGGATCCTTCGTCCTATGCTCAGGTCGCCACAGCACAATTCCTCCTGAATAGAGCACAGACTCTGCTTAGCCACAGGCCCAAGGGAGGGGGAGATGGGAGAACTCTTTAGGTACCTCCTGAATGTGCTAGAATGTCCTCAGTAGTTACAGGATCCCTGGGAGTTACAGTAAGACCAGAAGTTGCCTTTTTAGTGAATCCTTTCAACTTTTATCCTAAGCTGCAAATTTTCTCCTCTGAGTGTCCAGTGTCCATCTGTGCTAAGTGATTTTAACTCTAATGACTTGAATCAGCATCCGGTGAGGGTGAATGTGCAAGAGCAGAGTTATCGTATGATGGTCCTGGTACGAAGGGAAAGTATCAGCCATCTTCCTAGACATGAAGGTCTGCTCTACACCACAGAGTTCAGTTGACACAAGGCAGCTTACGTCAAGCGACCTATGGAAGTGTCTATACTTCAGTCTCTCTATTGCTGACATAACTGCCCTGCAATGCTGACTTAATAACTCCACAGGGGCGGCTCCAGGCCCCAGCACGCCAAGCGCGTGCTTGGGGTGGCATGCCGCGGGGGGCGTTCTGCCAGTCACCAGGAGGGCGGCAGGTGGCTCTGGTGGACCTCCCGCAGGCGTCCCTGCAGAGGGTCCGCTGGTCCCGTGGCTTCGGTGGAGCATCCGCAGGCACGTCTCCGGGAGGTCCACCGGAGCTGTGGGACTGGCAACCGGCAGAGCGCCCCCCGCGGCATGCCGCGTGCTTGGGGCAGCGAAATGGCTAGAGCCACCCCTGCCTCCACGAGAGGCACAGAATCAAGGTCAATGTAGTTAGGTCAAGGCAGTGTCAGGGTAGACACCAGGAGCATCGGAACCTTGGTAGAAGTGGGGGGAGCAGCACGAGACTCAGGAGCGGCTCTAGCCATTTCGCTGCCCCAAGCACAGCGGCACGCCGCGGGGGGCGCTGTGCCGGTCGCCGGTCCCACGACTCCGATGGACCTCCTGCAGACGTGCCTGTGGAGGGTCCGCTGGTCCCGCAGCTCCAGTGGACCTCCCGCAGGTGTGCCTGCGGATGCTCCACCGAAGCCGCGGGACCAGCAGACCCTCCACAGGCACGCCTGCGGGAGATCCACCTGAGCCGCCTGCCGCCCTCCCAGCGACCGGCAGAGCGCCCCCCGTGGCGTGCCGCCCCAAGCATGCGCTTGGCGTGCTGGGGCCTGGAGCCGCTCCTGATGAGACTCCACCCCTCTCTGTGGCCCCACTCCTGCTTCTCCTCTTCCCCCCGAAGGCCCAATCCCCTGACAGGCCAGAAGCCAGAGCCAGGCATTGGTAAGAGCCACCCAGGGAATCCGGGCTGCTGTGGGGTGCCCCAGATCCTCCACTTCCCTTGGCAGGAGGCCCAAGAGCAGGGTGGGCCACTCGGAGCAGGCCAGGGGAAAGGACCTCAGGGAGAGGAGGAGCAGCAGGGGTGGGGCCACTGAGAGAGACCAGGCCTCATGGCAAGGGGGGGCTAAGGCCAGCTTCAGATCCCACTCCAGGAAGAGGCTGGCACCGCCAGCAGGGGCTACACATCACAGGAGGGGAGCTGATCACCTTATCAGCCCCCTTGCCATGAAGTGCCACCCCTGTCAGTGCCATTCCACGTCTGCCCAAGGCTTGCATTTTGGGGGTTGATGTGGCTCCTTGCCCCTCAAACAGTGCCCATGTTAAAAAGTGGGGGGCCCATGGCCCTTAGCCCCTCTGGATCCGGTGCCCCAGTAGACACTGCATTGCTTACATCCACTGTTACTGGTTTTCAGGAGCCATCCCACAATGGCCCAACACTGACAGTACAATTGATACAAGCACTTCTGGTGAGGACGTGCACCACCAACACAAGGGGCAAAGTGCAGACAGGCACAAGCGATGCAGTGACTGTGATGGTTGTGTGCAGATACAAGTTAGGTTGACTTAATTTTGTAGTATAGATATGCCGAGTGATAGTCTACCTGGGTCTTGTTGCCAGGATGATCAGCCTCACTCCCAGCCTGGGGGGAGCAGAATGGGACTCAGATCCAGATTACTTTATTTCACTATCCCGCCCACAGAGTTTCTGCCGCTTTTCTTCATTTCCCCCCTCCCTTCTCCATTATTTTAGGGCAACAGAAATGACCTCCAGGAGCACTGGGGAGGAGACTGGAGAGATGAATTCCTAAGCAGGGCCAGCTCTAGGTTTTCTGCCGCCCAAGGCAGAAAAGGAGAGCGCCGCCCCACCCCCAGCGGCGCGGAGTGCAGCCCGAGCCCCCACCCCCAGGGGCGCCCACGGCCCCAGCCCCGCCTCTGCGGCAGCACCGCCTAGCCCCCAGCGGCGCGGCCCGAGCCCCGGCCCGCGGCCTGAGCCCCCCCCCGAGCGGCGCAGAGCGCCGCCCTAGCCCCCGCCCCCCTCCCGAGCAGCACGGCCCTAGCCCGTGGCCCGAGCCCCCACCCCCCGAGCGGCGCGGGCCCGAGCCCCCACCCCTCGAGCCCCGGCCCGCGGCCCGAGCCCCGCCCGCCTGCTTACCCCCGGCTCACAGCGCAGCAGCCGCATGGCTCCGGAGGGGGCTGAGCCCCCCCCCCCGTCCCCCAAGCGGAGCCGGGGGCGCGGCCCCGCCTGACTGCAGCCTTTTGCCGCCCCCTATATTTTGCCGCCCTAGGCAGCAGCTTGTTTTGCTAGTGCCTAGAGCCGCCCCTGTTCCTAAGTCTGTGCCATTTGCAGCTATTGGTGCCAACAATGTGATTTCCAGAATGCTTTGAACAACAGCAGCATTGGAGGGGAGAGGGCTCCATCCCCCGTGCACAGGAGAAAGGAAAAACCAGTCTGGGAGAGTTACTGAGCTGGAAACTCCACCAAAGAAACCCAAAAGGGGCAAAAGGGAGGAGGAGCATAGGGAAGAGGGTGAGAATTGCAGCTGCTGAGTGCAACAACCCCTCTGCACTTGGCCTCAGGTCCCTTTAGACCCTGGCTGGGGAGTTTGGGAAGCAGCTTCCTGGGCCCAAGAAAGTGAAGTTGACTATGCCCAAGAAGTGCTGTAGTTCCACCTCTTTGCCACCAGAGGCTGCCGTGGCACAAGAATAGCCCGGAGCATGAACTCAGCGGGCTGTTCTGGCACCACCGCATCCTCTGGGGGGGGGAAAGGTGCAACTGCAGCACTTCTGGAGTCGAATGCATTTTCTGTGGGAAAAAAATTCTGTGCTTGCCCAGTGGTGCAGAATTTCACCAGGATTAGAAGTTCATCAAAGCACCCTGCCTGTGGAGCCAAGTTAGGACAGAGTGAGGCACACAAGGCCATAGGTGCCAGCTTCTTCCTTTGCCCGGGGGTGCTAGGAATGCCCCTCTGCCATGTACATTGGCCAAACCAAACCATCTCTACATAAAAAAAATAAATGGACGCAAATCAGACATTAGGAATGGTAACAGAAAATCAAGCCTGGGGAGTGGGAACAGGAACAGCTAACACATGGTCCAGAAGACAGGGGAGCTCGGGTGTTCAGACAGCTTCTTGTTCCTGCTGTTGGTCTGAGGAGGTCCCGGGGGCCGATTAGCTGCTCTGGGACTCTGCCAATAGGCCTCAGGGATGGAGCCTCAAACTGGGTCTGGACTTCGTAAGTCCTAGGTAAGCAGTTTTTAGGAGGCATCTGAAGAAGTGGGTATTCACCCACGAAAGCTCATGCTGCGGAACGTCTGTTAGTCTATAAGGTGCCACAGGATTCTTTGTTGCGATGACAACTAGTCTATGTAACAGGAGCCCCCTCTTTGTTGCAACAGCCCCAAGTGCCCAGAAGAGGAACAGTTCTTACCTCCAGGAGATGCATGGGATCTTCCATCTAAGCCTCAATGGGACCCATCCTGCTTGGTTTGACAGGATGTGATCATCTCTCCCAACTGCTCTCTGAGCTGGGCTGGCTGCAGCATACATCTGTGTAAGCGCCTGGGACAGAGACTAGAAGAGAGATGTTACAATCAGGGTCCAGGCTAGGGTGACCAGATGTCCTGATTTTATACGGACAGTCCTGATTTTTTGGTCTTTTTCTTATATAGGCTCCTATTACCCCCCACCCCCATCGTGATTTTTCACACTTGTTGTCTGGTCACCCTAGTCCAGGCACCCCAGAAGGAGAACAGAGGGTCTGAAACCAAAAGGCAAAGCAATCAAAACAGCAGATTCAATAGAGAATTTTTGTACCGTACAGGGACATCAAATAAGGTCTGTTAGGAAAACTGAGATGTTAGTCTGGAAACTGCTAAGGCCAAGATTGTGACTCTTAAGATTCAGTTTTAGTCAGTACAAAGTGTGTTTTGTTTTCTTTGTCTGTTTGAAATTTGTCTCTTTCTCTTGCTTAGTATCAGTTAAATCTCTTCTTTGTTACTATGCTTCCCAAAGCACCTCAGTGTTGTGTGTGTGAATGAAGTGTGAGTCTCCAGCCTACCTAACAGGCTGAGCTGTGCCCTGTTTCTTTGAAGGTAGCGAATCCTTTTTCTTTCATATTTTACATTGAGATTTCAAAGGGGTAGAAAATTCTGACAGGAGTGAATGACCCCATCCACCCCCATCTGCTACCCCTGGGGCAGGGGACGGGGAAGGTAGGGGCTGGGGGTTGCCAGGTGTCTGGTTTTTGACTGAAACTTCAGTTGAAAAGGGAAACTGACAGTGTCTGGTCAGCACAAAAAGTCCAGTTGCCGGACTGGGGGCAGAAAGAGCAGCAGGGCTGGGAGAGGCCAGTCCGTGCCGCGGGGTCACTGTCAGGGACCGAGATTCCCTCCGGCCTGAGCTGGGACCGGGCAGATTATCAGGGGAGCCGCGTTTTTACCCCAAGTGTTGTAACCAGGCCTGAAATAAGGGCGGAGCATCCCGGAGAAGGTGCCAGTGAAAGTGAAGAGATGGGACCTGTCAGTCACATTGTAAAACGAGACCTCGCCCGCCTCATAGTCCAGGAAAATCCCCACCCGGCTGGGCCTGACGCTCACGGGGAGGGAGGTCGAAGGGGTGGTAAAGGCCTTGTATTCCCCATCCTCTAGCCACACGGCCCAGTATCCATCCTCAGCTGAGTGTGACCTTCCCCTTCCTGCTCACAGATTTCCTACAAACCCCCAGAGTCTATCTCGTCTTGTCTCCCACCTCCACCTCCCAGTAACACCTCCCGCCCACGAATCCCTCAGCACCCAGGACAGAGACACAAGGATCAAATCTCTCAGGGTTGTCGGGCAGATCCTGGCGTTTGTCTCTGTCTCTCACACGTTTCCGATCCTCAGACAGGACGAGGTTGGGATTTGCCGTGTCTGGATCCAGAGTCACGTCCACTGAGGAGAGAGTCACAGAGTCAGAGCCGGAGGCAGGGGCTGGTCACTGGGATCAAAGGGAAATTAACCTGCATCCCTGTTAATCACTGTGGGGGGGGGAGGGGTTGTTGCCTGAGGGGAGTCAGGGCCCCTCTGCCTGTGAGGAGATAATGAGCAGGAAAAGGGCAGGAGGAGCGGGGAGGGTGGGACGGTGTCAGTGAGGGGGAGGGAGAGGGGAAGGGACAGGCTGATGCTGGGAGAGGAAAGGGGAGGGGCAGGTGACAGGAGTAGAGGGGGTGGGGCAGACACAAGGACAGTGGGGGGCAAAAGGAGCAGGCACCAGGGGCAGAGGGGGGTGAAAGGAGTGGCAGGTTACTGGGGGCTTCAGGGGATGAGGGGAAGGGTGGGCACGAGAGCAAAAGAAGGGGATGGACCCCAGTGGGATTCATGATGTGCCAAATAGCGAACGAACACTGAGCCCCCCCTCCCCACCAGAGGAGGGCCCATGAGGCCCTTTGCTGCACCTGCTCTTGGGGAGACCCAGCCCTCAGTCCACAAAGGCTGCTGGCTCGTTACCTTGCACAGGCTAGAAGTAGTGGACAATCTCCCCCAAAGGTCAGAGCCCCCAGGGAGCAGCGCAGGGACCTGCTGTCCTGGGACTGCCCCCACTGGGCTCCTCTGGGAGTGACACTGTCGGGTAAAGGGGGGCTTACAGCCTGACAGGAGCAGGACCCGCGGGCAGGGCCGGCTCTAGGATTTCTGCCGCCCCAGGCAGAAAAGGAGAGCGCCGCCCCACCCCCAGCGGCGCGGAGTGCAGCCCGAGCCCCGGGGCGCGGCCCACGGCCCCCAGCCCCCGCCCCCCAAGCGGCGCAGCACCGCCCTAGCCCCCCCCCAGCGGCGCGGAGCGCCGCCCTAGCCCCCGCCCCCCTCACGAGCAGCGCGGCCCTAGCCCGCGGCCCGAGCCCCCACCCCCCGAGACCCGGCCCGCGGCCCGAGCCCCCGCCCCGCCTGCTTACCCCCGGCTCACAGCGCTGCAGCCGCATGGCTCCGGAGGGGACTGAGCTCTTCCCCGCTCAGAGGCACGTGGGGAGGGAGCGGGGCCGCAAGCTCCAGGCTCAGCTCAGCTGCCTCTGCTGGGCCCGGAGCTTGTAGCCCCGCCCCCTGACCACGCAGCTCCGAGCGGGGCGGAGCTCAGCCCCGCCCCCCCCAGCCAAGCTGCTGCCGGGCTGTTTAGGACCGGGGGAACAAGCGGAGGAGGAGCGGCCAGTCTTCTGCAGCCAGGCGGGGCCGCGCTACCGGTAAGGCCCCCCCCCCTCCCCCAAGCGGAGCTGGTAGCGCGGCCCCGCCTGACTGCAGCCTTTTGCCGCCCCCTATATTTTGCCGCCCTAGGCAGCAGCTTGTTTTGCTGGTGCCTAGAGCTGCCCCTGCCCGCGGGGCAGTGAGCTCTGTTCTCCCGTCTGTCTGTAGCAAGCCCCTCTCTGCCTGGTTGCTGCTCTGGGATCGGTCCTGACACTCCCTCTGCTTCCTTTGTGCAGCATAACGGGGCCTGTCGGAAGCTGTGCCTGGAGGGATCCCAGGGAGACAAAACCAGCACAGACCGATGGCTCTGTAGCCGCCCAGCAGCCCCTTCCCATTTCCTCTGGCGTGTCTTGGGAGGTGCTCTGGGCCCCTCTCTGCTGTTTGCTTTGCCACTTGATGGAGCGTTGGCCAGGAGTATCACTGACAGGAGTGGCAGTGAACCGTGAAGCGATGGAGGCATTTCAATAATTGCTGTGTTTGTGCCCTGAGCCCTCCTGCTGCTGGGCGCTGCTCCTGCCCTAGACAATGTGATGGAAATGAGAGCCATAACAGCTGCTGTGTGAGTGCTGGGCTGGGCTGAAGCCTCCTGCTCTACCTGCTCCAGGGCTGAGCCAGCACCAGGCCTGGGAGTGAGGAACAGAAGCCATTTCAGAACATGGCCCGGCCCCCAGCTGGGATATGTGGGTTCAGGTGAACCCCAGCTCCTGTCTCCCACAGCAGGGCTGGCTCTAGCATGGTGCCATTCCCTGGGCCGTGTGATGGAGCCGGTCAGATAAGATCATGATGGGCCCCTCTGCCCTTACCATCTAGAGATCCACCGTCCAGGCAGGACGTGCACCGAGCCCATGGTTAACGGGGAAAGAGGCCATCGGCCAGTTCCCCTCAGCAATCAGGGTGAAGGACCCTTAGGTATTGTGGTCTAGCTCTGGGGTTCTCAGGGCTGCCCCTTTCAGCCTTACTGCTCCCCACAGTCTGCCCTCAGAGCTGTTATATCCTTAGGGCAGCCGGTTTAGGAAGAAATCACTTGAGGCCAGAGAGCAGACAGCTAACAAAACTACCATTTTATTTACAGACACAGAGAGCTCACTCAGCCGTCTGAAGCTGGCCGAGCTATCCCCTAATAATATAACTGGTTCTCGCTGCCACCAGTCAGATTTAAGTGTCTGATACACAGCCTGTTCCCCCAAAAACTTCGCCTTTCTAATTAATACTCACTATTGGGTAGTAGGAACTACTCCAGGAGAACTTGGAGACATGTCTGCCTCTCTTAGATCCAAAGAGAGAATGAACACTTAAAACAAAGAACACAGACAAAGGCTTCCCTCCACAGAGATTTGAAATTATCTTGTCCCTGATTGGTCCTCTGGTCAGGTGTTTTTCAGGTACTGCTTGTTAACCCTTTACAGGTAAAAGAGACCTTAATCCTTAACTAACTGTTTATGACATGGGCAAAGGGGCATCTCAGCCGCCAGCAGTAATGGAGGAGAACAGTCAGGAATAGGTGATTCGTGATTCGGTGTCTCACCAGAAGAGATGAAGTCAGACCCCTCAACTGCAGATGTGTCCTGAGGACTGGCATGACCTGCAGGGCCGGCTCTAGGATTTCTGCCACCCCAGGCAGAAAAGGAGAGCGCCGCCCCACCCCCAGCGGCGCGGAATGCAGCCCGAGCCCCCACCCCCCCCAGGGGCGCGGCCCACGGCCCCCAGCCCCCGCCCCCCAAGCGGCGCAGCACCGCCCAAGCCCCCCCCCGCGGCGCGGCCCGAGCCCCAGCGGCGCGAACGCCCCAGCCCCGCCCCCTCCCGAGCAGCGCGGCCTAGCCCGCGCCCGAGCCCCCACCCCGAGACCCGGCCCGCCCGAGCCCCCACGCCCGAGCGGCGCGGGCCCGAGCCCCGAGCCCCGACCCGCAGCCCGAGCCCCCACCTCGAGCCCCGAGCCACGGCCCGAGCCCCGCCCGGCTGCTTACCCCGGCTCACAGCGCGGCAGCCGCATGGCTCCGGACGGGGCTGAGCTCTTCCCCGCTCAGAGCCACGTGGGGAGGGGGCGGGGCCGCAAGCCCCAGGCTCAGCTCAGCTGCCTCTGCTGGGCCCGGAGCTTGTAGCCCCGCCCCCTGACCACGCAGCTCTGAGCGGGGCGGAGCTCAGCCCCGCCCCCCCCAGCCAAGCTGCTGCCGGGCTGTTTAGGACCGGGGGAACAAGCGGAGGAGGAGCGGCCTGTCTTCTGCAGCCAGGCGGGGCCGCACTACCGGTAAGGGCCCCCCCCTCTCCCCCAAGTGGAGCCGGTAGCGCGGCCCCGCCTGACTGCAGCCTTTTGCCGCCCCCTATATTTTGCCGCCCTAGGCAGCAGCTTGTTTTGCTGGTGCCTGGAGCCGCCCCTGATGACCTGGCAACAGCTGATCTACATGTCGCCGCCAGGTAAGATTCTCTGCAGTCCGGACTGTGTAGGAAACAGGTCCTGTTTGAGTGATGACTGTGGCCGGGACCCATTTAGCTCTGGAAATATAATTCCGAGCCAAAACTGGCTGTCCCGGGCTAAAGGTTCGGTCTTTTGCTCTGGGTGCCTGTCTGATGACTTGATATTGCTGCTGATGTTGCACAGTTTGTCTGGGTTCAGAAGGTTTCAGCAGATCAAAACAAGTGCGCAGCTGTCGTCCCATCATTAGAAAGGCCAGGGATGCCTGGGTCGTAGCATGAGGTGTGTTTCTGTAGGAAAGTAAGAAGGTATCCAGACGCGTTTGAATGGAGTGTTGTCCCCTTGCTGATTTCAAAGCGTTTTTCATTGTCTGCACAAATCTTTCAGCTAATCCATTGGTGGACGGATGATATGGTGCTGACGTGATGTGGTGTATCCCATTTGCCTTCATAAAATTTTGAAACTCCTGAGAGACGAACTGTGGTCCGTTGTCGCTCACAAGTTGTTCTGGCAGACCAAAACGACTAAAGAGCCCTCGTAGTTTTTGGATAGTACTCTCTACAGTAGTGGACTGCATTATAGAGACTTCTGGCCATTTAGAATGGGCATCTATTGCCACCAAGAACATGCTTCCTTCAAGGGGGCCAGCAAAGTCAACGTGAATACGTTGCCATGCGTTTTCAGGCCAGTCCCATGGGTGTAGGGGTGCCCACTGGGGTGCATTCCTCACACCCTGACATGACATACAAGCTTTTGCCAATCCAGGCCACCAAAAATAGCTTCGTGCAATTTCCTTCATGCGCACTATTCCACAGTGACCAGAATGTAGCTGTTCTAACATCTGTGATCTCAGTGGTGGTGGAATAATGACACGTCTCCCCCACAACAAACAACCAGATTGGACCAATAACTCCGTCCTCCTGGACATGTAGGGAACAAGGTCAGATGAGATCGGAGAGGTTTGTCGAGAATTTCCATGCATCACCAGGTCCATAACTTGGGACAATACTGGGTCAACGCGGGTTGCCTTCTTTATCTGAGTAGCAGTGATGGGTGTATTCTCTACCTGTTCAAAGTAGAAGATTTCCTTTTGGGCACTATCTTGATGTTTGACCGGCAAAGGCAACCTTGAGAGGCCATCTGCATTGCCGTGCAGGGTGGATTTCCGATATTTGATTTCATATGTGTGTGCTGAAAGTAACAATGCCCAACGTTGCATATGACTAGCAGCTAACGGGGGAATGCCTGTGTAGGGTCCAAAAATTGATGTCAGAGCTCGATGGTCTGTGAGAAGAGTAAACTTTCGCCCAAACAGGTACTGATGAAACTTCCGAATTCCAAAAACAATTCCTAATGCCTCACGTTCGATTTGGGCGTAGTTAGTTTCTGCTTTGCTTAGAGTGCGTGAAGCAAAAGCAATAGGTCTCTCTTCTCCCAAAGGCATAATGTGTGACACGACTGCTCTCACTCCATAAGGGGAGGCATCGCAGGCCAATTGTAGGGGTAAGGATGGATCAAAGTGCGTTAGAACTTCAGAATTTAGCAATGCATCCTTAGCTTTGTTAAATGCAACATCATAGGCTTCAGTCCACTTCCAGGCCTTGTTCTGCCCAAGGAGCTCATGAAGTGGTTTTAGCAGTGTGGCTAACTGTGAGATGAACTTTCCACAATAGTTCAGTAGTCCCAGAAACGAGCGCAGCTGGCTTACATTTCGAGGTGGGGGAGCCTCCACAATAGCTTCAACTTTTGCAGGGGCCTTATGAAGACCTGCAGAATCAATGATGTGTCCCAAATATTCAACAGAGGGCTTGAAGAATTCACACTTGTCTTTGCGAACTCGTAGGCCATACTCTTCCAGTCTTTGTAGGATAGCCTCTAAATTCTTTAAGTGATCCCCTTCATTTCTTCCAGTGACCAGGATATCATCCAGATAGCACTGAACTCCTGACAAGCCACACAAGATCTGGTCCATAGCCCTCTGGAACAGGGCGGGAGCAGATGTTATTCCGAAGGGTAGGCGACAGTATCGATAAAGCCCCTTATGAGTCACAATAGTCAACAGCTCTTGGGACTTTTCATCAACGTGCATCTGTAAATATGCTTGACTCAGATCAATCTTACTGAACTTTTGTCCCCCAGCCAGGCCTGCGAAGAGGTCATCGATGCAGGGAAGCGGGTATTGCTCTGCACACAACACTGGCTTGACAGTGACTTTAAAATCACCGCAAATCCGGAGAGAGCCATCTTTCTTCACTATTGGAACGATAGGAGTGGCCCATGAGCTATGGGTAACTGGTATTACGACTCCATTGGTGACCGGGCGCTCCAGGTCTGCTTCAACTTTTGGCCTGATGGCATATGGCACAGTTCGAGCTTTCAGATATTTTGGTGGACTGCCAGTTTTAATGTTCAATGTCACAGTGATTCCCTTCATACTTCCCAAATCATCTCCAAAAACAGCAGCATGTTTCCTTAGTATAGGGGCTAGACTGGTTTATTCTTTAGTCATCCGGTGCACTTCTGCCCAGTTCAGTTGAATCTTCCCAAGCCAAGACCTACCCATTAAGGCTGGGTAGTTACCTCTCACCACAAACAGTGGCAATTTAGCCGCCTGTCCATTGAGCTCCACCTTAACATCAATAGTGCCCAACCTGGGCACAGCTTCTCCCGTATACGTCTTCAGAACCGTTTTTGTTGCCTTAAGCGGAAGATGCTGTAGCTTTTCTTTATACACAGTCTCGGAGACCAGCGAGACGGCTGCACCAGTGTCCAGTTCCACGCGTATAGGTTTGCCATCCAATAACGGGGTTACCCAGTATTCATGTGAGCCCACTGCCAAAGACAAAACATGCAGTGGCACTTCCTCTTGCGCTGAGGTGTCACCTTGATCATCCTGGGTCTGCTCTAGGGTATGCAGGGTTCCTCTTTTTGTCGGCCACACCACAGGCCTATTTTTCTTTTGTTTACAGGCACACTCAATGTGTCCCTTTTTGCCACAGTGTCGACACACCAGGTCCTTACACCAGCATTCTGATGCCTGGTGACCCGGCTTACCACAGCGGTAACATTCTTGACTCTGCACCGTTTTGTGGGTCAGTTCTTGTGACACTTTTTGCACCCTAGGGGATGCACCGATGTATTGCACCTCCCTTGTAGCCAGTTCCATGGAGACAGCAATATCAACAGCCTTCTGTAAGGTAAGCTGAGCCTCTGTCAGTAGGCGCTTCCGTATAGCTTCACTGTAGGGGCCACACACTAACCTGTCACGCAGGGCATCATCTCTTTAAATTCACAGTGTTCTGCTAGCTTTTTTAAAATGGCTACAAATTGTACAACTGTTTCATCTTCCTTTTGGTCTCTTTTGTGGAACCTATATCTTTCAGGAATTACCAGTGGTTTTGGGGAAAAATGGGACCCCAGGATTTCCACAATGTCACTGTAAGATTTAGTCTCAGGCTTAACAGGATGTAGTAAGCTGCGTAGGAGGGAGTAGGTTTTAGCCCTTACAACACTTAAGAATATTGGCACCTTCTTCGTTTCTGTAATGTCATTTGCAATACCAAAAAGCTCAAAACGCTCAGTATACACATGCCACTGCTCTGTATTCTCATCAAAAGGTTCCAGTGGCCTGGTCAGAGTAAGCATGATTTTTAGTTTCACTTTCACAGTCAGTGCAAACAATCAGTATTTTTATTTGTTTGTTCTGTATCTTGACTTCTACTTCCTTCTGTTACTGGAGCAGCACCAGGATCCCATCCATCGTCGCCACTTGTTATATCCTTGGGGGCAGCCGGTTTAGGAAGAAATCACTTGAGGCCAGAGAGCAGACAGCTAACAAAACCACCATTTTATTTACAGACACAGAGAGCTCACTCAGCCGGCTGAAGCTGGCCGAGCTATCCCCTAATAATCTAACTCAGTTGCCATAGGAACAAAAGCCATGACAACCAAATACACAACAAGAGCCTTGTGTGCCCCCAGGAAAACCCAGCAGTGGGAGAGGGGCGAGCGACAATCAGTCCCCTGCCAAGTGTCCTAGAGGCGGGGGAGCGTAGCTGAGGGGTCTGCTGGGTCATCTGAATATGTCTGACCTGTGCAAAGGGCATGAGACTAGGGGGCAGCAACGAGGGGGGGGGGTGTCTCTCACCTCCCAAAAGCAGAGAGGAGGGGAGTTGGGTGGAGCTCAGCCTCTGTCTATTTCCCTGTGTGTGTCTTTTTGCAGTGGATGAATACAATGGAGACCTTCCCTGCTGTAGCTTGGCTGCGTCTGTCTTTCCTTTCGACCTGTCTCTACATGAAGCCAGCACTGAATTTGCTTCTTCGTGGCTGTGGTAAAGCAAAGGAGAAGTTTGAACTGCCCCGAGACAGGAAAAGCACCAGCGTGGGCCTCACACAACCCCAGCTCTCAGCTCCCCTTGCAGCTGTTTGGCGCTGTGCACAGGGCTGCCTTAACACTGCCCATGCTGCTGACACACAAATGACAGAACTTGCGAGGAGCTCACATGAATTTTTATGGAGGCAAAGCCTGTCCAGCCAGTGCCAAAGACCAAGCCACGGGTGGTAAAGCTGCTCCGGCTGGCTCAAATGGCTGCAGCTAAGAGGCTGGCATGTGCAGGTCCCCTGGGGCACTGCTTTGCCCTGGCACCCAGAGCCAGGCTTGGCCCCGGGGGGTCTGCTCTTCCAGGTGACTCCTCCCCACCCCTGGTGACAACCATGTGACAGGGATTTTAATTGGTTTGGTTGCACAATGATGAATTTACACTGCAGCCAGATGGATGCTCCATCCCCCCTGTCTGGGAGACGACCTGCCTCTCCCTTTGTCTGGGCACATACTTTAAAGCGTCTTGTCCGTGCAGAGCCACAATCCCTCATGTAGTGTTAGCAGCGACACTGCACGATGGAGTTCATCACCAGGGCGTTGCCTGTTTTCAGAAAAGCCCTCACTCAATGCACTGACAGACAGGGCCAGTGCAAGGATGTTTCGCGCCCTAGGCGAAACTTCCATCTTGTGCCCTCCCTCCCCCGGACCCCACCCTGAGGCACCCCCCCCCACAGCAGCTCCTTCCCTCCCCCCTGAGGCACCCCCATGGCAGCTCCTCCTCTGCCCTGAGACACCTCTCTTGCGGCAGCTCCCACCCCACACCCTCCGCCCTGAGGCACCCCCCCACCCCAGCTCACCCCTGCTCCGCCTCCTCCCTGAGCACGCCATGGCTGCTTCACTTCTCCTGCCTCCCATGCTTGCGGCGCCTAAGCTGATTGGCGCCACAAGCCTGGGAGACAGGAGAAGTGAAGCGGCCACGGCGTGCTTGGGGAGGAAGCGGGGCAGGGGTGAACTGAGGCGGGGAGTTCCCCTGCGTGCTGCCCCCTCACTTACTTGCTGCAGGCGGCCCTCCCTGCGCTCCCCTGCCCCAGCTCCCTCTGCCTAAATGCCAGTGGCGACCGGGGCAGCCGAAGATCCAGCTGACGCAGTTTCTGCCGAAGAAAATTGTGCCCCCCAAATCCTAGCGCCCTAGGCAACTGCCTAGGTCGCCTAAATGGTTGCACCAGCCCTGCTGACAGAGGACAATACTACTGTACATGATCAGTTGATTCAATTAATAATTCTTTGGGGTTCAGACCCCCTGTTCTTCCCCTGGGGTGCCTGGAGCCCGAGTGCAGCACACCAGTAGTCAGCTTTAGGTACCTCCCTTTGACAATCTCACCCCTAGACATATTTGAAAATTTTACATCAGGAAAAAGAAACTCAGCTCTGGTCTGGCTGTCTGAGGGGTGACATGACTCCCGGTCTGTGCATACACACAGGGAGATTTCTGGGCACAGAGGGCCCTGTAACATCACGGCTGAGAGCTGACACGAGACAAATTTAGACTAGAAATAAGGGACAAGGTTTTAGCAGGGAGCGGACTCCCCACTGCCAGTTTATCTAGGGCTGTGGTGTATTTACAGACACTTACAGTCTTTAAATGGAGCTTGGACATCTCTTTAAAAACATACTCTAGCTCAACCAGCAGATATGGGCTGGATACAGGGCTCCCTGGCTGTGATGCACTGTGTTACACAGGAGGCCCTTCTAAATGATTTGAATGCTCCCTTCAGAGACCTCCACAAAAGGTCGGACCTCTGGGCCCCTCTAGCCCAGTCTCCCCCACCCCGCTATGGCCACCCTGGAGCAGACCCTGGGTGTTCAACAGACTGTATGAAAAGTGGGGGTTAAAGTTCCCTTCATTTTCCCCTGACTCCATCAGCAACGGGCTTGTCCCCTGACATATGATGAGATAACCGGCTCTGTGGATGAGGGGAAAGCAGTGGATGTGCTATTTCTAGACTTTAGCAAAGCTTTTGATACAGTCTCCCACAATATTCTTGCCAGCAAGTTAAAGAAGTCTGGGCTGGATGAATGGACGGTAAGGTGGATAGAAAACTGGCTAGATGGTCGGGCTCAACGGGTAGTGATCAATAGTTCCATGTCTAGTTGGCAGCCGGTATCAAGTGGAGTGCCCCAAGGGTCGGTGCTGGGGCCGGTTTTGTTCAATATCTTCATTAACGATCTGGAGGATGGTGTGGACTGCACCCTTAGCAAGTTTGCAGATGACATTAAACTGGGAGGAGTGGTTGATACGCTGGAGGGTAGGGATAGGATACAGAGGGACCTAGACAAATTAGAGGATTGGGCCAAAAGAAATATGATGAGGTTCAACAAGGACAAGTGCAGAGTCCTGCACTTAGGACGGAAGAATCCCATGCACTGCTACAGACTAGGGACCGAATGGCTGGGCAGCAGTTCTGCAGAAAAGGACCTAGGGGTTACGGTGGACGAAAAGCTGAATATGAGTCAACAGTGTGCCCTTGTTGCCAAGAAGGCTAATGGCATTTTGGGTTGTATAAGTAGGGGCATTTCCAGCAGATCGAGGGATGTGATCATTCCCCTACTCAGCACTGGTGAGGCCTCATTTGGAGTACTGTATCCAGTTTTGGGCCCCACACTACAAGAAGGATGTGGATAAATTGGAGAGAGTCCAGCGGAGGGCAACAAAAATGATTAGGGGGCTGGAGCACATGACTTATGAGGAGAGGCTGAGGGAACTGGGATTGTTTAGTCTGCAGAAGAGAAGAATGAGGGGGGATTTGATAGCTGCTTTCAACTACCTGAAAGGGGGTTCCAAAGAGGATGGATCTAGACTGTTCTCAGTGGTAGAAGATGACAGAACAAGGAGTAATGGTCTCAAGTTGCAGAGGGGGAGGTTTAGGTTGGACATTTGGAAAAACTTTTTCACTAGTAGGGTGGTGAAGAACTGGAATGGGTTACCTAGGGAGGTGGTGGAATCTCCTTAGAGGTTTTTAAGGTCAGGCTTGACAAAGCCCTGTCTGGGATGATTTAGTTGGGTTTGGTCCTGCTTTGAGCAGGGGGTTGGACTAGATGACCTCCTGAGGTCCCTTCCAACCCTGAGATTCTATAATTCTATGATTCTATGATAGCACAGTTCAGACCCCTTATATCCTCCCCCTGGTCAGGAGCGCTGCCAGCTTTTTTGGCACCCTAGGCGGCGGAAGGTCCCGCCCCTGAAATACCACCGACAATTGGGGTGTCCGAAGATCTGGCCCCCATGGTCGCCACCCCTCAAATGTTAACGTCCTAGGTGACCGCCTAGGTCGCCTAATGGGTTGCGCTGACCCTGCCCCTGGTATAACAGGATCCTCGCCTGAGCCATATAAATGCCTGCCCTTGCTTTGAATTCTGTGGTGATCTTGGCCTCACTGAGCTCTGGTGAGGGTGAGTCCTACAGGGATCCCACCTTCACACCACCCCAAGAACACCAGACCACCAGGGTTGGGATAAAGCTGTTTTCAGCCTGAAAGGTCCAGCTCTCAGCACGCGGCCATCTGCTGGTCCTGTTCCTGGACTGTAGATGGTAGAGGTAGGTCCCTTAGGCTGGGAGCCTGGATTCCTAGGTTCTATCCCAGCTCTGGGAGGGTAGTGGGGGCTAGTGGGATAGAGCGGGGGGCTGGGAGCCAGGACTCCTGGGTTCTCTCTCTGGCTCTGGGAGGGGAGGGGCAGGAGAGTTACAGTGGGGAGCCAGGATTGCTGGGTTCTATCCGAGCTCTGTCACTTACTCACCATGTTATCGCCTCTCCGGCGGGTATTTTCATAGTGCCCTTGCTCCGACCAAGCCCCGTTATCACCCCTTGGGATGCTGCTTTAACAAACCCCGGCGCTGCGGCCCCTCACTCGCTCTCATTGGCTGGCCGGGCTCCCATGGGCAGCAGCACCCCTGTGAAAGCAAAAGAGGAACTAGAAGTCGCAGGGAGGGGGAGGGCACCAGGCTCAGGCTCTCAGGCAGTTTGTCCTTCCTTCCCCAGGGCTGGGGGAGAGCGGCCGCAGCCCCTTCCCCAGGAGAATGCCCCCCCTGACGCTGGGGCTCTGGTTCTGCCTGCTGGGAGCGGCGGGAGCTGCGGGTGAGTGGGGCTGGGACAGGACAGAGGGACGCGAGGAGGGGGGGCGGGGCATCTCTTGCGCTCTCGGCCACACAGTTTGATCAAGGCTCTGCTGGGAGGCTGTCTCGTACCGCGGCTCCAGTGCTGCTGAGAGCTGGCCGGTAACGTGCACCCAAACCTGGGAGGGACAAAGCAGGCTGCCCCCTGGGTGAGCGCTCAGCCCACCGTGTTTGGGACTGCTCTGTCCACACTGACTGCTGCCCCCACATGGCTCCACAGCCCCTCTAGCTCTTACCCTGCAACCCCAACCGCCCTCAACACACCACAGAGCAGTGCTCGGAGCCTGGATTCTTGGGTTCTCCTGGCTCTGGGAGGGGAGTGGGATCTAGCAGGGGGGCAGGGATGGGGCCTGTGAGTCTGGACTTCTGGGTTCTAGCCCAGCTCTGGGAGGCGAGTGGGGTCTGGTGAGTAGGGGTGGGTAATTGGGAGCCAGGACTCCTGGATTCTCTCCCTAGCTGTGAGGCTCTCCCATATGGGAAGCATCAGAGGTTATGGGTCCTGCTATCTGGATCCCAGAGAGTGGCCTGGGGGCCCAGTCTAACCCACGTTCTCTTGTCCAGGTCCAGTGGTGCAGCACAGCTGGGACATCCTGTTCACAGGGGTTCAGGGCTCCAAGGGGATCCCCAACTTCTTTGTGCTCGGGCAGGTGGACGGTCTGGGGGTGGCCTATTATGACAGCACCACCCTGGAGCTGAGCCCCACCCGGGACTGGATGCGCCGGGCCGTAGAGCCCGGCTATTTCCGGAGCAAGACACAGGAGCTGCTGGGGTACAAGGAAGGGTTCCAGCGCATCATGGGCCGGCTGCTGGAGCGCTACAACCAGACAGGCGGTGAGGGACCTCGGTGACTCCTGAGGGGCCCCCAATCCAGCCCGACTGGCCCCTGGGTGGGGGAGGGGGAAGGGCTGTCTAGGGGTCTGACCCTCAGCACGGGGGAGGAGGGGAATGGGGTTCTTGCTGCCCAGCTGAGCTGTGGGTAAAGGGCTCTGCAAGGTGATGGGGGGGTAACAAAACAACCCCCCAACAGCACAGCCCATGCAGAGCAGGAATGGGAAAGGCTCTGTCCCCAGAGAGCTGGTGAGTTACAGCGAGGGGCTAAAGCTACCTGGTGGGGAGAGGGGAGCAGGGTGAGGGAGACTGAGTGAGGAGCTGGAGCGACTAGGATCCAGGGCTGGGGCCGGGGGGGAATCAAGGGGGAAGGTGAAGGGGGCAATGCTGGAAGCAGGCAGGCGGGGCAGAGGGGGATGGTGGCAGATGAAGAGGACCTTGGCAAGAGCAGGGCATGCGGGTGCCAGGGACTGCGGGATGGGTGGGTGAGGGGAAGTGGATCTGAAGGAGGAGAGAGCAGGTGCTGGGAGGGTGAGCCAGGGAGACACAAAGCTGAAGGGTGTGGGGGCTGTGAAAGCAGAGACACAGCTGGGAGGAAGAGGTTACCAAGGGTCTTGGAGCAGGGGTCAGGGGCTGAGGAGCTTGGACAGGATACAGTGAGGTCCAGGAGATCCAGGGGGACGAGCCATGTTGGGAAGAGGATTTTGGCAGAGATCTTGGACATGTGGGGCAGAGAGAGGGCAGAGGGTTTATCCCGAGGGAGACTATGGGGGAGGGTTAATGGGAGAAGTGGCACAGTGAGGCTGGTAGGGCTGTCAGTGCTGCCCTGGTAATATCCTGTGGCGGATAGTTCTGCAGACCCCCGAGCACTTCTTCATCCACAATCACCATGTGACGCTGCCTCTTTCTCCCTTCCCCGGCAGGGGTGCACACGCTGCAGCTGCGGGTGGGCTGCTCCCTGTGGGATGATTCCCCCCAAGCCGGGGTGCTGCAATATGCCTACGACAGCCAGGACTTCATCGGCTTTGACGGGCAGCGGGGGCTGTGGGTGGCGGCCGTGCAGCCAGCTGTGCTGTCCAAGCAGCGCTGGGAGGCCGACCGGCCCTGGTGCCAGTTCCTGCAGCACTACCTGCAGCAGGAGTGTGTGGAGACGCTGAGGAGCCTCGTCCAGCATGGCAGGGAGACCCTGGGGCGCCAGCGTGAGTGGGAGCAGCCGGCAGCATCAGAGGTGGGGGTGGGTGGGAGGAGGGAATCAGGGGCCCCCAAACAGCCAGGTCTGGCCCAGGGGGACCCAGCTGGACAGGGGAGCCTGAGCACAGTCAGCTGGTAGGGACATACCTGGCCTCAGAGATGGGGCTGGTGCAGGAAAATGCTCCCACATTCTCTAACGTCTTGTCTCTGCCCAGTGCCCCCTGAGGTCTCGGTTTCCTGCAGAGATGCCCCCGACGGCTCCGTCACCCTCTCCTGCCATGCCAGGGGCTTTTACCCACGTCCCATCCACATCTCCTGGGTGCGGGATGAAGAAGACATCCTGGCAGAGACAGAATCCAGCGGGATCCTGCCCAATGCCGACAGCACCTACTACACGCAGTCATCCCTGGAGATCTCCGTGCAGCAGGATAGGCACCGCTATGCCTGCCAGGTGGAGCACACCAGCCTGCCGGAGCCCACACTTATCTGGGGTAAGGGGGTGTGTGTCTGTCCCCATGAGCCCTCCTGCCTCTATTTCCACGTGCCAGCCTCCCTCCCTTCCCACCCCAGTAACCGTATCCTGTCTCCGTCCCCACAGTCCCTGGTAAGAAGGGGCCCCTGTCCCCTGGGGTCCTGGTCTCCCTCGTTCTGGCCATGCTGGCTGGGGCCGGTGTCGCAGTAGCCAGTGTTATCATGTGGAGGAGAAATCACCCAGGTAAAGGGATGGGGGAAGATCTCTGGGGGCAGGGCTGGGGAGGCAGAGCCCAGGGAGGGGGCAGGGCTGGAGGGCAGAGGGAGTGAGAGAAGTGGGGAAGCAGGGTCTTGTCTGAGCAGAGCGCAGTGCGGGCGTCTGGGTGGGGGCTCCTGGGCTCTCTTTGCAGGCACTGAAGGTTGGTCTGGCCTGGAGAGATGGGGCCAGGATCACTGGGGGCGGGGGGCTGCCTCCATCTGGATGAGGCGGAGGGTTGAGGTCACTGGGGGTGTCTATCTGGATGAGTTGGGATGAGGGGGTCACCAGGGGATTCCCATCTGGGTTAGGCCCCGGAGCAGCAGGGGGGATCTGATGGGGTAGTCGCTCCCAGATTAGACACCCCCCATTCCCCTGCAATGACTTGCTCCCTCTCTCTGTCCAGGCCCCGTCAGACCCAGATACACCCCAACTGCCTGTGAGTAAAACCTGGGGTACCAGCCCTGATCCCCTGTGCCATGGATGGGAGTGGGGATCCCATGGGGGAGGGGCAGTGGGTGAACAAGGAACTGATTTCCCCAGGGAGGGGGGTTCCTATGGGGGGATCTCAGGCCTGACCACCCCCCCACCATAGACTGACACCACCTCTGGGCTGGTCCCTTCTGTCTCCCCAGCAGCAGCTGCAGAGCATGCTGGTCCCAGTGCCGCATCATGACGGAAGGGGCCCTGTTCCCACGGATACCCCAGCGTGAGACCCTGGCGCTCAGCACAGAGTGACTCTTCCCCAGCTACACACCCTGCCAGCCCTGAGATCCCGACCCCCATGATCCCCCCGCCCAGGGCGCCGGGCTCCGCTAGCATCTTGCTCATGCGTGATAGTGACGGAGACTTGGCGGCATTGGGAGCTCTTCGTGACAAGGGGCATCGGGGACCGTCTGTTACAGGGATTGGGGGGCAGGGGCTGTGTTACAGGGATTTGGGGGTGTTGAGAGCTGTGTGTTACAGGGATTTGGGGGTGTCAGTGGCTATTTGTTACAGGGATTTAGGCTCAAACACCTTGAGGCTTCTGTTTCTGAGTCTCACAGGTTTTTGTGTCTCATCTCCCTGCCCAGCTGCCGTGGGGCCCTTTCCCAGGCTGATGCCCTGCCTGGGCTTTGCCCCGGTGTCCTACACTGAGATCCCAGCTGTGTTTCCCCTGCACCCACTCATGGAGCTAATTCACTCCCTGACTTCACGGAGTGTTTTTGCACAGATGGTGCTCGGGTTTGTCTTTTACTATTTAAAACAGTGGTCCCTAAAGGCCCTAGCGGAGATCATGGGCCCATCGTGCTGGGCGCTGCCCAGACCACAACTGAGATCAGGCCCTGTTGTGCTGGGTGCTGCCCAGACCCCGACCGAGATCAGGGCCCCATCATGCCCAGACCTACAGTGACAGACAGACCCTGCCCCAAACAGCTCACCAAATAAACAGTGCAGGCAGTTTAAGGACCCGTCCCTTGTGTCCCAGACCCCTGTACTCTGGCTCAGCATTGCTCTGAGCTGCAGGGCCTGGTTCCCCTCTCACGCAGCCAAGCCTCTCCGCACCCAGCTCCCCTCTCCCCAGTGCTGTACCTGCCGATTCTTCCTGGGGGCAGCAAGCAGGAATTAGCCCCCAAACCCTCGTCCCAGTCAGAGGTGGGTTCTGGCTCTGCTCCCTGCTGGTGTCCACCTCCCATGGATCGCCCCAGCTCCACTTCGTCAGGATGGGTGCGCACGGCGCATCCCGCCTCACTGCCTGGTGAACTCAGGGACCAGACACAGCTACTGCTAGTAATGGTCACGTGTGGATCCAGCCAGCTGCAGCCCCCTCTTGCTGGGCCGGTCCCAGAGAGCACTGGGGTCACATTACTGTAGGACACACCATAAAGAGATGGTAAATCTCAATGCTGATTTGGAGCAGCCCCCAGGCGCTGGGGAGCCCCCACTGCTTCCCCGGCCCGCAGAGAGTGGGGTTCCCGGCTGTAGCTGGTACCAGTTACTGGTTGCAGTGTAAGATGAACCAAGGCCTCGGCATGCTCTCAGTGTGGTGAGTCATGTCGATAACCTGCTGTCCCTACCGTGGTGGTAACTGTCGGTCTCTCCTGGTGCGCGTTAATTCCGTGTGCTGAGCGGTCTGTGCCCCGGTTCCCGGCTGTGCCGCTCTGAGCACATCCCCTGACACCGAGCGTGGCCGCCCATGGGCTCCTCCCTTCCACCAGCCGATGTTGGGCTGGGAAAAGCTCTGACCTCCCCCCGGCATGTCCCTCTCCTGTCCTGGGACCAGCTCCAGCAATGGTGCATCGACTGCCAGGAAAACCCTCTTCAACTTCATAGACCCCCTGAGATGCAACTGCCCCTTTGCCGCCCTCTGCCAACAGGGCAGGGCAATGGCTGTGCCAGGTCAGACTCAGGAGCTCATCTACCCCGATGTCCCCCCCACCTGCCCTGGAACAGACCATGGGCCCATCCAGTCTGATACACACACACCCCCACCTCCACCCCCCAGACACACACTAGACAATGGGTCCGTCTCAGTCAGTCTCCCCCCTCTGCTGCCCCGAGAAGCTGCATTGGGGCTTGGCCCCTATGAATGCCCCCCACTGACCTGCCCAAGTGGGGTGAGGTCCTAGATGGGGGAGGCTCCCCTTAGCCTGGCTTCCCAGACTAGGAGAGACCGGCCCAGGGCAGGGTCCGATACCCACCGATATCAATGTTGCCCACAGTGACTGTACTGCAGCACGGGGCAAAATGCACAGGGCCCAGAGCCCCCCCCAAGCGGAGGAGACTAACCATAAATAGTTCCCAGAAATGATGTAACCAGCCGAATGTCTTGTAAAGTCCAAAAAAACAGGGGTTGGGTCATTGTTATCCACAGGGGCTGGGAGCCAGGACTCCTGAGTTCTTTCCTGGCTCTGGGAAGGGAGTGGGGTCTAGAAGCTGGGAGCCAGGATGCCTAGATTTTGTTCCCACCTTTGCTGTTTTCACATAGCATATCAGTCACTTTCCTCTTTGTGCCTCTCCTCATCCATGAAGTGGGGGCAGTAATGCTCTAGAAGCGCTGGGGATTATTGTGTCATCACTCACTGCAAGGGGGGCGGGGCTGTGGTGTTTAATTAATTCAATTAATAAAGTGCTTGAAGTTCCCAGCATGACAGATGGTACCTGGAAGTTCTCTAGCCTGGGTGCTGCTGGAAGTCAGACGAGATGAGCCAATGGTGCCGTCTGGCCTTAGAATAAATAAATAAAAATCTCTAGAGCAGGTGCTAGTGATGGGCAGAGAATTAATTCATTGTTACTTAATTGCTGTTCTGGTAACTAAAGCCCTGGGGCCAAGTTCTCAGCTGGGCCAAACTCCAGCCCAGCAACCGTAGCAAGGTGAAGGATGGGCCCTGGCTGTTCCCAGGTGGGTGCTGCTAGCGTCCCACTGCCAGGGCTGCCACCTCTTGTGACTCTAGTGTGAGTCTAGCTATCTTTGGTGTTTCCTTAAAGCCCCAGCTCCTGGAGTCACGTGAGCAGGGGAGACTCCTGGCCTTCGCTAGTCAAAGGGACATTTCCAGCCCTTTGTACTTGTCCAGAAAAGTTTGAAATTGTGACCTGAAGGCTGGAAAAGGCGAAGATGGGGTGGTCCCAGGGGGTGGAGCCTCAGGGGTTGGGGCGGGTGGCTGCTCAGAGTGCACTAATCACAGGTCCGGGGGTCGGGGACTCAGGGGTAGGCACGGGGCGCTGTCCGTGGTGCACTAGCCAGGGGGCGGGGTGGTGCCCGGGGTTCCCCGCCGCGCTGCGCTCATCCCGGCTAAGTTGCGCTTTCCCGTGGCCAGCCTGCCCAGCGACCGGTGACGCAGACTGCTCTCTGCGTCGCTATTGGATGGGACGTGCACGAACCCAGGACTGTCGGAAAGGAGCCGATTCCTGATGGGCAGCGGGACAGGGCCGGGCGGCGATGGCGCTCGGGCTGCTGCTGGGAGCTGCGCTGCGGCCATCCCGGGGGGCTGCTCCGGTGAGTGCGGGAGGTGGGGGTCAGACCGGGGTGGGGGGGCTGGGTCGTTCCTGGGGGTTTCCCCCCAGCCCCTGTCTGCAGATCCCAGGGAGTTAGTGATGGGGGTAAATCCCCTCCCCCAAGAGTGACAGGGTTGGGGGAAAGGCTCCTTGGACTCGTTGATCTTCAATGGCTCCCAGCAGGTTCTTCGCCCTGGTTTTAACCTGTGTCTAGACCTCCTGAGTGGGGCATGTCCTTGGCTAGGTGCAGCTGAGGCTGAGCTCTGTCAGCACCAGGCCAGCCACACCCACGGGCCCGTGATGGAGACAAATCTTTAGAGGTGTCGCCCTAGGGAGGGGATGTGTAACCCCCTCCGCCCCGCCTCTGGCCGAGTGCCAAGGGCAAGGGGACAGGTGGGGGCCCCAGGATCTGTGTGTTAGTCAGGTCTCAGTTTGGGTGTGAGCGCTGGTTGCAGAGCACAGAACAGCTGCTGCGTTTGTGCTCTTGGGATCTCCTGGGATTGCTAGATAGGAGCTTCGGGATCCCCATGGAGTGGGGAGAGGGGGCAGGGGCATGTCCTGCTTTTTCTGGCATAGACGTAATTCTCCCATGGCCCGAGCCTGGCCCCAGAGTTCCCCGTGCAGCAGCAGCTCAGACCCTGGGGAGCTCAGCAGCCTGTAGCCAGCTGGGTGAGATGTGGGGTGGGTTTGAGGGTTTGTTTGAAGTGGTTTCAGGCGCATTGTTGCCTTTGCATCACCTCCGTGGCAGGCTTGGTTTGATGTAACCAGGGTTAGGCCTCATTGCAACCTGGCCCCACGGGATCGAGTCATATTAGGGGCCGCGGGCCGGGAATAGAAGTGGGGGTCTATGCGTTGGGTGCCCCTGGAGCAGAGAGACAGGAGGCCCTCGGGGTCACAGCCAGTACTGGTGTAACTCCAGTTGCATAGAGCTTTGTTGTCCTGGGCATGGGCGGCAGGTTTGTATAATTTTTGGTGGTGCCCAAGTGGATCCGTCCCATCCATAGGACGGACCAGGGCAGCCGCCACAGGCCCTGTGCTTCAGGGAGACGTGGGGTCCAGGGTGGCCTGGGGGTTAGCAGAGTGCCTGGCACCGACAGCAGTGAGCAACCGTGCTCTGCCCTGCCTCTTCCCAGCCCGCCCCTACTCCACCTCTTCCCCGAAGCCCCTGCCCCGGAGCAATGCCAGGAGGTGGAGCGGAGTGGGCTGGGGCCAGGTCACTCACTGCTACCAGCGCCAGGCCACCCTCTAAGTCCCCAGGACACCTTGGACCCTGTGACCCTCCTGAAGCACAAGACAAGGGGTAGGCACCACTATGTTGTCCGAACACTTGACAAAATTACCAGACTTAGTGACGGACATTTTGGGGGTGGGGGGTATTATGTCATTCAATCATTCAACCCATAAAATAGCACACATTTTGCCACACTGAAAAAAAACCCAGTAACCTAGCTAATAATAATAATAAATTCAACTCATATAATTAATGAAAAGTGTGGTGTATACTGTATATGAGATTGTAAGCAGAGTCAGGATGAGCTCTACCCTGACATCTGGTGGTGAATTATGGCGAGTGTGGAAAAGTACTTAGGGGGCTGATCTGGTTTGCATAGGCACACCACCACGCCTAGCATAGCTCACGGCAGCCTAAAATGGTCACTTTGACAGCTGTGGGATCCTCAATTTCTCTGTTATTGGGGCAGGAGGAATAAAGTGTTGTTACCCTGATAATGTGAATGAAGGGCTATGAACCTGTTTTATGGCAGACAATCTCACCATCAACTATGTAGCACTCGCTAGACAAGGGACATGGGTTCCAAAACCCATTGAGTTGAGTGAAGTTGGGGATTAGTATGTGTTCCTGATGGTATGGGTTCCTTTTAAGGGTCTGAGACACCAGTTGTACTTTTTCTCTTTGCTGTTAAATAACAAAGCTAATTTTGATTCTGTTAGGAGTTTAGCTGGCAACTCCTAAGCTGAATTCACTTTGGGCTAGTGGTGTATCAGCACTGGGGCTCTTCTACTACAAGCTGAAATCACTAGGAGCTAAAACTACTGAGCTGAGGTCACTGAGTGCTGTGTTAACTATTGGGGGAGCCTGAAGATATATTGCTAAGTGGCTGGCAGAGCAGTTTGCAGGATGGTTGGAGCAGCAAGTGCAGCAGCGTGGAGCTGAGCAGTTTTTGGGGACAGCTGGAGTGGTTCATGAGATGGCTGGTGGAGCGGAGCAGCTTGTGGGATGGTTGGAGCAGCCCACGGAACAGTGAGTGGAGCAGAGCGGAGCAGTTTGCGGGGATGGCTGGAGGAGCGGAGTGGCTGGTGAAGCAGAGCCATTTGTGGTGAAGGCTGCAGCAGAACTCCACGGAGAGGTGGGCAGTTGGCCTCCCCCACATAAAGTGCCCCTTAACACCCTGTGTGCCCCCCCCCACAATTCCACCCAGGCTTGGGGGGAGGGTTAAAACTCTGCAGATGAACTTTTGAACTCTGGGGTGGCATTGACTAAGGACAGAGACTTTTGGGTTGTTGGACTTTGGGGTGATTTGGACTTAAGACCCTGAGGGGAAAAGGACACTGCCAAACTTACTTGGAGGTCGGTCTTTTGCTGTTGGTTTGTGTTATGAATCCTGTGGTGTTTCCCCAACGTAATGCCGCATTGTTTCCCTCCTTTATTAAAAGGATTTTGCTACACTTGCACTCTGTGCTTGCAAGAGAGAAAGTATTGCCTCCTAGAGGTGCCCGGGATGGTGGCATGTAATTGTCCCAGGTCATTGGGTGGGGGCTTGAGCCGGTTTTGCATTGCATTATTGAAATGGAACCACTGGATACTGAACCCGGCTCTTGGTGCTGCCAACTCAGAGGGGCAGAAGGGTTACAAGATTATTACATGAGAAATGAAAATGAGCTTGCTTTGGGATTTTACAAGGCACTTATATCATTTAAACACATTTGGTACCTTGAGGAATGATAACACTTCTTGCAAATCACATAACTAGGGAGCCCATGGTCCCCTTTCTTCACCCCATTGCAAAGGCACAGGGGTTATTGCTGGCTGCCCTATGGGAAAAACATACGGAAAGAAGAGGATCAGTTTATACAGAGGGCTGACCTGGCCGCAGAACCGGCGACATCCAGGGCTGCCAGCAGGGAGGCCCAGGCCACTGCTTTCCCTTCCTGCCATAGGTGGCGAGTTAAATGGGCCTGTGGTGCCCATGCTCCATCAATATTCCTGAAGGTGGGCCTAGCTCCACCAATTTTTGGGCCCCCCCAGGCCCCGTGCTTTGGGGGTCCCCACACCATGGGTCAGCAATGTGGGGTGTTCTCACCTCAGGGGCAGCTTCCCGTAAATCAACGCAGCTTTTCATAGCTCCCTGTCCAGGGTAGAGGCTCACGATGGAGCAGTGATTGGGGGTTTCTGAACCAGCGCTGGTGCATGTTACAGAGACAGGCTGCTGCTCCATGGGTCAGATCCTGACCCACCCCTGGGGTCTGTATGTTTCAGGCTTACACACCCTCCAATTCACGTATGGCTGTGAATTCCAGGGTGATGGCAGCAAAGGGGGATTTTCCCAGTTTGGCTATAATGGGGGAGACTACATCAGCTTCCATAAGAACACAAAGACCTGGACGGCAGTAGCCAATGGGGCTCAGATCACCAAAGGGAAGTAGGATGCAGACAGAGCTGTCAATGAGCAATACAAGAACTATCTGAAGCAAGAGTGCATCGAATGGATGAAGAAGTACCTAGAGTATGGGAAGGAGACTCTGCAAAGGAAAGGTGAGGGGAGATAATCATACCACACATGTGGTGGGGGTAGGGGGGAAGCACTGACTGGATCATGTACCCTCCCATCTTCCCTCACTCCTGGGACCTCTGAGATGCCAAGTGTTGTTACTGCCAGAATATTTCTCTGCCAAATTGAGGCCGACCCCAGCACTGCTGCAGGAGACAGGCTTTGCTGCCCTGGCCCTTCCTGTTCAGACCCAAAGAGCGAAGTCCCTTAGGATCTCTGCCACCACTTGCATGCCAGAGAGAGAGTCCTGACATTCTCTGTTCCAACCTCTCAGGGGCAAAGGGCAGGGTTCTTCACTCTGTGTGATTGCCTTGGACCAGTTTGTCTTAGTGGAGATACCAGCTCCCTCTGCGGCTCCCCCAGAGTGCTCAGTTCAGTGAATTTGCGCTTTTTGTCTCCTTCCTCCCAGGGCGCCCCACTGCACAGGTGAGTGACAAGCCATCAGGCAGTGGTCTCACCACCCTGTCCTGCAGAGTCTATGGCTTCTACCCCAGAACATTGCCATCGTGTGGCTGAAGAATAGGGAGCCAAGACAGCAGGAGACAATCTGAGGGGGGGTTGTTCCCAATGGGGATGGGACCTACCAGTTTGGGGTGACCATAGAGATCGACCCTAAGAGCAAAGATGAATATACCTGCTGCATGGAGCACCTGAGCCTGACAGAGGATCTGAAAGTAAGGAGGGAGGGGAGGGATGTCCTCTAATGGGTAGAGGGGGTTGGGAGGGGTGGAGACAGGGCACTAATCGGGGAGTGGGGAATCTGATCCCTGTGATGGGGTGAGTGGGTTTCAGGGGGGATACAGGACACTAATAGAGAGTGGGGCGGGGTGACTCACCCTTGTAACAAGGGAAGAGGATTTGGGGTTGCCCTGCTCACTGGCCTGTTCCCGTTTCAGCCAACACCGTTTCAGCGCTCAAATCCAATGTGTTGCTGATCGTGGGTATTGTGATTGGGGTTCTGCTTGTGCTGGTCGCTGCCGTTGTCTTCCTCAGTAAGTGCCAGGGGAGGGCCTTGGGGAGTCTTTGTTAGGCCATGTGAAAAGTCCATCACCATAGTGCCTGGGCTGGGAGATTCCTGGACGGCTGTGGACTGGGTGGGGTCCTGCACGGATCCCTGCTGTGTGACTGCCCCACTGGGGCTAGAGTCCCCTCATCGGAGCTGCTGCTGGGCCAGACCCACCCACAGGCAGACCTCAGGTGGGGTATGGTTCATATAGAGCCTGTCTCCCCACCCGTATCCTAGGATTCCGAGTCAGTCCATGAGCCCCAAGTGTTGGTGCTGGGCTGCAGACACAGATCAGAACCATCTCCTGCCCTAGGAGCAGCTGAGTTCACTGAAACCTTCCCTCTCTCTGCAGGGAGGAAGAAAGATGGCAACAAAGCAGATGCAGGCAAGTGCTGAGTTCCTCCGCCTCTGTTCCTGTGACTGTCACTGTGTGACCAGTACATGGCAGCCTGGGGCAGTACCAGGAGACCTCCCCTAGCCACCCACCACCTCTCGGAGGCTGGGGAGCTGCAGCAGTGGGACTGGCCAACGACAGTCCTGGGCAGTGACAGTGGGTGCTCTGTGTAGGTCGCCCATCACCATGGCGTCTGGGCACAATGGCAGAACACCAACATCTGGCTCAGAGTCACTGGGGCGTGTACACGTATGACGAGTGTGGGGCGGGGAGAATGGGGACCCTGCGTTCCGTGAGACACTGACCCCGGCTTCCTTCTCCCTCACAGCTCACGAAGGCTCTGCCAGCTCTGGTAGCTGATGTGCGGGTGCTGCTAGCCAGGGAATGTGCTGTGCTCACTGAGGCCTTGGGAGGAGGCATGGGACATGTTAATGCACCCCAGGGTCCCTCTATCAGGTGGGGGGTGTCTGCTGTTTCGGTGCCACTGCGGGCAGAGAGAAATTATTCAGTCACAACGGTGCTGGTCGATTCCCCACATAGGCAAGCCCTGATTAGGCTGAGTTGAAAGAGTTAGCGGGAGTATCAGTACCCAGCTCCCCTTGGCTGCTTTGAAATTCCCAGCCCGCGGTCTGTGGCAGCCTGTGAAGTCGGTAGGGGTGCACACACCTTGTGCCAGACCAGCCGTGTGTGTTCCCAGTGGGGATGGGATGCGTCTGACCCCTCGGAGCAGCATTTCGCCCTGGCAGTGCCTGGCCTGTGTCCAACCCCGCCTCCTCCTGCTGTGGCTGGGAGCTGTGTTTGGTGCTGATGGGACGTGTCCTACACTGAGCGGGGGGGATGTAGGAGCCCCAGCCCCACTGATTTCAATGGGGTTTGGGCTCCTGAATCATTAAGATGCTTCTGAGAGTCCCTCCCCCTTATGGCCAAGTCCCCAGTTGTGCGGGGAGGGGTAGCGCAGGGATCTTAGCCCCGGGGAGCAGTTAACAGCCCTGACTTCCCCTGGCTCACTCCTCGTCGTCCCTGGCACCAGGGCAAAGTGCAGCCACTCAGCTGGGGCAGTGTCACACCCACCCTTCAGCAGGGTAAACGCTGACACCAGGGGCAGGGCAGGGGGTCAGGGCTGGAGATGCTAACACCCCTCTTCTCCTTCTCCCCTCCCAGGAAGTGACCAGGGATACGACACCTGTGTCAAGGGTAAGTGAGGGGGAGACCAGCCAGGGGGATTCAGTGAGGCCCCTAGGGGTGACCCCTGCCCAGAGTCCCCCAGGCCCTGCCCCTCTGACCAGCCAGCCGTGGGGAGCCCTGCCACTGATCTCCCTGCAATGGGGGTGCTGAGTGAGAGGGTGGGTCTGCATCTCCCCTCTTCAGCGAGGGGTTCCAGGCAGCAGGGACTCCAGGAGGGAGTGTGGGGTGTGTCTGGCTCTAGGGGAAGGGGCCGGGATGTATCACGGATGCTGTGCTGGCTGCTGGGAGCAGTGATCACTGTAGCTCAGTTGGGTACGGTGATCAGCTTTACGGTCTCCTCCCCCTCGGTGCGGGGTGCAGCGCCCAGTCAGAGCTTTACCCCGAGCACCAGGTGAGTGCCCAGTATCGTGGCTGGCACTGCTGAGTCTGCTCATCCTAACCCGGCTCTGACTCTCTGTGTTTCATTTCTGCAGCGCAATGGAGCCCGTTGGCAGGAGCATCCTTAGGATTTTATGGGGCCCTATACAGTATTATTAAGCTGGTGCCCCTATGACTGACGGCAGCCTGTGTTCACAGCCCAGGGGGAGGGATGAGGCAGCAAAGGTTACTGAGTCACCTGGCCCACCTCATGGCAGCATAGAGTCACAGCTCCCTGCAGAGACTGCCTGCCTGCGGACCCCAGTGCCCCCCGAGGTCTTGGTTTCCCGCAGAGACGCCCCTGACAGCTCCGTCATCCTCTCCTCCCATCACCTACCAACTCAGAGTCTGGAGCGCCTCCTGCTGGCTCTCAGCAGCTGTAAGCTGGCACTACCCAGGGCTGAGCACTGGCCACGCACTGACCAGGCAATTCACAATTCTCCATGTGGGTCAGAGACCACCAACCTGACCAGGAGGCCATGTTCTTCATTAAACACAATTGATTACGTGGGGCTTTACAGCCATGGACTGGTTCAATCGAGAGCAAACACTGCAGCCCTGGGCTGGGCCATGAGACCAGCGACAGCGTTTCCGGCCAAAGACCATCACAGACTCCTGTTGGATGTTTCATCTCAAAAGACAAAGCCCCTAGGATTCCTCATTAACTAATTATTTCTCCTCCCCTGGCTCCCTACAGCCACCAGCCACCTTCGAGCTTTCCCTCTTCTCTCCCAGGCTCTGCTCACTTGATTGCAGCAGCTCAGCGGATGGTCCAGCTTTGCTCTTTCACTTCCATTCTTCACTTCTTTGGGTGGCTGCATTTGCAACTGAGCAGCCTGATGGAAATACCTGAGTCCTCTGTCTCTGCAGGCAGGCCAAGCAGCCAGGGGGAGGTTAGCCTGAACTGTCAGGAGTGGAGGCGTGGCCCATAGGGCAGGGTTACCATATTTGAACTTTCAAAAAAGAGGACACTCTATGGGGGGCGTGGGAGTGGTAGTCCTGCCCCCTATCTACACCCTCCCACTACCCACCCCCTGGCTGCCCCCCACAGAACCCCCAACACATCCAACCCCCCCTGCTCCTTATCCCCTGATCTCCCCCTCCCAGGACCCCTGCTCCTAACTGCCCCCCCAGAATCCCACCCCTATCTAAGTCTCCCTTCTCCTTAGATCCCCACCCTAACTTCCCCTAGAACTCCCCCACCTGTCCCCTGACTGCCCCGACCCCTATCCATACCCCCACCCCTGACAGACCCCAGATCTCCCACACCTATCCAACTGCTCCCTGTCCCGACTGCCCCCCCAGAACTCCCGAACCATCTAACCCCACCTGCTCCCTGCCCCTGACTGCCCTCCTGAACCTCAGCCCCATCCAACGCCCCTGCTCCTTGTCCCCTGATCGTCCCCTCCCAGGACCCCTGCTCCTAACCGCCCCCCAGGACCGCACCCCCATCTAAGCACCGCTGCTCATTGTCCCTGACTGACCCCTCCTAAACCCCCACCCTAACTGCCACCCTAGAACTCCACCCCCTACCTGTCCCCTGACTGCCCCGACCCCTTTCCACACCTCCGCCCCAGACAGACCCCCGGGTCTCCCACACCTATCCAACCGCTCCCTGTCCCCTGACTGCCCCCAGAACCCCTGAACCATACACCCCCCCCCCCCGCTTCCTGTCCCCTGACTGTCCCTTGGGACCTCATGCCCCTTCTCCAATCCACCGGCCCCCCTCACATGCTGCTCAGAGCAGTGTGTCTGGTGTGCGGCGCCAGACAGGGGTGCCGTGCTCCCCCATGGAGTGCACAGCCCCACCCCCCCAGAGCGCTGCCGGCATGATGTGCTGAGCCTGCGGGGGGTGGGGGGAGGAGCAGGAGATGGGGGAGCAGGGAAGGGGCACTGGCTGCTGGAGGCCTGGATGCAAGTGGATCAATACGGCCTAACCGTCGTGTCAGCCACATCGCGCTCTGCATTTGGAGGGAAATCCCGGACCTTTTTAGATTTTTACAAATTCCTCCCAGATGGCTATTTAAAAACCAAAAATCTGGATGCATGGTAACCCTACCATAGGGACTCCAGGATCTGCAGCTGCTGCCACCTATACGGTGAATCCTCCAACTCATCATCAAACAGCTCTTCCACATTCTGAAAACTGGCCTCACTGTCTGACTATGTAGGAGAACAGAAACCCTTTGTTACAGCAGGAGAGTCTTGTCAATGCTGCACTCTTTGCATGGCTTTCAGAGGTCAGCGTGAAACATGACTACCCTGCCCCTAGGAGTCTCTCAAGGAGCTCCCTGCACAGTCACTTGGCACCCACCAGTAATGGTCTCTGACAGTGGCATTGCAGAGGGAGCTTAGCAGACCGTCCCTACTATGACTTCCTGAATTGCTGCCAGGACTGATTCTAAGAGAAGAGCAGATTTCTCCTCTGGACTAGGGAGAATCCCTTAGGAAAAGCAGCTGTGGTGGGGGAGGGGGCCATACAAGCACTACCCCGAGCCCTTGAATAGCAGCAACCAGGACTTTGGGAGCCAGGTGATTGGTGTGTCTTGCTGGGAGAGCAGAGCTGGAGAGCAGAAAAGGGCACTGGAGGAATTGTAGAAAAGTCAGTGTCATGGCTGGGTCACGGGCAGCCAGACCTAGTGGTCAGAGGCAGAGTCCACACTCAGAAGACAGGAGTCGAGAGTCAGCTGGGTCAGAATATTGGAAGAGCAGAAGCAAAAGACTTCGTTAAGTCCTAGGTAAGCAGTTTTTAGTAGGCTTCCAGGTGGCCTGCTGTAGTGTGGCTGCTCCCATGAGCCCTGCAGACCCGAGTTAATGACCCAGGGGTCATGACAGTGACTGATCTCTCCCCGCTCAAACCTCCGGCAGGAAACAGTCTCCAGGATCCCGGACACATCCTCTGAGAATAAAAGAACAAAGTCATGATGACGACTAGGCTACGTAACAGGAGCCCCCTCTTTGTTGCAACAGCCCCAAGTGCCCAGAAGAGTGAACAGTTCTTACCTCCAGGAGATGAATGGGATCTTCCATCTAAGCCTCAATGGGACCCATGTTGCTTGGTGTGACAGGATGAGATCATCTCTCCCCACTGCTCTCTGAGCTGGGCTGGCTGCAGCATACATCTGTGGGACAGAGACTGGAAGAGAGATGTTACAATCAGGGTCCAGGCACCCCAGAAGTAGAACAGAGGGTCTGAAACCGAAAGGCTAAGCAATCAAATCAGCAGATTTGACAGAATTTTTATACCGTACAGGGACATCAAATAAGTCTGTTAGGAAAGCTGAGATGTTCGTCTGGAAACTGCTAAGGCCAAGATTGTGACTCTTAAGATTCAGTTTTAGTCACTACAAAGTGTGTTTTGTTCTGTCTGTTTGAAATGTATCTCTTTCTCTTACATAGTATCACTTAAATCTCTTCTTTGTTACTATGCTTCCCAAAGCACCTCACTGTTTTGTGTGTGAATGAAGTGTGAGTCTCCAGCCTACCTAACAGGCTGAACTGTGCCCTGTTTCTTTGAAAGTAGTGAATAATTTCGGAGTGGTGCTGGGCACAGAGTCGATGGGCAGTTCACCAGACATCTGCTGTGAAGCCCAAAGAGAACAAAGGAGCACAAGAGATTCAGGCCCCACTGACCCATGGGAACTTACCATAGAAGAGGCTACACAGTGCTCCAGACACAGCCAGCAGGATCCCTCCCACAAGCTGGGCCATGTCCTTCCCCTCCCAGCCCCACAGCTTCTTCCCCAGCCCAGCCTCAGTAACCCCTCCCATCTCCCTGGTCTCCCCACCCACGGTCCAATAACAGGCTGTTTCTGTAATGGAAGCAGCTTTGTACCACAATTCACTCACCGCTAAATCCTGGCCAGGCCTCGTGTCACAGCTTTCTAGCTGGGCTAGCAACCCCGTTGATAATCACTCTTGCAGCTTGTTGGCTGGGAACTCAGCCCTCCAGCCAGGTGACTGTCCTTTGGTCCACTCCTTCCTGGGTCATGCTCCTTCCAAACAAAGTCCAAAAATGTCTTGAACAGAAACTAGGGCTTCCACCCTCCTGGGGAGCTCTTCCTCAGCCTGATTTCGGCTTGGCCTGCCCCTCTTGGGTTTCTATGGTCTTCTATGTCCCCTTCCTTACGGACGGTGGGAGAACCCAGTCCTACCCCTGGACTCCAGGTTTTGGCCCAAGGCCGTATACTGAACAGCTAGGGCTGCTTCTGTACTTTTGCTGCTGTTTTTCCTTCTTTCGTCTCAGGTGGGGCTCACTTGGTCATCAATTTGGCCTAGCTCCAGGCTTTGCAACCACAGGCCAACCACCCTGTGAAATAATCCCTCCTCCTTAAAATCCGGCCCAACCCGGGGGCAAGTTCTACTCTTGTCCAATCTTCATCCCTCACCATCTCGTCGCTGTCACCGGCTATGCACTCGTACAGCCTGGGCGCGTGGCATCTCCAGCTCCCCAGCCAGCTCGCTCACCAGAACTCAGAGGCCATCCTTCTCTTCCTGCAGCTACTCATTCTCATTAACAACTGCTTGCAGAGCCTTGTTCTGAAGCCACTAGCTTCTTCTGTAGCCTTTTTTCTAGTGCCGCTGCATCCCACAAAACCTTTTCCATCAGGGTCTGAGCACACACCACTGTTCAACTCTTGTGCCTGATTCATCTCTGTGCCAACCATTTCATCCTTCACCTCCCTGCAGCACCCAATACGTGTGTTGGAGAAGGGTCTGCAAGGTCCATGGCCATCTCCATCTAGCCTGTGTCATAAACAGATAGTTAAGGGTTAAAGTCCCTTTTACCTGTAAAGGGTTAACAAGCTCAGTAACCTGAGGAACACCTGACCAGAGGACCAATCAAGGGACAGGATAATTTCAAATCTCTGTGGAGGGAAGGCTTTGTCTGTGTCCTTTGTTTGGCTTGTTCATGCTCTCTTTGGATCTAAGAGAGGCCAGACATGTCTCCAAGTTCTCCTGGAGTAGTTCCTACTATCCAATAGTGAGTATTAGTTAAAAAGGCGGATTAGTCTTTTGAGTTACTTTCTGTATTTGCAATTGTGTGTTTGCTGGAGAAATATCTTTATTTCTGTTTGCTGTTACTTTGATTATGCTGAGGAGGAGGGAGGGGAAGTCTCTCCAGTTTTTATAAGTTAGACCCTGTATTTTTGCATCCTGGTAATACAGAGAGAGTGTACTTTTTTCTTTCTTTAATAAAATCTTTTCTTTTTTAGAACTTGATTGATTTCTTCCCTTGTTTGGAGAAACTGGCTGTTTCTCTCTCTCTGGTGAGATTCAAGGGGTTTGAATCTGGGTTCCCCAGGGGAAGTTTGGGGGACAGGCAGTGTGTTACCCACTTTAAACTTAACTGGTGGCAGCGAGAACCAGATCTAAACTAGGATTTTAGTTTAGAGGAGTCCATGCAGGTCCCCATCTTGTGAACGCTAAAGTTCAAAGTGGGGAATAAACCTATGACAGCCTGCCTCATGTGTGTTTGTCCAAGAGGACACCTTCTCCTTTCTTTCTGCCTTCTTGGCCCTTCCTTTTGCCACTCAGGAATTTCCTGTGCAGGCCAGGTCTTTCAATATAGCCTGCTTCTCTGCACCAAAACCAAAGAACTTTTGTTCCCATCTTGGCATTAGGCAATGATTGTACACTTTCTCATCTCCTCCTCTCCTGGACTAACCTTCTCAGTACAACCCCAGCATGCTCTCCGAGTCTGCTCTTTTTGTTTATGGGCATAGCAGCTTGATTTCCCTTTGCAGGATCTCTCACAGGTATTGCTGCTGCTCCCTCAAGATTACCAGCTGCATCTGTAGCTCTGCCTGCACTTCCTTCTGCTTCTGTTGGGTTTCTAGGAGCTGCTGGAGAAACCCGAGCCCTGTTTTGGCTGCTTAACCAGTCCCTGGAACTCAAATGGGAAATCCCACTTGGGGGGACGGATCTTCCTTTCAGTAACCACGACTTCCATGAGCCCTAACAGATGACGGATTGAATTCAGTCCTGCTGACTATGCCAATAATCAATGAATCTGCTCATTGTTAGGTGCCCTCTGGTCCTCCATCGATGGTCACTGCAGCACCATGGCAGTCTCTCAGCCTGGTAATTTGTCCCTCTGGCTGGCTCACCACCTTCAGTCCATGCTTCTGGGGCTCAGCTTGTCACACACTCAACATCCAAAGAGGTCTTCCCAGAGGAAAAAAGTTCTGCTCTTGCTGGGGCTCTGGTTCAGCCTGCAGCTCCCTTGCTGGGCTTGGTAACCCTCTCTGTGTGTGTGTATGCCCCCTTTTGGGGGGCCAGTAAAGGAACCTGGTCCTACCCTGACACTGGTAGCAACCCAGGGCTCTGTACTCAACAGCTAGGGCTGCTCTTTTCTCTTTGCTGCAGGTTTCCCTGGGCACATCCTACCTCTCTTCTCAAGTTCCCTTCTAGGCTTTCCTTGGTGCTTTCAACTTCCTATCTAGTTCTCATTCCAGTTCATAGCCCAGCTGGGCCTTATCACCGCTGAAGTCTGGTTCTTTCAGGACCAATACATGGTCCCTCTGAGGTAGGACTCATTCTGTAATCAGTTTGGCTAAGCCCCAGGCTCTGCAGCCCAGGGGAAAGCACTCTCCTTTCCCTGTTACAGACCTGCGCTGCCCAGTCCTGCCCTTCTTGGGTTGAGGTGAATCTTGCCCACAGACTCAGGGTTTAGCTGATCACCATATTTGGGCTTAGGTAGACATTTTCCTCCAGGGCAGATTGGCAGAGTCCCTGGGGGAGGGTTCACCTTTCTCTGCAGTAGAGGGCACATGTGATTCACTTGCTAGAGGATTCTCTGCACCTTAAAATCTTTAAAGCATTATTTGAGAACTTCAGTAGTCCAGACATAGGTTAGGGGTTTATTACAAGAGTGGGTGAGTGAGATTCTGTGGCCTGTATTGTGCAGGAGGTTAGACTAGATGATCATAAATGGTCCCCTCTGACCTTAAAGTCTAGGAGTCCATGAGTTCAGACCTCTCCAGTTCAGACCTGGTTTCCAGAGGGGCTAAGTTCACAAAAGGCTTGACTGGCTGCAGTTGGAGTTTTGCTGGTTCTGGTGACTCTGACATTCATCATTCAGAGGCTGACAGGTTTGTTGAGGGGATGGTGAAACCTCACTGCTGATCAGAAGGAGGTCAGAGTCAGGTCTCTAGGAGCTGAAGGTTCTTTTGTCCTGCTGTGGGAAGTGGAGCTGGAGAGCAGAGATGTTATGTAAACGAGACTGCATGATGGAGTTGGAGACTGAGGGATGGGAGCCTCCTCCCAGAAAGGCTCCCAGGAGAACAGATTTGAGGACATCTCTGGGGAGCCTCTTGCTAGGAAAAAAAACAAGAGTGGCACATTGATGGAGATGTCTCTGTCCCAGGGATGGGGGAAGCTCCCAGACAGGCTATGCAGCAGGGATCCCATTTCTCCCCAAGGAGACCCATATGTCCAAAGATGTAAATGGATCTTACTTCCATGAGGGAGTGGGGTTTTCCCTCTCAGCCTCTTTGAGAACTAGCCCTGCTTGGTTTCATAGGACAAGGTGTCCTGTCCCCACTGCTCCCTGAGGTGGCTCAGCTTCTGACTGCACCCATCTGGGAGGCTGTCACACCCCCCAGGGCCTAGAAGACAGGTGGGGAGGAGGTTCCTATTCATGTCACCCTCTGAGAGCCCATAGAAGGGCCAAAGGAAGAATAAAGGGCAGGAGGTGAAGCAGGCCCTGAGCCTCTGTCCCATCCTCACCTCCTCAAATGTGGAGCTTCCTGAGCTTCAGTTGGGCAGACAGACAGTCTGTAGCCCTGACACAAAGGTCCTTCTGCGCCATATGGGGCAGGGAGATCTCTGCCTGGGAGTACAGGGAATGGGATGGCGGTCAGAGCAAGGAAAGAGGGGAGGGGTTTGGGAGTGAGGGGAAGAGCTCATGCCCCAGATGAAGGAAGTTTGGGGTCAGAGGGAAGGACCCTGGTCCACAGAGAGGGGAGAGAGTTTCTGTCAGTGACAGGGGCCTCCATTTCCCCTTCTACTAGCCCCCATTTACAGTGAAACAGAGCAGTACCTGCAGCAGGGAGTGGGAGTTGCTGATCATGGGAGGGGAAGCTTTAAGGGCATCAGATGAGGCACAGCCCTTGCAGCGCCTCAGGCACCTGGTGCAAGTGCCGGATGATGCGGAGCTGGCACATCACCTTGGCTCTGACATCCTCCAGCTGCAGGGGAACGAGAACATGTCAGAGACTGAGACACTGCCCAGGAATCAGGGAGGATTAAGGGCACCTGGAACCAGCACCATCTCCACCCAGCAGCTGCTCATGGCTGAGTGGTGGATTCACCCTCCTGATCCCCAGGATGGAGGCTTCTTGTCCTCTCTAGTGACCTCCAGTGCCAACCCCCCTCCTTGTAGGGTTAGTTCCTGCCAACTCCCCCTCAGTGCCCCTGACAGCTGTTCCACCTCCAACCCACCTGGGGACACTGCTCAAGTTCGTAGAACCCTCTCCTCCACCCCTGCCTCCATCCCCACCCAGATAGGGCAGGGACGGGGGCAGGAGTGATTCTGGCAGCAGTGAAGTGGGATGGGGGGAGGTTGAGACCTTTCTACAAGTCACCCCAGTGACAAATGCTGAAGCCAGAGGATGGCAGCCCTGGTGAACAGGGCAGATCAGCAGCCCCTGCTGACTGAATCCTCCCATTCTCTTGAGAGCGGGTCCAGCCCTGGCAGCAGCAGGACAAGCTTCCCCCACCCATGTGCCTCAGAACTGCCTGGCCAGTCGCCATCACCCATCAGTCCTGGGCCTCCCAGGCTGCCAGTGATGGGAGCAACTCTGGGTGGTGGCTCGAGTGACCTGGACACTAGGCCATGGGGAAATGGGTGCAGCTCTGTGGGGCAGGAAAGGTTCACAGAGGGCACTTAGGGGACTTTCCTGCCCTTCCCAGGAGTGATGGCAGAGCATCACATCCTAAGAACACAAGTCCATGAAGTCCAGAAGTCCCCACTAGGCTTCTTGCTCCCAGGTCAGTGAATGGTGATAAGATGAGAATGAGGCCTGCGCCCCGCCCCAATCTCCTGAGTTTAATGCAGCTGCTTACCTTGTCCTCCTCTGTTGCTGGGCTTCCCGCAGGATGGAGTATGTGAGGAGCAGCCCAGCCTGGCTGACACGCCACAGGGGATCATGGATCACCAGCATTGCTGTCTGGAGGAAGTATTTTCTCTGCCCCTCAGAGAAGAATTTTCCAAAGACCTAAAACCAACAGGACAAGAGGCTTTAGCAGATTACCCAAAGGTGGCAGATGCTTAGGGACCAAAGCCTCCAGTGGCTCTTTCTGGAGGGCAATTTATCGCAGGGGCCATGATGGGCTGGAAATGGATCTCTAATGTGGGTGAGCAGGGCCCACTCTGCCGTGCAGTGCACAGGGATGATAGGGGACCCTGTATTGCTTCCAGCAGAGAGATCTCCTGCACCTCAGTGGCTAGAGGAGTATGCGTGGCAGGGACGCCCAGAGTGGGGGCAAGTGGGGCAATTTGCCCTGGGCCCAGGCTCTGCAGGGGCCCCCAAGAGAACAGCTGAGGCTCCCACCTCTGCCCCTCTCCTGGAGCCTCAGCGCATCAAGCGGCGCCTCAGACAGCGTCACAGCGTGCCTCCGGTGGGGCCCCTGAGCCCTGCCCCGCTCCGAGCTGCATGGTGAGGGGGCGGGGCTGTGAGCTCCAGGCTGAGCTCAGCTCCCTCCACTCGGCATGGAGCTCACAGCTCCGCCCCCTCACCACACGACTCTGAGAAGGGTGGAGCTCAGGGGCCCCACCGGAGACACGCTGCAGCTGTTCAGCGATGCGCTGAGGCTCCGGGTGAGGAGGGAGCCAGGGGTAAGAGGCTGGGGCCAGGGTGGGTTGGCTAAGGGGCAGGGAGCCCTGGGGACAGTCAGGACACAGGGAGGGGGCAGAGGTTGGGGGAGTGGTCAGGGGGCAGGGAATGGGGAGAGTTGGATTGGGGGCATTCTGGGGGGGTCTGTCAGGACTCAGCGGGGGTGGTGGATAGGGGTTGGGGCAGACAGGGAGCAGGGGTGGGTCCCGTGGTGGGGGGGTCTCTTGGGGACGGTGAGGGCACAAGGAGCAGGATGGGTCAGGGATTCTGAGGGTGGCAGTCGGGGGACAGGAAGTGGGTGGGGGTCAGTTAGGGGGCAGGGCCAGGCTGTTTGGGGAGGCACAGCCTTCCCTACCCTAAAGCTCATTCAGCAGTTTGAGGCTTGCAGAAGAGCCAAGCTGTTAGCTTTTCCGTTAGGGCTGCCATCCCTTTCACTTCTCAAATGCCAAGTTATAGTCTATATTTAATTTCAGTGCCATAGGGAGATTCATGTCAGGGGAGGGTAGCTTCATTTAAAATTAGCCACTGGGGGCGGGATCATATGAGAAGAGCAATATCCTTCCCAACCCTACCAAGGGAGACCGCCCCCTCCCCTGCATTCCCTGAGGCTTCAGAGGGGTTAATTCAGTGGTTCTCAAACTTTTGTCCTGGTGACCCTTTCACATAGCAAACCTCTGAGTGCGACCCCGCCCCCCCCTTATAAATTGAAAACACTTTTTTATATATTTAACACTATTATAAATGCTGGAGGCAAAGTGGGGTTTGAGGTGGAGGCTGACACCTCACGACCCCCAGTAATAACCTCGTGACCCCCTGAGGGGTCCTGACCTCCAGTTTGAGAACCCCTGGATTAATTTAATTTTAGCACCCTGTGTCCATTCACATGCATGTGCTATTTTGAGCATTTCAGTTTTCACAACATAGGCTCATCCCAGATTCTGGAACAAGCTCAAATGCTCAGTTTGTGGAGTATGTCCATAAGCTATACTAAAGACAAACCCACAGTAACTGTCTCCAGTTTGTGAGGGACCACATGGAGCCAGTCTCTAGGCAACAGATAAATACATGGAGATTAAGTCCATTAATGGCTATTAGCCAGGATGGGTAAGGAATGGTGTCCCTAGCCTCTTTTTCTCAGAGAGTGGAGATGGATGGCAGGAGCGAGATCACTTGATCATTACCTGATAGGTTCACTCCCTCTGGGGCACTTGGGATTCGCCATTGTCAGTAGACAGGATACTGGGCAGGATGGCGTTTGGTTTGACCCAGTATGGCTGTTCTTATGTTCTAACCTAAATGAACCCAAAGTTATGGAGACAGATATGAGTCAAGGAAGCCAGCAGAGTATCAGAAACCTGGAAAAATCTCTGATTGGATGGGCTCAGGCATTTGGTCACAAGCTGAGGTGGTTCAAAAGTTTTCGATTTTTTTTAAGCAGATTTTTTTATTGTTTCTTTAAATAATCAAACACAGCAAGCAGCAAATATTTGGCCACACACTTCTGAAACCTCAAACCATGTTCAGGTTTTGGCAGACTAATTTCAGCTTTTCAATTAAAAAAAACAACAAATTTTGAAGGAAAGCAGACATTGTCCATGATTCTTTTCTGCTTTTTAAAAACCCATAGTTTTCGATCCAGAAAAATTTTTGATGGAAAATATTTTTCCAACCCTTTTAATTAGCTTTAGTGCCTTTTAGCACTAGCTGATGCTGAGAACCAGTGATACCTTGTAAAGAAGTTCTCAAAACTGGGTTTGTGCCAAAATGCAGAAGGTTTATTTTTCCCAGGGGCGCCTGTGGGGGGGAGCAAGTGGGGCAATTTGCCGTGGGCCCTGTAAGAGCTCTCAGGAGAATATAGTATTGCAATTTTTTTATAGAAGGGGCCCCCAAAATTTCTTTGCCCCAAGCCCCCTGAATTCTCTGGGCGGCCCTGGTGCATGGCGGGAGGGTTAGGGGGGGTTGGAGCTGACATGTCCATGTCCCCCCAAATTAGTGATTTCTCTAGTAGCTGGGTAAGGCCTCTGCAGCTCCTTGGTTTCTTCCAAAGGGAATCCAATCTGCAACCTGACCAGAATAAGGAAACTCATGTCCCTGTTCCCATCACACACACTCCTAGGAAACTTTTCTTCTGCTGCAGCAGTTCAGCTTGTGGGAGGCAGGACAAGCTCACATAGTCTCTCTCACGTGGCGTCTATAGAGCAGCATTCTGTAGATGCACTTGTAGATCCAGGAGCCATTCCAAGGTCTCCTCTGTGATGTTGTGGAAATCACCCATTTCACCTTTGACTCCAATCTGGGGGCGTTCCAAGGTTTGGATGTCCTCCCCACAGTTGTGAGACGGGCGAAGGAGGGTCTTTGATTTTCTACTTGTGCAGCAAGTAGCTACAACTTGGGACAGTGACAATGTGCTTCTTTGGAACAGTGGCTGAGGTCCAGATACCCTGCCATTCCCTGGTGGATCTGGAGACATGAGGGGGGTGCATGTGGTCCATATTGGCTCTGGAGCTCACTGTGTCCCCTACCCAGTTCCCAGGTTGGGGCATTCTGCTTTCTGACTGGCAATGGAATTGGGCAAACCCCACCTCCATTCTCTGCTTCTCCAGGGTGCAAGGAATTAAACAAGGGTCTGATCAAGCAATAGTGACTGACTGACCCAGTGCTCTCCTCTCAGACACTTGGGGATCAGCCAGGGGGACAAGGAGCAGAGACACACCCAGAGCCATAATCCTCTATTAACTCACCCACCCGGGGATTCTGCTTATGCCACGTAGCAATGGCTCCATGTAAGACACTCAAATCATGGCAACTAGCGAGGTTCCAGTGTGGGACCTTTAGCACCAGCCTGTCCCACTGGGTGCTGGATGTGGAACTCTGAGCTGGAAATAAGGAGTGGGCTCTTGTCCTGTTTCCAGGAGGCATCCACTGCAGGGACCCCAGCCAGCCCCACTCCCTGAGCTGGGTCATGCCCTGCCACAGTGTCCTTACCTCCCCAACCCTGGCTGTGTTCTTATAGCCCAGGAGCCTGCTGTCCTGGTGCCAGTCGTGGCACCACAGATGTTCTGCCTCGTGTATAGAGAGAAAGAAAGACACTTGGATCATTCTGGTTGCAGTTTCTGTGTCCTTCCAATCCCATTGGTGGCTGCACAGTGGAATGGAGAAGAACAGAGGCAGAGAGAGACTTGTCCTGCAGCTGGGGTCAGGCTGAGAGAAATTGTCTGGGGTCCCATTATCCACCTGGGGTCACTCTCAGTCCCCTATTGGGTTCCGTGTCCCAGCGGGTTCCTTACCCCTCTGTTGGAGCAGCAGCTGGTACAGCCGGTAAGTCCCCTCCCTGGCCTGCCGGCTGATGTCCTTGTCTGGGTCACTGACAAACAGAGCCAGCTGTGCCATGTGGTGACCCATCCTAGGGAACTCTGCTGAGATCTAATGGAAGGGAGAGGAGAGGGGACTCCATCAGCATTTTCCTGTCAGCTCCCTGTCCCCCCTGGGCCAGAAGGCTCCTTCCCCTTAGCCTCTCTGCAGAAGATGCTGGGGGAGAGGAGCCTCAGATAGACCCTTCATTTGCTCTGCTGCCAAGGGAGCCAGGAGCTGCTTTGGGATGCCAAGCAGGGGCTGGAGCATGGTCCCCTTAAAGGCCCAGGGACAACACTTAACCAGGACAAGAAGAACTTGACTCAAGCCTATTTCATTCCCTGCTCTGACTCTGCCTTCGCAAGAGGAACACTCGGAACCGACAGCCCCTGCAGCAGCAGATCCTACAGCCCGTTGGAGCAAGCCCGCCTACGCCTGGAGTCAGGTCACTTATGTCAAACTCAGGGAGGGTGACTGCGTATCTGAACAGGGCTGTGCTGCTCCTAATGGCCCTGGCTCTCTCCTGGGACACCCTGGACACGATCCAGAGGTTGACATGCTGTGGGGAAAGGAGGCAGGTCAGGATTAATGGGCAAGGCGTGTTTTGCAAATGAGCCCCACCCCCCCAGCCCCAGGGGCTGAGACATTATGCGCAGGGGGGAATAGCTGAGTAATTGATCACAGAGCTTTATAAGGGGATTCTTTCCCCCAGAATGCAGTTTGTATCCTGAAGGTCACAACTTGTCAGGGTCTCTCTAGATTGGGACAAGGTTCAGTGTCGGGGCTGGACCCATCCTCCCAGAACTCCTGATTCCTGAACAGTTCACCAGAAAGAAAACTGAACCCTCACCCTTCCCTGCTACTAAAATCCTTGGTGGAATGTAGGGAGTCACTGAGAGCACAATCCCACCCCGGAACTTCAGATCACATCAGAGAGAAGGGCTGATTCCCTGGGGTCCTCCTGTTTCTCTAGGAAGGAGCGTGTGCCTCTTCTCAGAACCATCTCCAGAATCTCATGGGGTGTGTGTGTTGGGGAGGTGGGTTTTCAGACTCTCACTCCTCAAGACAGCCGGGGGCCCTGTGGTTAGTGCTCAACAGAACCAGGCAGAGCTCTGGCTTGAAGTCCCAGCTCCTTCCTCTGTCCCTTAAGAAAGCAGGACCTGACACTGCATTGCACTGACCTCCCCAGTTAGGAGGACAAAGTAGAAAATGGATCTTCCAGTCTCTTCTTACCAGTCCCCCCAAAGAGTTAAGGTAAAATTGGTTCCCACACCTCCTTATGGGGCTCACCTCCAAGATGTAGTGGAGCCTGTCTGCGTCTGGGGACTCTGCCAGCAGGTTCCCCAGCACGGCATCCAGCAGCTCTGGAATGACTTTGTGCAGAGCCTGCAAAGCATGGGTCAGAGTTAGGGAAACTGGGCCTACACCTGCCACAGGATGGGAAGAGGGGACTCTGGGAAGCTCTGGTGAGACTCCCAAACATGTATACTGGCCCCTCTCATTCACATCCCACTGCAGGCAATTAGCAAGGATTGATGACACCTGGATCTTTGATCCATGAGCTTGGCAGGTCTCTGCAGAGGGTCTTGTAGACAGAAGAGTATGAAACAGTCAAGTTGCTATGGATGGAAGCTGGGCTGCTGGGCAAAACGGGGCATATGAAAGAAAGAAAGAAAGAAATCCCCCAGGGAGGGGTAATCCTCTGGAGGGAAGGATCCAACCCTGCAGCTTGTTCCATCTCTGCCTACCTCACCCCTAAATCTGGAGCTCCAGCAAACCAAGGGAGCAGGAAACAAGGACCACTCTGGAAGAGGAGGAGGATGGAGGAGGAGGATGTACCTGGATGTTGACGGTGTCCTTCTCTGTGCCCAGGGTGAAGACAGAGCGAAGGGCAGCTCGCAAGAGGTGGGTCTCTAGGTCTGGCTCAAGGGCAGGTTTCATAGTGCTGGCGAGAGAGAGGAGCTGGATTAGACTGTGCAGTAATGGGGGTGGGACTGTCGCAAACACGGACACGAAACCACAGGGATGTAGGCACAGGCTGGTGAGAATGGAAACTGAGGCACTGAGCTAGGGAATGACAAGGCCAAGGCGTCACAGACAGACAGTGGCAGGACAGGAATAGCGCCTGTCCCCTGGAGCCTGCTGCCCCTCCTGTATCTGAGCCCGGGAGTGAGCCCCTCCCCACGGCCCCTGGAATGTTGTTAGTGGAGTGAAAAGAACAGCCCAGCCAGGAGAGAGTGAACCTTCCCACCCCACCAGCTCTGCCAGAGGAGCCACTCCTGGGAGGTGACTGACCTGGGAGTGGGAGGGACAGTGACTCCCAGCCTTGGGCCTGAGCAGCACTGGGGTTAGGGGAACCAGTGGGAGGGAAGGGACCTGTCTCGGTACCTGAGGTTGCCCACTGCAACCAGGGAGTTGGTGAGGATGGCACTGGGTGCAGAGTCTTTAGGAAGTTCCTCAATGAGCTCCTGTGAGACGCAAAGGAGACAAAGGAGTGTGAGAGTTTCGGGCCCTACTGACACCTCCCAATGAGGAGATTACACAGCCAGTGCCCCACATGGCCAGCAGGATCCCCCACTACCTCCTGCTCCTCCCATTTCTTCCTGCCCATCAAACTTGTCCCCCTTCCAGGATTCCTGCCCAGCTCAGTCCCAATCCCCTTCTTTCCTCCTCCCTGTCAAAACTGCCCCCATTCAGCACCATCCCAACTACCAAGCTGAGACCATGTGATTCCTTGTCCCCCAGTCTCAGCTGCCCTCCAGCCCCACAATTCCCCCACAGCCCAATCTCACAATTTCTCCCTTCTCTTCTCCCCAGCCTTCAGCCCCAGCAATTCTTGCCCTCTGCTACCTCCTCCCAGGGGCGGCTCTAGGAATTTTGCCGCCCCAAGCACGTGCCTGCGGGAGGTCTGCCAAAGCCGCAGGACCAGCGGACCCTCCGCAGGCAAGCTGCGGAGGGCAGCCTGCCTGCTGCCCTCACGGAGCCGGCAGAGCGCCCCCTGTGGTTTGCCACCCCAAGCACGTGCTTGGCATGCTGGGGCCTGGAGCTGCCCCTGCCTCCTCCACCACCACCCAGCCCCCACCCATTAGCCCGGTGATAGCCCTGCCAATCCCATGTCTCTCTCCTCCCTCCAGCTGCCAGATGACGTGTCTCACTCACCACAATCCTCTCCATCACAGCCACTTTGCAGCAGCGTGGCTCCAGCGTGTCCTGCCCTCTGTTCTATGCAGCAAGACACGCGGGGTAGATGGCCTGCAGGAACCTGAGCTGCTGCCCCTCATCCTGTACCCACCAGGAGTGGGGGATAGCGAGAGAGAACCTGTTAGCTAGGGACCTTCCTGCCCCACCCACACCAGCTCCAGGGCTCTGGCCTCAATGGGGGATTGTGGGGACCCACCTAGTGTCCAAATCCCCCACGACTCCTACACAAGCAGGATCAGGAACTGGGACAGTGCCTGTGGGGGGAGGAGACCTCGGCTGTTGTGGGACAAACACCCCCATCTTGGGGGTCCCACATCATGGATGTAAAAGGGCCCCATTAGGGGTGGTGGATCATCAGGGACAAGCCCTTCGGCAGGGGGTGGGGATGCTGGGAAGGGACAGGACAATCTTGGTTCCAGCCCAGGTGGGGAACATTTGTACCTTTTCTCTGCACTGGAGCTGCTCTCTGATGACCTAGAGAGCAGCTCCATCCATGGACAGGTCCAGCCATTCCTCCTCCTCTGAATCCCTGGGGGTCCCTGCACCAGGGAGAGAAGGTAACAGGGGGATGCCTGCTGCCACTTGGGGGCAGGACAGGGGCGTGGTGGGCATAGTAGGATTAAAGACCCCATCTTTCCACCTCAAGCACCCAGGGCAGATCGGGCCCCACACCTCCCTCTCAGGGATGCCTTCAGCCTCCAACAGCTTCAGAAGCCCATAGCAGAGAGCCCCCCCTCCACTGTCCAGGACTACGTGGGAGGTGCCGACTCCCCCGGCCACGGAGCACCAAGGGACAAAGTGGCAGCAGCTCTTGATGCCCCCACCCCCAGTTCCCCTTGCTGCAGGGGCAGCTGTGTGACTGCTGCTGGTGTCAGTGGGGTTCACATGGCTCAGGCCAGACACCTGGGCTGGGGACACCCCCCCCCCCCCGCACCATATCACTGGGAGAGTTTTTGGGACCAGGGGGTTCACATCCCCGTCCTCACCCCTCCCTGAGCCCAGCTTGGCTCCTCACCTGGAACAAAGCAGCAGTGTCCATCGGTGTCGTTGCTGCCAGAGTCCCAGGCACTGCTGCTGTCCCATGCGGAGCTGCTGCTGCTGGGACAGGGATCTTCCACCTCCTGGCCTGAGGGGGCAAGAAGGTCCTCAGTGACTGGGCAGGGCGATGCCTCCTGCTGGGAATGAGGGCTGGGCTTCTGGGGCCGCTGCTGCCCATACAACAAGCCCCAGAGCCTCACTGCCCAGCGCCCCACCTGGGCTGGGTCCTGTCTGCGAAACCGCATCCTGAGCCAGCTCCATCTGGGCCTGCGCCGGGGCCTCTCCCAGCTTGGCGCCTGTGCCGGGAGCTGGATTTGTTTGCCAGAAGGCTGGGCACTTCTGCCTTCTGGCCTGGATGGGAGCTGCTTCCCCGCCAGCGGGGACTGAGAGATGGCTCTGCCCCTTGGGAAGATGGCAGCTGCTTCCCTCAGGCTCTGGGGCCACCTGCAGAGCCTTCTTCCCGAACATCCTCAGGAGCCTGGCCATCCTGGAACCGAGTGGGGAGCAGGTGTGAGGCTGGGCTCAAGGCAGCCTTTCACTCATGGGCCTTTTCAGTCCCTCCTCAGCCCTGCTCCAACCAGAGCAGCCCCTTCTCCCACCACAGGAGTGCAGGGAGTGCAAGCTACACACACTGGCAGGAGTTCATTGCATGATCTGCTCCCAAAGTTCCCCCTCCTAATCCCTGCTGCTGCTGCAATATCCAGGAAGTCTCATCCTTTTAGAGCAATGGGGTCAGTCCCAAAGACCATCAGTTACTCTGGACAAGCAGCCCCCTCCTATTATCCCAGGCCACACCACCCTGCCCAGGCTAGAGAAGGAACAGAACCCAGGAGTCCGGACTTCTCCTGGGAATCCATTCCCACGTCAAAGTCACAAAGACCCGAGGCACAGGAAGACCAGGGCCCGCCTCATTCCCCATTGATTTCCATGCTCAACAGCTCACAGGGTCTGGCCCAGCTCAGAGACTCTCAGCCTGGGGAAGTGTCCTACAAGTGAAGGACTGAGAGCCCCATTGCTGGGACCTTGCCAAACACACTGGAGACAGCTCTGGAGAAGCCCCTGCCCACTCTGAGAATGAGGGGCTCTGGGAGGCTGTTTGCTAATGAAATCCCCCTTTGGAGATGTTCTCTCCCCCTTTTTCTGCCTCTCTTCAGACAGACAGGGGAAGCCACTGAGGAACCCTAATGCCACTCACTTGCTCTAGGTGATGGTATGATGATGGATGGCGGATGTTCAGGGTCAGCAGATGTCCCTCACCCTCCTCCTCACTCTCCAAGCCCAAGGCAGGCTGGAGAGGGTGGTGACCTGAGGAGTTACCCTGCCCAGCCAGCAGGCAGGGTGATGACACTAGAGCGATCGACTGGCTGTGAAAACAAGAGTCTGTCTCATTGCCAGGGGACGGAGAAAGTCAGCCAGCAGCAGCAGGGTGCAGAACACTGCCCTAATGCTGAGGTGACAGCGGCTCCAGGATCATGACATCCCAGCCCTTTACACGTCTTCCTGGAGCCTCCCAACCCCCCTGGGCTGTAGCCACAGGACCCCAACCCTACTGATGGCAAACAGGCCTCAGCTACTGGCTCAGGGTCACACCGAGTGTCAGAGCCATGGATGGACCCCTTCCCTAACCACTGCTGCACACTCCCTCCCACAGCTGGCAGTTGCAACCAGGCCCTAATGTCCGGTCCCCCTGCCTTTGAGAGGGAGTGTCACTCCTGCTTCCATTGCTGCCTATTGATCTATGGGACTGGGCAACTTGCTCCATCTCTCTATGGCTCTCTAGGACTCACATCCCTGAATGAGCTTTAAAAAAGACAATGGTTAAAGTTTGGCCCCGACTCTTTCTTGTTTCTCTACACTAGCCATTTTAGCAAAGTTTAGAATTCATGACGTTCACCACCTGGAAACGTCCCTTTCTCTTTCGCAGACAGCTTGAGCCTCCCTTCTCACCCAGGCCCTCTTCTGCCTGGAGTTAGAGATTTGACCCTATTCCCATTGCACCTACCCAAGGTGTCACACAGCAAAGCAGTGACAGAGCCAGAAAGAGAAGCCGACAGTCCTGACTCCTGTTCTAACTAACAGACAACAACACCCATGGAGGCAGGGATAGATCCCTGGAAATAAGGGGTGAAAATTTTCATGGAAACCCTTTTCTGTCAGAAAATCCATTCAGACTAAACCACTTTGTTTCTTGAAATCATAACAAGTAGGGTGAAAATTCTTTGCAAACAAATATTTGTTTTCAAAACAAAGCATCTCCTGTTTGTCACAGTGCATTAAACTGTCTCGTCTTACACAAAGAGGAGACGCTGTGATCTAGAAAGTTAGATGAGATGCTTCAGTCTGAGCTAAGTAGTTGCTGCTCTTAACAATTTCAAAAGAATAAAATACCAATCAAATAGAATATTATGTCATAATCTGATATGGCTCAATGTGATAGGACACATCCTATTCTGCACTGCTACCAGTGACAATGGATCCCCATCATCCACCCATCGTGAGGTAGGGAGAGGATTTTTATTTGTACTTGACAGAAGGAGAAACTAAGACTGAGAAAGGAGCAGTGACTTGTCTTAGCTGATGCAGCCAGTCAGTAGCAGAGTTGCTCTCAGATAAGCTAAAGATCAACAGTTCTTCATAGTAATTATTCAGCAAGTATTTTAGAAGAATTGGAATGTTAGAGAGGATTGTAAACTGCTCTGAGACAATGAATGGAGAGCAGCATCAACACTGGTCAAACATATCACTGGTTGTGACTTATTTGCTTGGTCATAAAAGAGAACAACAAAGACCAGAGTTTCCTCCCTGTCAATATCCCCCTCCTCAGCCAATCAAGGTTGAGACTTTGAGGGGTGGGAGGCTAAGGCTTCTCATCAAATAGCCCAAAGAATGGCGCAGGTCACCACTGAGGGGATCACTCTCAGAGCACTATTCCCATCTCACCTCTCTGTGAGGGCCTCTGCCCCCCACCACCCCAGGCCCTCTGCACACACAGAGCTCCTGGTGGTGGGAGGAGAGCAGAGAAAAAGGACAAAGGAAGCAAGAAGAGAACGGTAGGAGGGGCAGAGGAAAGGGGAAAACAAAAAGGAGAAACCCCAATGTCCCCAGTGATTCTAAGGAACAAGTCCTACGTAGGGAATACAATGCTGCCACCTCAATCTAGTGTTTTCCATTCCTAGAATTCAGCCAGCACCTGCTGGATCAGACTGAACATGATCCAAACCTCTCGGAGGCTCTTACCTTCTATACAGGGATGTCTGTTTTCTAGCAAAACCAAGAAAAGAAAAGGAGAAAACTCCAAAGAGGGTCCTCATTGCGCTCACGTACATGAAAGTGAATTCTCTCTCAGTCCTCAAGGAGAGACCTCGAGAAGGGGACGTGCTGAAGCAAAGCCACAGAGATCTCCAAGGTTGTCCCTGTGCTGCACCCCTGTCCTGCCTGGCTGATGTCAAGATCTCTCTGTGAGATCATCGCCTCCCCACCACCTTTGTCCAATAGGCTGAGGTCCTGCCAAAGGCCCTTGTGATGTCACTGCCACACCCACCCCTCCCCTGCAGTGCTGATGTTCTGCCCATGTCCAGCCACACTGGATGGTTGAGCTGCTTCCCCTGGATGACCCCACTCAATGACTCTAAATTGTGGGGATGACACCGACTACACAGTAGAACACGAGAGGCTCTTCCCCAGGCCACAATCAGTTTTTCATAAGTTAGTAGACTATATGGCCAGAAGGAACCATTAGAGCAGCGGTCCCCAACCTTTATAGCACTAGGGACCGGTTTCGTCCTGCCCCCCAGGGCGGCATTTGCCGGACCCTCCGCAGTCATGCCTGCGGGAGGTCCACCGGCTCCAGTGGAGCTTCCACAGGCGTGCCTGCAGGAGGTCCAGCTGAGCCGCGCGACCAGCGAACCGTCCGCAGTCATGCCTGAGGGAGGTCCACCAGAGCCCCGGGAGCAGCGGACCTCCCGCAGGCACGACTGCGGAGGGAGCGCTCGTCCCGTGGCTCGGGTAGACCTCTCGCAGGCACGTCTGCGGATGCTCCACTGGAGCCACGGGCCCCGCCGGAGACATGCCGCCTAGGGGTCGGTTCGCGGCCCGGTTCCTTAGAGGCCGCGGACCGGGGGTTGGGGACCCCTGCATTAGAGCATTTAATCTGATCCCCTGCATATCCTAAGGCCTCCTGTATGTCAGAAGAGCTGGGTTTTTCTTTTACTTAAACATTTTCCAGAAAGGCATCTAGTCTTTATTAGAAGATCTCGAGAGATGGGGAAGCCATCATCTCTCTTGGTAGTTTGTTCCAATGATGAATCACCTTCTTACAAATCTGGGTCTTATTGTCATTATACTTTTTCTGATTTCTGCTTCCATCCATGGGGTCTTGTCATGCCTGTCTCTGCTAGATAAAAGAGCCCTTTTATACTCAACATTTTCTCTCCATGAACTCAGGCAACTCACCTCTCATTCTTCTTTTGTACATACTAAACAGATTGAGCTTTTTCAATGTCTCATTGTAAGGCATCGTCCCATCACTCAGTTATGAATCTTTTCTCTACCCTCTCCAATTTTGTAAACATATTTAAAATGTGGACACAAGAACTGGATTCAACATTCCAATATCAGTCTCACTAATGCTGGATCACTTCCCTTTCCATACTCACTACTCTATCCATCCAAGAATGGCTTTAACCTTTTTTACCACAGTTTCACATGGACAGATTATGTTGAGCAGCTCGTCCACTATGGCCTCAAAACCCTTTTCAGGGTCACTGCTTTCCAGCGGACTGTCCCCCATTCTGAAGGTGCCGCCTGACTCCTTTGTGACTGGAAGTATGGGTTTGCATATGGCTTTATTAAAACCTAATTATTCAGTAAGTATTTTAGAAGAACTCACCCATTAGAGAGAGAATCATGAATTACGCAGACAATTAATGGAGAAAAGCAGCAAGAGCAATCAAACACATGTTTGGTTCTGGCTTATTTCCTTGGTCTTAAAAGAAAGTAACAAGGACCTGAGTCTCCTCCCTCACAATAGCCCCATGCTCACCCAATCAGCATTGAGACTCTGAGAATCAGAAAGCTGAGAGTTCTCACCAGCTGTCCCAGGTCACCATCGGAGGGAGTCACTCTTAGAGCACTATTCCAGCCACATGTCTTTGGGAGGGCCTCCCGCAATGATAGATGGAGTGTAAACCCCGCCCCTTCCCCCCCCACACACACACACTCCACATGCACAGACAGGTCCTGGTGGTGAAAGGAGAGCAGGGAGAAAGGACAAAGATGCAAGAGAAGAAGAGAAAGGAGGGAGAGACAGGAAAAGGGAAAACAAAAAGGAGAAACCCCAATGTCCCCAGTGATTCTAAGGGACAAAGTCCTAGGTCAGAAATAAAATGCTGCTCCCACAATCTAGTGTTTTCCTTTCCTAAAAATCAGCCGGCACCTGATGGATCAGACTGAACAGGTTCCAAACCTCTCGGAGGCTCTTACCTTCTATACAGGGATGTCTGTTTTCTAGCAAAACCAAGAAAAGAAAAGAAGAAAACTCCAAAGAGGGTCCTCCTTGCACTCACGTAGGTGACAGTGAATTCTCTCTCAGTCCTCGAGGAGAGACCTCGAGAAGGAGACATGCTGAAGCAAAGCCACAGGGATCTCCAAGGTTGTCCCTGTGCTGCACCCCTGTCCTGCCTGGCTGATGTCAAGATCCCTCTGTGAGATCATCGCCTCCCCACCACCTTTGTCCAATAGGCTGAAGTCCTGCCAAAGGCCCTTGTGATGTCACTGCCACACCCACCCCTCCTCTGCAGTTCTGATGTCCTGCCCCTGTCCAGCCACATTGGATGGTTGAGCTGCTTCCCCTGGATCACCCCACTCAATGACTCTTCATTGTGGGGATGACACCGACTGCACAGTAGAACACGAGACACTCTTCCCCATGCTACACTCAGTTGCTCATGAATTAGCAGACTTTATGGACAGAAGAGACAATTAGGCCTGGTCTACACTAGGAGTTTATGTCGAATTTAGCAGCATTAATTCGAATTAACCCTGCACCCGTCCACACAACGAAGCTATTTAGTTCGACCTAGAGGTCTCTTTAGTTCGATTTCTGTACTCCTCCCCGACGGGGGGAGTAGTGCTAAATTCGACATGGCCATGTCGAATTAGGCTAGGTGTGGATGGAATTCGACACTAATAGCTCCAGGAGCTATCCCACAGTGCACCACTCTGTTGATGCTTTGGACAGCAGTCCGAGCTCGGATGCTCTGACCAGCCACACAGGAAAAGCCCCGGGGAAATTTGAATTCCTTTTCCTGTCTGGCCAGTTTGAATCTCATTTCCTGTTTGGACATCGTGGCGAGCTCAGCAGCACTGGCAGCAATGCAGAGCTCTCTAGCAGAGGAGTCCATGCAATCCCAGAATAGAAAGAGGGCCCCAGCATGGACTGACCGGGAAGTCTTGGATCTGATCGCTGTGTGGGGCGATGAGTCTGTGCTTTCGGAGCTGTGCTCCAAAAAACGGAATGCAAAGACCTACGAGAAGGTCTCCAAAGCTGTGAGAGACAGAGGATACAGCTGGGATACAATGCAGTGCCGCGTGAAAATCAAGGACCAGAGACAAGACTACCAAAAAATCAAAGCGGCCAATGGACGCTCCGGATCCCAGCCCCAGACATGCCGCTTCTACGAGGCACTGCATGCCATTCTCGGTGGGTTTGCCACCACTGCCCCACCAGTGACCGTGGACTCTGATGATGGGATAGTGTCGACAGGCAGTTCCTCGGCGATGTTCGCGGACGGGGAAGATGAGGAAGGGTTTGAGGAGGATGAGGCAGGCGACAGCACTTACAATGCTGATTTCCCCGACAGCGAGGATCTCTTCATCACCCTCACAGAGATCCCCTCCCAACCCTCCCCGGCTGTTAACCCGGACTCTGAATCAGGGGAAGGATCAGTCGGTAAGTGCTATAAACATGTAAACATTTATTTTTGAAAGAACAGGAATATTAACTAGGTGAAAAGAAGGTCAATATATATGGGGATAGAACAGAAATCCTCTTGGGAGAGTTCCACAAAGCTCTCCTGGAGGTAATCGAAAAGCCTACGCATGAGATTCCTGGGGAGAGCGGCCTTATTGGGTGCTCCGTGGTAGCACACTTTTCCGCGCCAGGCTATCCTCAGGTACTCTGGTAGCATTGCCTCCACGAGCATGGCAGCATAGGCCCCTGGTTTGTGCTGGCTTTCATGCAGCATGCGCTCTCTATCTCTCTCAGTTACCCTCCTCAGGGTGATCTTGCTCGGCGACTCCTGCATTTAATTAGGGGAATTAATGTAATGTTAGTATTGGGAATGCTTCACTTTTCCTTTGCATAACAGTAAGTGTTGGTTTACAGCCACGTGGTGGAGGCTGCACAGGGGCAGCATACAGGGATCTTTCCCGGGGACAGCCGCGAGGGGGTTGAACAGGGGCAGAGTTTATGCTTTCCGGATTGCCTGCAGCAGGAGGGCAGTGCTGTACATTAAGTTTTAAGCAGCCTAAAGTCTACGGCTTACCATGCCTGGCTGCTCCACGGATTCTGCTGTCCTGCCCCGCTTCTCTGATCTCCAGTGCAAGACCCCAGGCAATGAAAGCGAAGGCAGAAAATTCGAACTTGTCCTGAGTGCGCATGAGATAGGTGCTGTGCATGGTCTTGTTCAAAGAGACAGAGTAGACTGTGTTCATTTTTCGCAAAAATGTATCTTTGCAAGGAATTCACTCCCTTTTTCCCATCACATAGCTGCGACTGCCTCCAGACCTGCCCCAGCATCCCCCTCACAGAGGCTGGCGCAGATTAGGCGGCGAAAGAAAAAGACATGGGACGAGATGTTCTCTGAACTTATGGGCTGCTCCTGAGCCGAGGCGGCCCAGCAGAGCCAGTGGAGGGAGAACCTCTCTCAGTACCAGCGCTCACACAGCGAACGGGAGGAGAGGTGGCGTGAGAAAGACAAGCAGGCAACTCAAACGCTGCTTGGACTAATGAGGGAGCAAACAGACACGCTCCGGTGCCTTGTGGATGTTCTGCAGGACCGCAGGCAGGAGGACAGAGCCCCCCTGCACTGTATCTGCAACCGCCTTCCCCCGCCACAAAGTCCCATACCCCCCTCACCCAAACTAACAAGAAGGATGGGCGCCAGGGGCCGTGAAAACTGTCAGTCCACCCCTGCAGAGTGCTTATGTACCAAAAAGCTCTCATTCCCTAAATTTTGAGAAGTCCTTCCCTTCCTGACTCACCCAAGCCCCCGTCCCAGTTTCATCCCCTAACTGTCTAGTTGATTATTAAAAATACTTTGCTGTTAATTACTGTTTCCGTCATGTTCTTGTACAGAAGACTGTGTTTGAAGGGAAGGGGGTGGGGTGGGGAAGGGGCTTGGTAATTGCATAGGACAGTCACTTTTACAAGGGTACAGACACGGGGGCAGGATCAGAAGCAGGTCTCACACACACAGTGCAGTCAGTAGGCACCCTGGTCAGTATGGGAGGTGGTTTCCATGTTCTGTGTGGGTGGGGGGTACGTGACTTTGTAGCGGGGGAGGGCGGTTACAGATCTTATGCAGCTGTCCTTGTCCTGGACCACAGAGCCACATAGCAGAGGAATCTGTAACCGTCCTCCCCCGCCAGAAGGTCACATAGCCCCCGCACACAGAGTCCCAAAAAGGAGGGATGGCAGGTTCAGTTGAAACAACCAGTCCGGCACTGCGGACCCTTCTAGGAGCAGGAGCCTGTCATTCCTCAAGTTTAGAAGCGGTCTTTACATCAGTACACACCCTACCCAGCACAGTCTGCATCCCAGTTTCAACCCTTTAACGCAAAGTCATTACTAAAGAAACAGTTGGAACACATATTTTATTTTTACACGTGTATTGGAAGGGGGGAAATGGGGTGAAAGGGGTATGTAACTGCAGAGGATAGTCAACAGTAACTGGGTAAAGAAACAGGGGCAGGTTCAGCTTCTCTGTAAAGAAACAGAATAGTCACAGGTCACGCTGCTCGCTGAGGAACCTAGCTTTCATAGCCTCCCGGATTACAGCGCTTCCCGCTGGGCTCTTCTAATAGCACGGCTGTCTGGCTGAGTGTAATCAGCAGCCAGGCGGTTTGCCTCAACCTCCCATCCCGCCATAAAGGTCTCCCCCTTGCTCTCACAGCGATTGTGGAGCACACAGCAAGCTGCAATAACAATGGGGATATTGGTTTCACTGAGATCTGAGCGAGTCAGTAAGCTCCTCCATCTCCCCTTCAGACATATGAAAGCACACTCCACCACCATTCTGCACTTGCTCAGCTGGTAGTTGAAGAGTTCCTTGTCACTGTCCAAGGCGCCTGTATAGGGCTTCATGAGCCAGGTCATTAGTGGGTAGGCTGGGTCCCCGAGGATCACTATAGGCATCTGCACATCCCCAACAGTTATTTTGTGGTCCGGGAAGAAACTACCTTCCTGCAGGCGTCTAAACAGACCAGAGTTCCTGAAAACACGCACGTCATGAACCTTGCCCGGCCACCTGACGTTGATGTTGGTAAAGCGTCCCCTATGGTCCACCAGTGCTTGCAGCACCATTGAAAAGTAGCCCTTTCGGTTAATATACTGGCTGGCCTGGTGGGCCGGTCCCAGGATAGGGATGTGAGTTCCATCTATAGCCCCACCGCAGTTTGGGAATCCCATCGCGGCGAAGCCATCTATGACGACCTGGACGTTTCCCAGGGTCACTACCTTTGAGAGCAGTAGCTGAATGATTGCGTGGGCTACTTGCATCACAGCAACCCCCATGGTAGATTTGCCCATGCCAAAGTGGTTCGCTACTGACCGGTAGCTGTCTGGCGTGGCAAGTTTCCAGAGGGCTATGGCCACTCGCTTCTGCACAGTCAGGGCTGCTCGCATCCGGGTGTCCTGGCGCTTCAGGGCTGGGGACAGCAACTCACACAGTTCAAGGAAAGTGCCCTTACGCATCCTGAAGTTTCGCAGCCACTGTGATTCATCCCAGACCTGCAGCACTATGCGGTCCCACCAGTATGTGCTTGTTTCCCGGGCCCAGAATCGCCGTTCCACAGCATGAACATAACCCATTGCCACCATGATCTTCGCGGCACGGGATCCCGTGCTTTCTGAGAGGTCTGTGCCACTCTGACACTTCATGTCCTCACCGCGCTGCCGGAGCCTCCTCGCCCGATTTCTCAGCAGCTGACTGTGGAAGAGGTGGATGATAAGGTGCGAGGAGTTAACAATGGCCATAAGTGCAGCGATGATTGCAGTGGGCTCCATGCTCGCAATGCTGTGGCGTCCGCGCTGTCACTCACCAGAAAAGTGTGCGAACTGATTTCCCGCCGGCGCTTTCAGGGAGGGAGGGCGGGAGTGACGGTTGAATGACGACAGTTACCCAAAACCACCCTTGACACATTTTTTTCCCCAGCAGTAATTGGGGGCTCGCCCCAGAATTCCAATGGGCAGCGGGGACTGCGGGAACTGTGGGATAGCTGCCCACAGTGCACCGCTTACAAGGTCGACGCTTGCCCCATTACTGTGGACTCACAAAGTTGAATTAGTGTCCTTAGTGTGGATACACAAATTCGACTTTGTAAGGTCGATTCCACAAATTCGAGTTAAGTTGAATCGAACTATCTTGTAGTGTAGACATACCCTTAGAGCATGTAATCTGACACCCTGCATATCTCATGCTTTCTGTATAGCATAGTAGCTAGTTTTTCACTAAACACTTTGCAGAAAGGCACCTAGTCGTCATTAGAAGACATCAAGAAATGGGCAATTGCCACCACTTCCCTTTCTAGTTTGTTCCTTTGGTGATTCATCCTCACTGTTGAATATTTCTGCCCTATTTCTAATATGAATTGGTCTCTTTTGAGTTGCCAGCCACTGGGTCTTGTTATGCTTTTCTCTGCTAGATGAATGAGCCCTTTAATACCCAATATTTTCTCTCCATGAATTCACTTCAACACTTCAGTGACGTCACCTCCCAATCTTTTTGATAATCTAAACAAGCTGAGCTCTTTCAATAGCTCACGAGCAGGCATTTTTCTCCAGCCCTCAAAACGTTTCATTGCTTTTTGCTGCCCCATCTCCAATATTTCAAAATCTTTTTCAAAGGTGGATGCCAAAACTGGATGCAGTATTCCAGGATCAGTCTCACTGATGGTGTGTCACCTCCCTGTGCTACTCACTGCTCTTTTCCTACATCTAACGATGGCGTTAGCCCTGTTCACCACAGCATCACACTGGGTGCTCATGTTGAATGGCTTGCCCAGCATGGCCCCTAAATCCTCTTCACAGTTAGTGCTTTCCTGGATACACATCCCCATTCTGTAGGTGTGGCCTGCATGCTTTGCTGCTAGGTATAGGACCTTTCATTTGGTTCTTTTCAAACTTGTTTTCTTTGAATGGGTCCAGCTTATCAAGGGATCTGATTGCTCTGTGTCACTGCCCTGTCCTCAGCATTAATTACCACTCTGCTAATATTTTATCACCCACCAATGTTAGCAGCAGTGATTTTATATTGTGTTGCAGTTCATTGATATTTATTTTCAAGGATTAGTCCTTGAGAGCCTCTTCATATCCCTAGTGCCCAGAACTTGCTCCACAGAGCACAGCGAGAAAAGGCCACCCAGCCCAGATGTTCCATTGGGGCGAAGCACAGAACACACTTAGGAGCTTGTGTTATCCACAGGTTCTAAACAAGAGGCAGCGGTCATCAGCTTACAAAGACACTCTAGATCAGTAGCATAGACAGGCCCCAAATGTATCTAAGTTTCCCACCTTGCAAAATAGGAGAGAAAAAACCATAACCTTGATTAGCTTTATGTTATAGTTGTGGAAACTGAGGCACACAGAAGCAAAGAGATTTGCTCATGGTCAAAAAGCCAGGAATAGAAAATGGCAGATCTGCTGATAGTCAGTCCTGGCCCCTAGCCATGTTTATCCTGGCCTCTCTGCTTCAGCTCCAGTAACAACCCAAGTAGAGATTTTCTTCTTCTCCATGTTCTTTAACTTCACATCACCACAGAAGAAAGATTTTTTCTTACCAGCTGGCTCCAATGCATGTAGATGTCTTTCCAGAAGATGTGCTCTGGCTCAGTCACATGTCCTAGGTTTTCTGGAGGAAGCACTCGGTGACGTTCTAGGGCCTGTGTTATACAGAAGATGGACATAATGGTCCTTTCTGACCTTAAACTTTTTCTTTTGCTAGGAGGATAATGCTGGACATTTTCTCACATTCACTTTCCTTTGGAATAATTTAAATCCAGTCCAAAGGATTTCCTCTTCCATTGTGTCTTCAGCACCTTTCATAGCAAACAGTTACTATTAGCCCACAGGTTTCCAGTTTCAGGCTGTCCCAGGATGAGATGGCCATGAAAGGGGCTGCAGCTCAACTGAACCTATTACCTAGGATCCAGGCCTGTTGGGTGATATAAGGACAGCCTGTGCTCAGCCAGGAGAGAGACCCTCAAAGGGAGCAGGCCTGGGAGGGGCTTGGATAGTCCTTTCAAGGCAGTTTAGGTTCGCAGTAGGGGATGGAACAGCCAAGCTGCTAGGGATGGAAGCTGGGCCTCGTGGCAGTGTCCAGGAACGAAAGCACAGCATCTGCCAGGAAGGGATTCCCCACAGAGAGACAACGTAATCTCCCAGGGAGGGAAAAGGCCCTCACTGCCATTTCTTAACCTCATGGGGTGTTCTCCTGCTCCGCCAACCCCAGCCCTATTTCAGCATCTCCAGGTGCCTGAGGGATCAGGAACCAGGTCATCCTGCACCTGGGACAGAGATGGAGGTTGATGACCTACCTGCACATGGTGAACATGGTGCAGGACAGCACTCAGGACATGCAAATGCAGCTCCAGATCTGGGAGCAGCTTCCCTTTGCTGGGAGGAGACTGTGTATGAGACCTTGCAGGTTTGGGGTGGGGGTGAGACAGGCACTAACATGGGCATGGACGTTTGGGGAACAGGACAGAGGCCGGGGTTGGGCAAGGAGGGCAGGGACTTGGGAAGAAAGAGAGAAGATCAACCACTTTCTGAATGTGGGTCAGGATTATCCCCACTTTAGAGAGAGTGGGAAATTGAGGTACCACATGGGAGCGGGATTGCGATTTAGCAATTTTGTTCACTGGCCCTGCTGGAAACTCCACCCTCCAACCATTGTGAACCAGGACCGAGGACACCATTCCACTGTCCTGTCTGCATATACCTGTGCACCTGCAGACATTGCAGTTGGCACATGCATTGGTGCAGGCACCGTGACTGAGCTGGATGAATCACCCTGCTGGCTCACATACCCAGCATTCTTCCCTGAGCAATCAGTCCCGCTGTCTGCTCCGCCTCTCTTCATCCAGGAACCTCTAGAGCAGTCTCTCTTTGTGGATTGTGTCCTTCTCCTCCTTGGCTCTTTTGAAAGCAAGGCGCTTGTTGCTTCTCTTTGCCCCTATTGGCAAACCTCTTGCACGGTCCTCGTCCTTCTGGCCCACTGCTGGACACTTGTAGCACCCGCAGTCCCAGGCAGCAGTCTTGGCCCAGCAGGTGTTCAATTGTCTTCCAATGGAAGGAAACAAAGGCTAATTGTATTGCCTGGGGTGGGGGAAAGACTCCCCCACTTTGCTTTCTGTCTGCCCACAAAGCCAAGATTTGCAACACTGTGGAATGCTTCTAGATCACTCTTTCATAAATTCTCATATACTCTCCATCTCACTTCCAACCTTGGAAAATTCACAGAGGCACAAGCAACCTGTCTTCCGACAATGGCCAATGCCAGGTTCTCCAGAGGGAATGAACGGAACAGGTATTCATCAAGCGATCCGTCTCCTGTTGACCATTTCCAGCTTCTGTCAAACAGAGGCTAAGGATACCATTCCTGCCCAGACTGGCTAATAGCCATTGATGGACCTTTCCTTCATCAATTTCTCCAGTTATTTTTTGAGCCCTGCTATAGGCTTGGTGTTCACAACGTCCCTTGGCAAAGAGTTTCATGGGTTGACTGAGCATCAACCTGTTGTTTTACTTTAAATCAATTAAAAAAAATTAGGACCCTAGATCTGGCTGATGCAGGGTAGGCTGAAGTCGTGTTTTGGAGACTGTGACAAAGTTCCTCCTCTACCTTGGTGAGTCCTGCACTTATTGGCAGATTTTGCTCACCTCAGAGATTCACAGTAGCCCTCAGTTTGGCCACTTTCGTGGCTCAAATCTGACGTTCGCTCAGATAACTTCATCACTGGCCAGCATGGGGAAAAAAGAGTAAGAACAATCCCTGCAGTTTCTGCTGATCCACCGTGTGGGTCGGGGAACAGCCCAGAGACCTTCCCCTCTGGTGGAATCTCCTGTGTTGGATCAGGAGTTGGGAGGTTTGGGGGGAACCTGGGCCCACCCTCTACTCCGGGTTCCAGCTCAGGGCCCTGTGGATTGCAGCTGTCTATAGTGCCTCCTGTAACAGCTGCATGACAGCTACAACTCCCTGGGTTACATCCCCATGGCCTCCTCCAAACACCTTCTTTATCCTCACCGCAGGACCTTTCCCCGGGTGCCTGATAATGCTTGTACTCCTCAGTCCTCCAGCAGGACGCCTTCTCACTCTCAGCTTCTAGTGCCTCTTGCTCCCATAGGCGGCAGGTTTGTATAATTTTTGGTGGGGCCCAAAATGGTGGTGCCCCACCGCTCCCGCCCTGTAAGCCGATATAAAATGAAGCTACAACGCGTCAGCGCCACAAGATTACAAGGGTCAATTAAAAGTGGAAAGTCAGAAGCATCACTTGCCTACTTCAATATACAGTATTATATTTTGTTGCACCTGTTGTGATGAAGTGGGAATGTTCTTAATATTTTCTCTGAATACTGTGTGGGTGCCTCAGTTTCCCCTGCAAGATGCCAACTGAAGGTGTTGGGGACAAAGAGATCAGGTGGCCTCCTTGTCCGGAAGAGACACAGAGGCCAGAGGAGGGAGTGTCAGTTTGGAGCTGGCTGGGGAAATGGGGAGAGACTCAGAACTTGGTTCTGGGCTCCCCACCCTGCAAGATGGACCTGACAGAGGGGTTCTGTTTTCTATACCAACAGGCTCTGTTTAAACTGTGTTCCCGTCATCTAATAAACCTTCTGTTTTACAGTCTGACTGAGAGTCACATCTGACTGCGAAGTTGGGGTGCAGGGACCTCTGGCTGCCCCAGGACCCCGCCTGGGCGGACTCACTGCGGAAAGTGCATGGTGTGGAAGGGCATGCTGAATGCTCTGAGGTCAGACCCAGGATGGTGTAAGCTTCTTGCCCTGGAGACAGTCTGCTCAGAGAAGAGGCTCCCCCAGAGTCCTGACTGGCTTTGAAGGAGTGGTTCCAGAGCATCCCAGCATCCCCTTCCACCCCATGCACTTCCCAGAAGTCCGCACAGGCACTAACACTCCCTCCTCTGGCCTTTGTCAAGAAGGCTAACAGCATTTTGGGCTGTATAAGTAGGGGCATTGCCAGCAGATCGAGGGACATGATCATTCTCCTCTATTCAACATTGGTGAGGCCTCATCTAGAGTACTACATGCAGTTTTGGGCCCCACATTGCAAGAAGGATGTGGAAAAATTGGAAAATCCAGTGGAGGGCAACAAAAATGATTAGGGGGCCGGAGCACATGACTTATGAGGAGAGGCTGAGGGAACTGGGATGGTTTAGTCTGCAGAAGAGAAGAACGAGTGAGGATTTGATAGCTGCTTTCAACTACCTGATGGGGGTTACAAAGAGGATGGATCTAGACTGTTCTCAGTGGTAGCAGAGGACAGAACAAGGAGTAATGGTCTCAAGTTGCAGTGGGGGAGGTTTAGGTTGGATATTAAGAAAAACTTTTTCACTAGGATGGTGGTGAAACACTGGAATGGGTTACCTAGGGAGGTGGTGGAATCTCCTTCCTTAGAGGTTTTTAAGGCCCGGCTTGACAAAGCCCTGGCTGGGATGATTTAGTTGGGAATTGGTCCTGCTTTGAGCATGAGGTTGGACTAGATGACCTCCTGAGGCCCCTTCCAACCCTGATATTCTATGATACTCTAAACTGACCACCAAATTTAAGTTGTGTGTTTTTCCCGTCAGGTGAGGACTCTGGGGCAGGGCTGGGGATAAGGAACTTGGGGTGCAGACAGGCTGCCGCAGGGCTAGGGCCAAAGCGGACTCCCCTCCACCCTCCCTGGCAGCAGCAAGCTCCAGGGGAGGGACCCCTCCTCTCCCCCGCAGTTCACTGCACATGCTCCTAGGTCCCTCTCAGGTCCAGAAAGCCCACTCACCTCCCCTATGGTGGGTACCGAGGGGGGAGGTTGCCATCACGTGTGGCCTCCCCTGCTGCCACCCCTCACCATAGCCTCACTGGGGATGGGGCTGCCCCTTGCCCAGCATGGTGCAGGAGTGGGGACTGCAGGGTGGTAGCTGGGGAGGGGCACAGTATCACAAAATTCACCTAAGCCCCAGCTGCACAGGTCTAGGAAGATCCCCTCCGCAGTGGTGTAGCCAGGTTCTAACATCAGGGGGAGTGAACACGTAAAAAAAGATGCCAGCCAACATATCCAATTACTAATCAGGTAGGGCTATAACAGGCTGCCCTGGACCCCATCATCCCCTGAAGCACAAGGTAGGGGTAGGCACCACCATGTTGTGCAACAAACACTTGACAAAATTACTGGACTTAGTGATGGACAATGCGGGCAGGTGGGTATTATGTCATTCAATCATTCAACCCATAAAATTGCACACATTTTGCCTCAGTGAAATTAAATATCCAGAGAATTACTGGGCCTGTGATGATGACCAGGGCTTGCTCACCTGTGGCTCCCCCTCCCTGTGCTGTGGAGGCACAGCCAGGCAGGTCTGCATCTGCAGGCAGGCACCCTGCCTCATGTGCAGCTCCCGTGGGCCCTGATAGCCACTAGACTGGGAGCCTCCCGGCCAATGGAATGGACTGGGCTGGGGGGCGGAAGGCAAAGGGGGAGATTGTAGGGAGCTTTGGAGGAGGGGAGGCAGTGGGGGAGGGAAGTGGGCTGGCACAAAGGGGAGGGCTCTCTGGAGAGGAGTGACAGGGGCACAGGGGTCATTGGGAGTCTCTCGAGGAGGCAAAGGGTTGTGTGGGTCTCTGTGGGGCAGGGGGCTGTGATGGGCGGAGCCAGCTGCAACCTGGGTCTGCTCTGCGGGGGGTGTTGCTATAGTCCCCTCAGGAAGCTCCCCCCATCCTGTGTATTTTATACCAGCCCCGGGGTGCCCACTGCTGCTCCTTTCCCCGCCCATGGCTCCATCTGTCTGTCCCCACAACCCCCCAGCTGTGTCCGTCTGTCTGTCCTCACAACCCCCCTGGCTGTGTCCTGGTGTGTGTCTGTCCCACAACCCCCTGGCTGTGTCCTTGTGTCTGTCTGTTCCACAACCCCCAGCTGTGTCTGTCTGTCTGCCCCCACCACCCCCAGCTGTGTGTGTCTGTCCCACAACCCCCCAGCTGTTTCTGTTTGTCCCCACCAACACCCCCCCAGCTGTGTCTTTGTGTCTGTCTGTTCCCCCACCCCGCTGTGTCTGTCTGTCCCACAACCCCCTGGCTGTGTCCTTATGTCTGTCTGTCCCACAACCCCCCGGCGGTGTCTGGCTGGCTGCCCCCACCACCCCTGGCTGTGTCTGTCTGTCCCACAACCCCCTGGCTTTGTCTGTTTGTCCCCACCAAACCCCCCTCCCCGGCTGTGTCTGTGTCTGGCTGCCCCCACAGCTCACCAGCTGAGTCTGTCTGATAGGGACAGACCCTGCTGCTGCTCTGCCCAAGGTTCAGACACTGCCGGTGGCTCGCTCCCCCTCCCTGCTGTGGAGGCGCGGCCAGGCAGCTCCGGCACCGCCCCTGGCAGCTCCCATTGGCTGGGGTTCCCGGCCAATGGGCTGTGAGCCCAGTCGCTGCTGGGGCCTCTCCCGGGAGCTGCCGCTGAGGTGAGAGCGCCCGGCATTGCAACGCGGGGACCCTCCAAAGCACAGGGCCTGGGGCCCAAACACTGGTGGACCTGAGCCCACCTTTAGGATTATTGGTGGGGCCTGGGCTCCACGGGCCCATAGAACTCACCGCCTATGCTTGCTCCCAGTCCTCACATGCACTTCCACTCCCTGGTACCCCTTGGCCTGACTGGAGTGAGCCCTATTATAGCATCAGAGGGGCCTTAATTAGAGCCAGGTGCTTAACAGCCTCACCTGACTCTTAGCAGGTGAATTGGAGTCAGGTGTTCTCATTAGCCTGGAGCGGCCCCGCCTCAGGTCACTCAGGAACAGATACTTGCTTCTCCAGTGGCCAGTAGTGTATCTCCCTTCTACTCCTCTCTGTAGAGGGAAGGAGGGAAGGGACTGCTGCTGCTGTTCCTGCTGGGTATTGGGCCCTTGCTGCTGCTGCTCCAGCTGCTCCCCTGGCTGGGCTAGACACCACCACCCACCCCCTTTCTCTGCTATCTGCTTGCTGACTGGGTAGTAGATCCCTCCCGACCCTCAGTTGCTGCTGTTACTCCAGCTACAGCCCCTGGGGGCTGCTGGCCTGCTCCCCAGAGGAGGGGAGTGAGGGACCTCAGCTCCAGCCCTTGTTACTGAGAACACCACCACCATCTTCTGAGCAGGGTCCCTCCTGCCTGGCCAACAGACCACCAGCTGGAGCTGCTGTGTTTCCTGCTGGGGAGCTGCTGGAGCCCCGAGGAGTAGGAGGAGAAGGAGAAGAGGACCGCCTGCTGCTGAGGGACCACGTAGAGACTCTGAAGACCACCGTGGAGGGGGCACTTAAGGACTGAGTATTTTTTGAACTGTGTTCTTGTGGTGGGGGTTTGGACTGTGTTTGTGTGAACACCGGGGGTGTGGCGTGGAGCCTGCCCCCGGTCCATCCGTATCCCCTTCGCCCCCAGCACCATCGTTGCCCCCTCCACCACCCCCGCTGGCTGTTTTCTATCTACCTCGACCTCCTGCCTGTGGGACTGGGCTGCTCACCTGGCTTGCTGCTCCCGTTTCTATCATTTGGGCCTGCAGCAGCAGCCAGCTACAATTGACTTTTTGTACAAGTGCTCATGGGTGCACCCCCCCCCCTTTGGGCTGACCCTCTCTCCTTTGCCACGTTTGTCTGCCCCGCCTGTTTCCATCTGCAGCCCTGATTGTCCTACCCCAGCTCTGAAGCTAGCCCCTTGGTCCCTCTGCCCCCTTCCCAGCGCACCTTTCCCCCCCCACCCCGTTGTCCCCCCGGCCCTGATTAGCCCCTCTCCTCGTGCGCCCATGCCCCCTCCCACGCGCTTGTGCCCCTCCCCTGTTTGAGTTTACCCTTGTTCACTGCACTCCCCTATGCTATTATCCCCCCCGATCCCCTAGTGCAGCTAGAGGCCTGAATTCCCCTCTGAGTTGGTGACTGACACCCTCCCCGCCTAAGTCCTTGATAGCTCCCCATGCCCATTTAGCCCTCCCCTTCTGGCGCCCTCCTCCCCTGCCTGCAGCCTAGCGGGGAGGGGTGGTTGCCTCCTCTCCCTCCCCTCCCCTCGCTGTTTGTCCCCCTTCCCACTCTCATTATGGCGGGGGACACAGCGGGGGAGACTCCACGCGATGCTCCCAGCGCCCCTCCTTCACCTGCCCCCATGTCCATTCCCCAAGCCTCTGAGTCAACCGCCACTGCCGGTCCACTGCTACCGCCCCCGCTGGGGTGCCAGCAGCAGAGAGTACCGGGAAGACCTCTGCTGCTGCCACATCCCTTGCCCCTCCCAATTTGGGGGGTGCCCCACCCCAGCCGGCGGGAAAGGTCAGGGACGAGAAAAGGGTAAGGGCACGCTAAAAAAAAATGGGCCCTTCATGGCAGGGGCTACCCCCGCTGCCCCAGCCCCTCTACCGGCCACGGCATCCCTCCCCGCTGCTCCCTCCACCAGCTCTGCGAGTGCCCCGGCCCCCAGGGCATACACCCAGGTGGCAGTGGCCCTCCCGCCTGCTGCTATTCCTCCGCCCACCGCTTCTGCTATCATTTATAGCGGCTGGGGCCCCTTCCCTACCTTGACCAGGAAGCACAGCGTCCGTTGCCTTCTGGTGCCCACCTCGCCCAGTGATGAGCTTCCAAAATATTAACAACCGTTTCCCTCCTCCTCACCCCATGAGGGGGTCGTGCCCCCCCCTGCCCCCCGGGGCTCCTGCCCGGCCCCCCAGGACCCCCTTCCCTATCCACCCCCCTTCCCTGTCCCCTAACTGCCCCCTGCCACCCCATCCAACCCCTCCTCTTATTCCTGATGCCCCCCCGGGACCCCTACCCCATCCAACCACCCCTTCTCTCTGTCCCAACTGCCCCTGGAACCCCTGCCCCTGACTGCCCCCTGCCGCCCCATCCAACCCCTGGTCCGTCCTGACTGCCCCCCCAGGACCCTTGCCCCCATTCAATTCCCCTGTTCCCTGCCCTCTGACCGCCCCAGTCCCGACCCTAATCCACCCACCGCCCTCTATCCAACACCCTCTCCCTGCTCCCTGTCCCCCTTACCGTGCTACCTGGAGATGGGGGCCGTGCCACCCAGAGTCGGGGCTGGGAGCCGCGGGCACTGGGCTGGAGTTGGGGGCCAGGCCAGAGCCACTGGCCAGCCCGAAATCAGGGGCCAGCCCACAGTCGGGACTGGGGGCCAGCCCAGAGCCACTGGTCAGGCCAGAGTTGAGGGTCGGGCCAGAGTCGGGGACTGGGGGCTGGCCAGGGGCTGGGGCCCAGCCCAGAGCTGGGGGGCCACAGTCACTGGCCGGCCCGGAGACGGGGTCTGGGTCAGAGCCGGGGGCCGGCCCGGAGCTGCGCCGCCCTGCCGGAGTTGGGGTCAGAGCCGGGGACTGGCCCGGAGCCACGCCGCCCAGCCGGAGTTGGGGTCAGAGCCGGGGACTGGCCCGGAGCCACGCCGCCCAGCCAGAGTTGGGGTCAGAGCCGGGGACTGGCCCAGAGCCGCGCCGCCCGGCCGGAGTCAGGGTCAGAGCCGGGGACTGGCCCGGAGCCGCGCCGCCCAGCCGGCCAGAGTTGGGGCCGGAGCCGGGGGCCGGCCCGGAGTCGCGCCGCCCGGCCGGCCAGAGTCGGGGTCGGAGCCGGGGACGCGCAGCACCTAGAGCCCTCCTTTTGCCCTCCCCCGCTCCAGCTCACCTGCAGGAAGCTGCTGCTTCCTTCTCAGCCCTCCCAGGCTTCCTGCGCTAACAGCTGATTGGCGGGAAGCCCGGAGGGGGAGCCTTCAGAGGAGGAGGCAGAGGCAGAGCTGGAGCCAGGTGAGCTGAGGCCGGGGGCAGGGCAGGGAGCTGCTGAAGCCTTTGTTAAATTTAAAAGCCCTTTACAACCGGTTCTAAAAGGATTTCTAAATTTAACAACCGGTTCGGGCGAACCGGTGCGAACTGGCTGCAGCTCACCACTGACCTCGCCCCATGTGGAGACCTACGTGCGGGCGTTGGCGAGGGTGGTGGGGCCCACGGCCATCCTGGCGGCCTCCAAAATGTACGGGAGGTTAGTCTTCTTCCTGGCATCAGAGGCTGCCACCCAGGAGGCGGTAGAGACGGGTCTGGCGGTGGGGGGCATGTTCGTCCCCCTGGAGCCATTGGAAGATCTGGGGGTCTGCTTGATCCTGACCTCCATCCCTCCCTTCCTGCCCAATGCCGCCCTGCTGCCTGCCCTTTCTGCCCTGGGGCGCCCTATCTCTGTCATCAGCCCTCTCCCGTTGGGCTGCAAAGACCCCGCCCTCCATCACGTCCTCTTGTTCTGCCGGCAAGTGTAGCTTCAACTGCCGCCGGCGGTGTGTGACGGAGAGGCACTCGAGGGGTCCTTCCTGGTCCCCTACCAGGGAGCCTGCTACCGGGTGCATTATTCTATGGGGGAGGCCCAGTGCTACCTCTGCCGTGGGATGGGGCATGTCCAGAGGGACTTCCCCTTGGCCCGGCATGGAGGAGCGTCCGGGACCCCTGAGCGCCGGCACGGCACCAGCCCAGTCATCGCCGACACCTCTGGCTGCCCGGTGCCCAGAGCCGCCCCTCCTCCTTCCCAGCCCATTACTGCTCCCGCTTGGGCCTCAGGGGTACCTCCTCCAGGGCGCCCAGATGAGTGGGAGAGCCCCGCCTCTGCTGTCTGCGATCTGGTGGGGCCTGTGGAGGAGGGTGCGGTGGAGATACCGCCGGGTGCGGGAGAGGGCCAGCCCCAGGGAGACTCCTCCCTCCTACATGCTGCCCCACCGTTGCCTCCCTGAGCCATCACCCTTGCCTCCCCGACCCGTCCCCTGTTAGTCAGCCCCCGGATGATGCCATGGAGGGCTGGCCCTTAGTGCAGGGGAAGCGGGGCAAGTGGAAGGCTTGGGCCACTTTCCATCCTTCAGATTCGGAGACTCCCCCGGAAAAGCAGGAAGGGGGGCACCGATGCCGCGCCTTCCGCTTTGCCCCCTGACAACTCCCATTCGTTAGTGCTGGCTGGTGACAACGTGGCAGCACCGGAAGATAACATCGTCCCTCCTCTGGGGTCCCTTCCTATGGAAGCCCCCGATGGAGCCCCTCTCGCCCCCACTACCTTCTGAAGCCCCTGTGAGCACTGAGACGAGTGTTGCTTTGGGTGCTGGTGGGGAGAACCCTGGGGTGGTGGAAGAGGATCTCCCCTCCATCTATGAGGAGATCGAGGCCCTGGGTCTGACCCTGGTCATGCAGGGGGAGGATGACCCTCTGCCAGTGGGTCTCGATCTGAGTGACCTCACCCCGGTTCCCCTTTCCCCGGGCTCCCTTCCCCTAACCGTTGCTTCGGCTCCTGCCTCTGAGGGTCCCCTGGAGTCTTCCATCTGCCCAGCTGGAATTGACACCCTGCTGACGGCCGCCAAGCCTATTGAGGTGACGGCCAATGCCACACAGCCGGGACCAGATTCCCCTGAGGTGTCCCTCTTAGGCGTGGGGCAACCGACCTCCTTCCTGGGCGGAGACCTCACTGACGACCATACATCTCCAGATGCCGGGGCTGCCACACCAGCCGTAATGGCTGAGTCCGGCATTGTTGAGGGTCCCCTTCCCACTCCCCAGATCCCTGAGTCAGACCGAGAGGGGCCACCTTCCAGCAGCCCAACTACTGCGGCTCGGGATCCTGCTTCTGCCCCCATCCCTGATTCTGTTCCTGATCCCTGCCCTGCCCCTACTCCTGACCCCTGCCCTGTCCCCGATGCCGGCCCCGTCCTTGTCCCCTCCACCTCCCATGCTGCCATTGCCGCCCCTGGTGCTGCCTCCTTCCGTATCCCAAAAGATACCCCCCAGGGAGCGGCCTTTGTATTTCCCTGTCCCGACCCACCAGGGGCTGCTGTTTTCCCTATGCTGCCCCCTGTTGAACCGGGGACCGGGGCAGGCCGTGTGGCGTCAGCCCATCGGACGCCACGTCAGGGATCTGCCCCCTGCCTGCCCACCTCGGTGGGCCACGGGGCTGTGACGGGGGCCCCGCTGGGGGACAGTCATAGATTGGTAACCCTGCCCCCCCCATATGCTGAGAGAAGAGCTGCGGGAGTTCCTTGAGGACGTCCGTGATTCCCATAACAAGGTCCAGCTTGCGCTCCAGTGGTGGGGGGATTTCCATCAGATCCTCCGGGCCGTGAGGGCCCTCATGGGGGAGGATAAGAGGACCAGGAAGCAGGCCGCCGCGGCCTACCAGCGGGTCTGCCTCTTCCGTGACTCTTTACTCACCTATGGGGTAGGTCACGGATTGCTGCACAGCCCGACAGAGGCCGAGGGCGTGTCTAATGGTGAGGATCCCCCCAGCCCTCCTCATGGCTCCAATCATCTTTGCAACGTTAAACACCCGAGGCTGTAGGATGGGTCTCCGCAGGAGCCAGGTGCTCCCCTTCCTTCGTGACGGGGCATACTCTGTGGTTTTCTTGCAGGAGACCCATACGGATCCGGCTGCTGAAGCTAGCTGGTGGCTGGAGTGCGGGGGACAGGGTCTACTTTAGCCACCTCACAGTTCTCTGGAGGCGACCCTGTTCTCCCCCAACCTATGGCCCTAGGTGCTGGGGGTCGCCGAGGCTGTGCTGGGCCGCCTGCTGCACCTCTGGGTCAGCATGGAGGGGCTTGTGGTCAATCTCATCAATGTTTACTCCCCAACATCGGGCCTGGAGAGGTTGCATTTTTATCAGCAGGCGTCCGCCTTCCTAGGCTCCTTGGATCCTCGTGAGTGCCTGGTCCTGGGCGGGACTTGAACACCACCCTCGAGGAATGGGACCGCTCAGGGACCAAGCATTGCCCGGCCGCCGCAGACGTCTTCCGGGAGATCATCGAACGTCACTCCCTGGTGGACATCTGGTGCAACCACCACCCGGACGACGTCTCGACGTTCACTTTTGTCCGAGTGGAGGCCCATCGGTCACGCCACTCCCAGCTGGACCACATCTACTTGTCACGTCTCCACCTTTCACGGGCCCACTCCTCCAGCATTTGGCCGGCCCCCTTTTCAGATCACCACCTTGCCACCGTAACGTCCTCTCTCTGCGCGGAGAAGCTGGGGCCGGCCTATTGGCATTTTAATAATAGTTTGCTGGAGGATGCGGGATTCGAGGCATCCTTCTGGGAGTTCTGGCTGGCCTGGTGAGGGCAGCAGCATGCCTTTCCCTCAGCGCAGCGGTGGTGGGACTTGGGGAAGGTGCGCGCCCAGCTCTTCTGCCACGACTACACCCACCAATGGAGGGATGCGGCGATAGAGCAGTTGGAACGGGAGGTCTTAGAGCTGGAGAGGCGTCTGGCCACCAGCCCCGAGGATCCATCCCTCTGCGGAGCGTGCCGGGAGAAGCGGGAGGAGCTGTGGGCCCTCGAGGATCATCGAGCCTGGGGCGCCTTTGTTCGATCCCGCATCTGCCTCCTTCGGGAGATGGATCACGGCTTCCGCTTCTTCTACGCCCTGGAGAAAAAGAGGGGGGCCAAGAAGCACATCACCTGCCTCCTGGTGGAGGATGGAACCCCCCTCACGGATCCGGCGGAGATGTGTGGGAGGGCTAGGGCCTTCTACGCGACTCTTCTCCCCGGATCCGACCGATCCTAACGCTTGCAGAGTGCTCTGGGACGGACTTCCGATGGTCAGCGCGGGCGACCGGGACCGGCTAGAACTGCCTCTCTCTCTGGCTGAGTTCTCGGAAGCCCTCCGCCATATGCTCACCGATAAATCTCCAGGCATGGACGGGCTGACCGTGGAGTTCTACCGCGTGTTCTGAGATGTCCTCGGCCCAGGCTTAGTCACCATCTGGGTTGAGTCCTTGCAGAGGGGGGTCCTCCCTCTCTCGTGCAGGCGAGCCGTGCTTGCCTTATTGCCAAAGAAGGGGGACCTCTGTGACTTACGGAATTGGCGTCCCGTCTCGCTCCTCAGCAAGGAATACAAGATCGTAGCCAAGGCCATCTCAATGCAGCTGGGATCCATGCTGGCAGATGTGGTCCACCCAGACCAGACCTACACTGTCCCAGGCCGCACAATATTTGATAACCTGTATCTGGTGCAGGACCTTCTGGAACTAGGGTGTAGGGATGGTCTGTCGTTTGCCCTCTTCTCCCTGGATCAGGAGAAGGCGTTCGACAGGGTGGACCACGGGTATCTCCTGGGCACTCTGCGAGCGTTCGGCTTCGGACCCCAGTTTGTGGGTTTTCTCCAGGTGCTGTACACTTCTGCAGAGTGTCTGGTCAGGCTCAACTGGATCCTGACCGAGCCGGTCAGCTTCGGGCAAGGAGCGCGGCAGAGGTGTCCCCTCTTGGGTCAGCTGTACGCTCTGGCGATCGAGCCCTTCCTCTGTCTCCTCTGTCGGAGGCTGACGGGGTTGGTGCTTTGAGAGCCGGAGCTGCGGCTGGTCCTATCGGCGTATGCCAACGATGTGCTCCTCGTGGTCCAGCACTCAGGCAATTTGGCATGGGTGGAGGCTTGCCAGGCCATCTACTCAGCGGCCTCCTCTGCCCGGGTCAACTGTGTCAAGAGCTCTGGCCTGGTGGTGGGGGGCGGGTGGCAGGTGAGCTCCCTCCCACCCATGCTTCAGGCCATCCGGTGGAGCGCGGGTCCACTGCTCTATCTCTGTGTTTACCTTTCTGCCACGCATCCGTCTCTGCCGGAGAACTGGCACAGTTTAGAGGGCAGGGTGATGGAGCGGCTCCAGAAATGGACAGGACTCCTCCGGTGCCTTTCCCTCCGAGGGAGGGCACTGGTGCTCAATTAGTCCTGTCCATACTCTGGTACCGGCTCAACACCCTGGTCCCGGCCCCGGATTTCCTGGCCAACCTCCGGAGGGTGGTTCTGGAGTTCTTTTGGCCAGGACTGCACTGGGTCTCTGCAGTGGTCCTCCACCTGCCCCTGGAGGAGGGAGGGCAGGGCCAGCAATGCCTGCGCACTCAGGTCCATGTCTTCTGCCTCCAGGCCCTGCAGAGGCTCCTGTATGGTGCTGGTAGTCCGGCATGGAGCGTGTTGGTGCACGCCTTCCTCCGCCGCTTCTGAGGGCTCCGATATGACCGGCAGCTCCTTTATCTCCATCCGAGAAATCTTCCGCGAGACCTCTCTGGGTTGCCAGTCTTCTACCAAGACCTCCTCTGGACCTGGAAGCTCTTTTCAATGACCAGGTCCATGGCGACCACCATGGGGGTTGATCTCCTCACGGAGCCCCTGCTACACAACCCCCAGCTTCATGTGCAGGTGGTGGAGTCCCCCGCGGTGCGTCAGAGGCTGGTCTTGGCAGGAGTCACCAGGGTCGGAGACCTCCTGGACTATGACTGGGGAGACTAGCTGGACCCCTGACGCTCGCTCAGCGCATGGGGCTCTCCAGACCTCGTACTCCCCGGCACGTACTTCAGGAGGTGAAGGCCACTTTACCGCCTGCTGCTCGGGCCTACCTCGATCGGGTCCTGTGAGAGGGCACGCCCTGCCCACCCTCCACCCCAGGCCCTATGGACCTTTTCATCGGGCCAATGCCCCATGGGACCCAATCAGCCCCCTCACCTTTTCACTGTGAGCCGGCTGCCCGATCTGCAGCCGGTTCTGTTCCAGACCGCACCACGGAAACATCTGTACACGCTCGTGCTCCGCTCCACAGTCTTCACAACCTCACCCTCGTGTCCTGCCCCGATACAAAGTGGCGGGACCTCCTGCCACCTCTCGAGGGTGAGAAGCCCTGGTGGGCCAGCTTCTACTCTGCCCTAGTCCCAAGGCCCGCCGGGGATGTCAGTTGGTGGTTCCTTCATGGGGCCGTGAGCACGGCCATGTACTTGGCACGGTTTACCCCTGTCCCCAACACCTGCCTCTTTTGCAGCATGAAGGAAACCCTGGCACACTTTTATTTAGAGTGTGCCAGGTCACAGCTCCTATTCCGGCTCCTCTTGGATCTCTTATTGCGTTTTTGGTGGCACTTTTCCCCTCACCGGTTTATCTATGCACTCCCCATCCGTGGCCCCACAAAGTTGCGGGATCTCCTTATCAACCTCCTCTTAGCCCTGGCCAAACTAGCCATCTACAAAACCAGGGAGAGGAGGTTGGCCGACGGGATTTCCTGCGACTGTGGGGCCTATTTCCGCTCCTCCGTCCGTTCATGCATCCGGGCAGAGTTCCTCTGGGTGGCGTCCACTGGCTCCCTTGACACCTTCGAGGAGCAGTGGGCGCTGTCCGGGGTTCTCTGCTCGGTATCCCCATCAGGTTCCCTTTGTTTAGCCCGATGACCTCACTCCCGATCCTGTTTTTTTCATTGGCTGTACCACGTAATTATTTGGTATCACAGACCTGTGGATCCTCCCCTTAGGCTGGGGAGAGGTCCTTCACCCGCCCGCTTCCTGGATACCAACAGGATCACTCTCCTGTAGCCATCTGGCCTGACCCTGTTACGGTTTCCATAATTAAAGACAAGTTCCATCTTTAAAGCCTGATTTTGCCACTTTTCCTACATAACAAAAAGGGAAAATATGGCCTTAAAATTGATACATGAGGTCTGAGGCTGTGGTGATTTTCTCTGCCAGAACTGAAGTTAGTTAGGCAAGGTGTTCATTACTTATGGTAGCCTGAAAGTGTAAGTAGTCGTTAGAATTCCAAAAGCCTTCTAACGAATTTATTTTTTTTAAATGCCTCTAATTAGCAAAAAAAGGTGAGGAATAAAATGTAGCATCCTGGACATCTCTAGCTGGTATCTAGGGTCAAATTCTCTATTGCAACCAGTATCTGCTATGGGCAGGAGTCTTCACTCTTCAGGTTTCCTGAATTGAACCTGGGGTGTAGGATAGTGAATGGCCCTGTGTTACTCTGTACCCCACACCCATTGTTCTCACCCAGCCCCACCTTCCTGTGGATATCAAGAAGCCCACAGGATGGGCCTTCAGAATGCTTGTGGGCGAGTGGGGAGATAGTTTACACCTTGAGGGCAGCACAGCATGGGGGCATCCCTCCCTCTGGCCCCACTGGAGTCTGCAGGAGGGGATCTTCCCCACACCTGTGAGTGTTAGGGAGATCCTTGTTCAGCACATCACAAGACTCAGCCCTCTGATTCCATGTGCTGGGTGGTTAGCCACATGTCATTACACAAAGAGCCTGTGTGCCTCCTTATACAAACTTTCTGGGTCCAGGTCCTGCAGTCAGAGCACTTACCCAAAAGACCAAAGGCAACATGTTGAATGTTTTTGTTTGCATTAATAAATAACAAATAATTTCTCTTTGAACCTCAAATTGTGAAGACAAAGTGAGTCCCCTCCAGAGCAGGGGGGATCCTTAGTATGAGAAATGGGACTGAATTTCCTTTTGTCTCTCCCCTCTAGGACATCAAAGGCACCATGAGCAGGTAGGTGGCTCCTTCTCACTCTCCCTTTCACTTCCCAACGCAGGGAAGGGATTTTAAACATGAGATGTCACTCCCCATGGTCCAGCAGCGCAAAGTGTGGGGCTGGTTCCCAATCTCCCTCTGTGGAATTTAATCTCAGGGCTGTTGTCATTTTGACTAGACTCCAGAATAGAGCAGCCTGAGAAAAGAGTGATTTACCTACAGACGGGGATGTTATTTATAGTGTAGCTGGTGGAATAGAGACCTCAGAAGATTGGGGATGGCGAATGAGTCTCTCATTTCTAGGTCATAGACTCCAAACTCCACCTAGGTTGGTAGGGATGGAAAGTCAGGGCCAACTGATGACTATTCAGTAAGCTGTTTATTAATTGTTTCTAATTATGCAGTGAGCTCTAGCCATGTGCTGAGCATGGCAAGAGATACGATGGAAGAGACATTCCCTGCTCGAAGGAGTTTATAACATGCTATTATCAGTAGTGCTACGGCAGTGCCTAGAGGCTCAAGGCAAAACCAGGGCCCAACATGCTGGGTGCTGCACAGACACACAGAGACAGTCCCTGCCCCAGGGAGTTTACAGTCTAAATAGACACAAGAGACAAAGGGCAGAGGGAAGATGGATTAAAATCAATTGAAGAGAACATTCAATAAAGACAAAGTGCTGCACGTTGGAAGGAAAAATCAAATGTACAACTACAAAATGGGGAATAACTGGGGAGACAGCAGGACTGCGGAAAAAGATCTGGGGGTTCAAGTGGATCACACATTGAAGGAGTCGGCAGTGTGATGCTCTTGTGAAAAAGGCAAATGTCATTGCGGGATGTTGTCCCAAGTTGCTGTATTCACCACAGGTGGTGCCTCCTCCTGGCTGTTCTGGGGATTAGCTCTCTTCCAGGGCCAACCCCTCCCCTTGCCGTCTCTCCCCTTGTCGTCTTTCTCTCACTCTACAGCCTCATCTCTCTCTCCAAGAGCTGCAACTTCCTCTTCGTGATTCAGCCTCCAGCTAAGTCACTAAATTGTTTCCACTTCTGAGGTACAGAGTCTCACTGGTCCCACTGTCCAGGCAATGCCACTCCATCCGTGGCTAGTAGGGGAACTCGGGCCTGCCCACTGCTCCAGGGTCCAGCCCAGGGGCCCTACCACATACAGGCAAGGTCTGCTCACTCCTTGGGCTTCTTCCTACTCACCTCTATCAATGTTCCTTCTAATTTTTGACAGGCCATTTGCACAAAACATTTCTTCTGTGCAAATTCTTGTGCTTCTGCACAAACTTTTGTGCACGTGGTGTTTCACCATGTGCATGGGGTTTAGGATCTGTGTGCGTACACACACACACACACACACACACACACACACACACACACACACACACACACACACACACACACACACACCTTAGAGTGAATCGTGCCTCCCATCAGCTTTCTTCTCCACCCTTCTCTCTTATAGAGGTTAGACTAGATGACCCTGGCAGTCCCTTCTAACCCTGTGATTCAAAGTACTCCCTTCCCCCAGGGCCAGGCTCCTAGCATGCTATTCTTTCCCTGGGTTCCCTCTTTCCCTTTCGAATGCACAGAGGCTGGCTGCAGACTTTCTTCCTGGCTTTATAGTAACCCAGTATAGTAACCTGCTCAGCTGAGCTTCATCGTCCAATCAGGGGTTACTTCTCTGGCCTAAACCGCTCATGTGTGGCCTGTCTCCCTAATCTCCTCTTTCTCAGCTTCTTTCACTCTTTTGGGGGGCTGATGTGGGGTGAACACTCCACCACAGATGTATTAACAGGAGTGTCATATGTAAGACACAGGAGGACGTTGTTCCACCCTTCCTGACACTGTGAGGCTTTAGCTGGAATCCTGTGTCCAGTTTGGGGCATCACCGTATAAGAAAGATGTGGAAAAATTGGAGAGAGTTGAGAGGAGAGCAACAGAAATGCTCAGAGGTTTAGACTGGATGAGCTGTGAGGAACAGATGAAATAAATGAGTGTTTTTAGTCTAGAGAAGAGAACTCTGAGGGAGGGCCTGATACTGGTCTTCAAATCTGTCTGAGGTTGTTCTACAGAGAGCGGTGATCAGTTGTTCTTCAAGTCCAGAGAGGGCAGAACAAGAAGTAATCGGTTTAATTTGTAACAAGGGAGATTTACATCAGTGTGACGGGTTCCCACAGTGCAGCCTGGATTGTGGGACTGCTGAGCCTTCCAGATCCCCAACCTGGGCTGCCTCTCTCACCCTGATGCTGATGTCAATCTACAAGCCTGACAGGCCCTGCTCTGACACAGACACCTATGGGCAGAGACACTCCCAGCTGTTTTACATGAATCACCTCCCAGCCATTGATGAACCAGCAAAAGAAGACACCAGCCAGTTCCCCTGAGCTCCAGCCCTGCCCCCCAGAACCACACTGACTCACACTGCTCAAGGCTCCCTGGGCAGTGCAAGTTCATTCAGTCGTTTACCGTCCCTCAGTGTGGAGTGGATACACACTGGCCTCTGTAAGCTGAGAACCCCTGTGCTTGTGGACTGACCATTGTATGTATTCAAGGAGCTAAATAAAAACGTAAATTATCTTTGAAATGGCTTAGTGGATCTCACTCCAGGTCCTGGTAGAATGGGCATCTACATCACCACAAGGATTGTCACTAATTATCTCCCTTTAATGGTGTACCAACACTGACAATACAAGACCAAGGGGACATTCAGTGCAACTGAAAGGCAACTAGTGTAAAGCTGAGAAAAGGAAATACTTTTTTTTTTTTACATAATTCATTATTAACCCGTGGAACACATTGCCACATGATATTTCTCAGTTTCATAAATGCATACAGTTGAAGGCCAGAAACGATCATAAGATCATCACATTTGACCTCCTGTATAGCACAGGCTCTGACTTTATTATTCCCCTGGGGGTGTTTGACCCCCGCTCTGCCTTGGTCCCTGCCCCCACACCACCTCTTTCCCCAAGGCCCAACCCTGCCTCTTCCTGCCCTGCCCCGCCTCTTCCTGCCTTTGCTCCACCTCTTTCCCCCACCAGTGCATCCTGCCCATTTCTGAACAGCTGATCCCCGGTGGGCGGGAGGCTTTGGGAGGCAGGGGGAGGAGCTGATTGGCAGGGCCAGCTAACGGGTGGGAGGCACTGGGGGGGAGATGATCTGTGGGGATGCTGGTGGGTGCTGAGCACCGACTTTTTTTTTCTGTGAGTGGTCCAGCCCCGGAGCACCTACGGAGTCGGTGCTGACGTGTCACAGGTCCTTAAATTTCATGCAGTTATTCCTGTATTCAGCCCAATAACTTGTATTTTACTAAATCCTATTGTGTGTTGACTAAAGCACCTTCCAGAAAGCCATTCAGTCTAGATTTGAAGACATCAACAGACAGTAACGAGTGAAGCTCCCTAGAAGTGGGGGAGAGGGGGCCCAGTGGTGCCCAAACTATGGCCCCACCCCTCCTCCACCTCTTCCCCCGAGACTCCACCCACTACTCACTCCTCTCCGCCCCCTCTCCCCATCACTTGCCTTTAAGGCAGGTACAATGGCAGAGAGCAGAGCTCTCCCACTTTTAAATGTGATGGGGCCATGACCCCCCTGTTCTGGTGCCCCTGTCAAGAGATGGAGAATCCACCACTTCCCTGGGCAGTTTCTGCCAATGGTTAATCCACCCGCACTGTTAACAATGTCTGTCTGATTTCCATTGGAATTTCTCTGGCTTCAGCTTCCAGCAGTTGGTCCTTGTTGTGCCTTTGTTTGGTAAATTGAGGAGCCCTTTAGTACCAAGTCTGTTCTCCCCATGAAGGTATTTATACCCCACACTCAAGCACCAGGGTTCTCTCGGTGCAAAGCATTTTCACCAGCCCTCAAATCAGTTTTGTGGGTCTTCTCTGCACCGTCTCCACTTTCTCAACATCCATTTTAAAATGGGGACACCAGAACTGGATGCAGTTTTCCAATATTGGTCTCACCAGAATGAAGGGGAAGCTTGTAGTGTCCAAGCTGGTATTGGACCTATTCCTGGGGCAATGGAGAATTTAATCCTCCATTGTCTGCTGAGTTACAACCATTCACTAGAATAAAACACATTTTAGTAAAACACAAATACTAATGAACTCTACAGCGAGTCACACTGGGTTGTTCTTCAAATGTGTGAGGAAGAAGTTTCAGAACCCAGCAGCCTTTTCTTCTGAACTGAACTGGAGAATTGGGGAATCTTCTCAAAGAAATGCATCTCTGGAGACCATAATGAGGAAATTCAAAGGTAATAAACAGTCACCTGAGTAATTTTCTCACATACGTTACACTGATAATTGACAGAGCTGGGGAAATCTCGTAGGGACCATGATTGTGGATGGAGATAGTCAACTAATTATTTTATGAATTACCTACTCAGCTCTCAATACAGCACGTACACACTGGGTCAGGGGCCTAAATTCAGGCTCCCTGGGGGTTTTCCTTTCTTAGCAGCTATGAACTTTAACCTGAGCTTGAGCTTCCTGCTGAATTAACCGTTTCTGAAGTATGTTTGTTTGGATTTTTTGTCTGCAAGGGCTCCGGTGTCATCACAGTCACTCTCTTGCTTTAGAGTGGGGTGGGGAACCTTTTTTCTATCACGGGCTATTGTCTGTGCTAATGGTTATGGGGCAGATTTAAAGTTGACTGAATGCTAATCAGTGACAAAGTGTCTATGTATGGGTCTGTCTGTGAATGATGTGTTGGTTTCAGAGGGTTTGTCTACACAGTAATTAGACACCTGTGGCTGGCCCATGTCCACTGACTCCGGCTCATGAGGTTTGGGCTCGGGCTGGAGCCTGGGCTCTGCAACCCTCTCCCGTCACAGGGTCCCAGAGCCCAGGCTTCTGCCCAAGCCCGAGCATCTACACCCCAATTAAACATCCCCAGTGCCCGAGCCCTGTGAGCCCAAGTCAGCTGTCATGGGCCAGCCACAGGTGTTTAATTGCAGTTAAAACATCTCTGGGTCTGTCATGTAACCTTAGGTCATGTCCTTAGTTTTTAATGTTTGAGGTTATTCTTTAGTGATGTGTGTAATGGTTTGTACTGGTCTGAATTGCACTTAACCTCCTTAACTAGAACTTCATAAAGTTTGTTTTCTTTTCATTTTGCTTTTGTGTTAGACCATTAACAATGTGAATATATCCCTAAACACGACAACATGACATTTCATCTTTTCCACCCATTTCTTCCTCCAGACTTACTGTCGTCTAGACTGCGGTTGGACAAAAGGTAAATTTCTGGGATCAAAGGGGGAGTGAAAACTTTCCTATGAATTATGGTTGCCCTGGGCCCTTTAAATCCCTGCCACGGAAGCCTGTCCAGTCCGGCACGGCGCACTGGCTCTTGCCGGTATGCCATACCAGACCGTACCAGCTTACTTTCACCTCTGTGGACCTGGCTCAGTGGAGCTGATCCTTTCACTGTCACTGAACTGGCTCTGTCAGGGGTGTGAATTCCCCCTGCCCATGGCTGAGATCCCAGCGCTGCTTCCCATGCAGAGCTGGGTAAATCCGGGATAGGGGAGGTGGCCTGGTTCACTCCCCAACTGGGGCAGGTTCTGTCACTGACACGATCAGCCGCTGCCTCAGGGCTGAGCTCTGCCCCTCACGCTCTGATTCTCTCTCTGCAGCAAACCTGACTCTGGATCCAGACACGGTCCATCCCCAACTCATCGTATCTGTGGATCGGAAAAGTGTAAGAAGGGGCACACAGCAGGCTCTGCCCAACAAACCTCAGAGATTTGACACAGAGCCCTCTGTGCTGCGCTGTGAGGGATTCACCTCGGGCCGACATTACTGGGAGGTGGAGGTGGGGAGGGGAGTCTGTGATGTGGGGGTGGCCAGAGAGTCTGTGAGGAGGAAGAGACGGATCAGCCTTTACTCTGAGCAGGGGATCTGGGCTGTGGAGTGCTGGGAGGGTCAGTATCAGGCTCACACGTCCCCTGCACAGAGCATCCCCTTGTCCCCGAGCTGGGGACGCTGCAGGATCCGGGTTTATCTGGACTATGAACGGGGACAGGTGGCGTTTTTCAATGCTGGTACTGGGGACCCGATATTCACGTTCCCATCGGCCTCTTTCGCTGGGGAGAGAATCTGCCCGTTCTTCCGGGTTGTTGGTAGTGCGCTGCTCACCCTGTGTCCCTTAGGTGCCCTGTCTGTCCCCATGAAACAGTCCCCTCTAGCCCCCACCCCCTGATCTCTGTGACCTGGAGGACTCAGCCAGTCTCCCCCTGCACTGACAGGGCTGGGGGGGGAGAGGGGGGGATGATTTACCCGTAGCTCTATGGCTGTGGAGCTCTGTGTGAGGCTCTAGGCTGGGTCTCTATGCTCCTAGGAGGCCAACTCTGTGTGGAGTGGGGGGGTCCCACCACGGAAGGAGGGAGCCCCTGTGGCAGGGACCCAGCCGAGGGCCAGGGAGAGACCCCTCAACTGGGGGCAGGGAAGCAGGGGGAGGCCTGGCTGAAGATGGTGGGGGGGGAGAGCACGGGGGAGGCCTGGCTGACGAGGCTGGGGGGGCGCAGCTGGGGCAGACCAGAGGGCAAATCAGGCGTCAGGCGGGGAGAGGTTCCCAGGAGATCAGGGACAGGAATCGCAGGGGAAGCAGAGCTGAGCAGGGAGGACCCAGCTGTACAGACAACATCCTGCCCCTTGGCTTGGGGTACACAGAGGCTGGGGACCAGTCAGGCCCCCCCAAGGTTCCCCCAATGAGAGCCCAGGACTGGAGTCCTCTGCTACACTTCAGATGCTATTCTAGCTTACTGTATTTTCCACTCCATGCATCTGAGGAAGTGGGTTTTAGCCCATGAAAGCTTATGCCCAAATAAATTTGTTAGTCTCTAAGGTGCCACAAGGACTCCTCGTTGTTTTTCCTGGTACACACTAACACGGCGACCCCTCTGAAAACTGACCCAGTAGATTGCATGGCCTCTTCTCTTTCATCCCACAACTCTTCCTCACACCACCGTGTTCTGGGGTAGTCAATAGGCGGACCACAGTCCAAATCCAGACTGCCAGACACTTTTGAACAAACCATGAAATCTTTTAATTTACTTATTAGTATCATTATTTTGTTATGGTGACATGGAAAATGTTTCTGTGGAGTCTGGACCTGGACTATAACTTGACCAAGAAATGTGGACCTTGACAAGAAAAATTGACTACCCCGGCTTAGTTCTTCTGCACCCCTCTTCCAGCACCCCAGGCCCATCTGAGTCTGTTTCTCCCCCATTGCTCAGAGAATCCTGGCCATGGATCCCTGCTTCCCCTCTCCCCAGCTCTGCAGGGACACTCAGGGTGGGGTGGGCAGGCCGCTGTGCATTGCAACAAGCAGGTGATGGGGCCAGCTGTGGGAGCACAGCCCCCGGATGGCCACAGGCTGGAAGAGCAGTATTACTATAAAATCCTGCTCTGCGCTGGGATCTCCAGCTGGAGGGTGAGCTGCGCAGGGACCGCCCCTGGGGACTCTCCACAGCAGCAGAGATGTCTGGGTGTTAGGGAGGGGTGGGAGGGTTTAGCGTGGCTGTGAATGACATTTATCAATAAGCTAACGAGCTCTGCGGGCAGCGTGATGGTTGGTGCAAGGGGTACATGACAGGCAGATAATTAGCAACAGCGAATCCCAGCTGGGTGGCAGGAGCTGGAGCCAGTGTCTGAACTGGGACACATCAGCGCTGGAAATCCAGGACTGCTGGGCCAGGCTCCCATGGGGTGTGTCTCTTCTCCCAGTCATTTGTTTATCTCTTTCCCCTCCACCTGGAATCAAAGTCCGCAGGGGAATTGTATCAGGGCAGGCGAAAGGCCCTTAGTCCTCCACCGTGTGTCTCTCCCCAACCAGCCCAGCTGCAGGTGTAGCCCTGCTCTAACCTGAGCTCAAAGTCTGTGCCGAGCAGGAAAAGGCTCCAGCACCATTTAGAAACTGATACTTCTCATGAGGATAATGGCGGATTTGGGGCCAGAGAGGAGCCTGTCAGCCGATCCCTAGAAGATGGGAAAGGAATCGGGGAGATTTCAGGGTCTCTCTTGGAATCCTCCCAAACCCAGTAAGTAGGTGACCTTGTGTCAGGGTCTCTCTCTCTCTGTTCCTGTCTCTCATTCCCTCTCCTACATGGAAAAGGATGAAGTCTGGATCCCACTGTGGAAAAACTCCCAGGATTTCACCCAAGGTTTTCAGAGAGTGCGGCGAGGCGCTGGCTTTAGGAGATGGGAATTGTGGGGGGGGGGGGTGTTGTTCATGGAAATGTTGCTTATTTTCCATATTAACTGGTCCCCTTAGGATTTGGGGTGAGTCTCTGAGCCTGCAGTGACCCTTCATGAGCCACCCATGGTCCTCCAGCCCCACCGACTGCCCCCACCACTGAGGAGTTTCTTGTTCCCCATGGGAGCTTGTGGGAGGCCCCTCTGCTGCACCCGGCACTGGCTATGGAATGAGCTGTCCCCACGGCCCAAACCGTGAGCCTCTTCCTGCTCCTCGGCATTTTCAGGGGCTTCTTCTCCTTTCCCTTCCCAGCCTTGGTAAAGGGGTTCTCCCATTTCTCTGTCTCCTGAGGAGACAAAGGGCTTACCTCACCCAGCCTCTCTTCCTTACAGTGTTCCCATCTCTCGCTGCCTTTGAGGTCTCCCTCATTTAGTTTCTCTAAATCCCATGGTCTCTCTTGCCCTCTTATGTCTGTCCTCATATGTCCCCCATGTTTGTGTCCCCCCATTTCTGTTCTCCCAACTATTCCTGCCCTCACAGCCCCCTGTATCCCAGCCCTGAGATACCCTCCCCCCTTCAGCTGTGCCAGTGCCTGTTAATCCTGACCCACATCCCCGCCATCACAGCCCTCGGCGTCCCACAGCTCTGCCAGGGGCCCTCACTCCCCCCCCCCAGCCCCTGCGAGCCCAGACCTGGGCTCCCCTGCCACACAGCTCTGCTGATGCAGTTTCATTTTAGCTGATTAGGTACCTCATTGTACTTGACAATATTAACTGGGTTTCTTTTAATGAATATCTTTGGTTTAGGGAGAAGAGGGAGGGATTAAAGTGTTTATGTCGGTTCGGAGAGAGAGTTTTAGGGTGGACGGTGAAGGTTGATTTAGGTGTTGTCCTGTAGTCGTTGGGCACGTTTTGTTGCAGGGGAAGAGTTAAGGCTGTTTGGGCGCAGAACATTAGGATTGTCACCTTAGCTCGTGATGCCCTTAGGTGTTTTGGTGTTTTTAGTAAGGGGGTGACATGGTTTAGCCTGGCTGGGAACAGAGCTCAGCAGACGTCACTGCGAGTTACCAGAGGGTTTTGTGTCTACACAAATAATTACCAATCCCTGAACTGAGCTACAAGGGTCTGCACTGGGAGGGGAAGGGGCTAGGAGGAGACCCCAGTGTCCCAGTGGGAGATTTTATAGGGGTAGGAGGGGATTCCTACCCTGGGATCCCATGAGGAATTTCTCTTCTCCCAGTCATTTGTGTCACTTTCCCCTCCAGCTGGAATCACAGTCCCCAGGGCAGGAATAACCGGCAGTTCAGATATTCTCAGCCCTGTGTTTCCCTCCTGCCCCGGCCGGCATGGATTTCCACCAGTTTTACACCAATGTAGTGCCAATGACTTCACTGGAGTCAGGGCTTGTCTACATGGGGGGTTGTTTCAGAGGAGCTTTTCTCAATGAACTCCACATGTGGATGCTCTTTTTCCTGGCACAGTGCCTTATTCCGAATTAGCGTTATGCACTGAATGAGGCTAATTCGGAACAAGGCACTCCTATTCCGGACAAAGAGCTTCCACACATGGAGTTAATCAGGAGCCCCTCTTCTGAACCAAGAGTGTCCACACATGGAGTTAATTGAGAATAGCTAATCTGCTTTAAATTCACACCCTACCTTCTTCTTGGCCTAACCCTCCCACTTGGTTTAGGCCGGTGTCAGTGGGAGGAGCTGGGCTCAGCCTACAGGACTAGCCTGATCTCAAAGTCTGGGGTGTTAAGAAAATGCCCAACCCCAGCTCAGAGCAGCAGCTGCCAGATGAGCCTTAGAGTATGTGTACACTACAGGATTTTTCCTATTTTACATAAACCGGTTTTGTAAAACAGATTGTATAAAGTCGAGTGCACGCAGCCACACTAAGCACATTAATTCGGTGGTGTGCGTCCATGTACTGAGGCTAGTGTGGATTTCCGGAACGTAGCACTGTGGGGAGCTATCCCATAGCTATCCCATAGTTCCCGCAGTTTCCCCCGCCCATTGGAATTCTGGGTTGAGATCCCAATGCATGATGGAGCAAAAACAGTGTTGCAGGTGATTCTGGGTAAATGTTGTCACTCAATCCTTCCTCCGTGAAAGCAATGGCAGACAATCATTTCATGCCCTTTTTCTCTGGACTGCCCTGGCAGACGCCATAGCATGGTAACCATGGAGCCCATTTAGCCTTTTTTCACTGTCACCGTATATGTACTGGATGCTGCTGACAGACGTGGTACTGCAGTGCTACACAGCAGCATTCAGTTGCCTTTGCAAGGTAGCAGAGACGGTTACCAGACCTATTGCACAATCTGCTGCTTTGGAAATTGGTGATGATGGTTACCAGTCATATTGTACCATCTGCTGCTGTCATGGGTGCTCCTGGCTGACCTTGCTGAGGTTGGCCGGGGGCGCATGGACAAAAATGGGAATGACTCCCCAGGTCATTCCCTTCTTTATGTTTTGTCTAAAAATAGAGTCAGTCCTGCCGAGAATATGGGGCAAGTGTACTAGAGAACCAGAGAGCACAGCCGCTCCGGGTCAGAGCCCCAGATATCCCACAGAAATTATGAGCTGCATGCCATTCTAGGGGGTGCCCCTGCAACAACTACACCCATTGCTTCCCTCCTCCCACACCCCTCCTGGGCTACCATGGCAGTTATCCCCACATTTGTGTGATGAAGTCATAAAGAATGCAGGAATAAGAAACACTGACTTTTTAGTGAGATAAAATGATGGGGAGGCAGCCTCCAGTTGCTATGATATTCCAGGCAGGACATCTCCATTACTCATTAAGGGATGCGGGGGGGGGGGGGGGGAGAGGAGCACAGCCTCCCACTGGTATGATAGTCCAGAATCTCCATTAGACATGAAAGGGGTAGGGGAAGAGGAGCTCAGCCTCCAGCTGCTATGATGAGGACTGTTAGCAGCCCTATTGCACCATCTGCCAGGACTGAATCTCCAGGACACAAAGCTTAAAGAAGGGAATGACCGGGAGTCATTCCCATTTTTGCCCAGGCGCCCCCGGCCGACCTCACCGAGGCCAGCCAGGAGCACTCACAGAATGATGATGAGGCCAGCTATCAGTCATATTGTACCATACCATCTGCGGGAGGGGAGGGGAGGAGAGAGGATGCTGTTTAGCGCTGCAGCACCCCATCTACCAGCAGCATCCAGTAGACATATGGTGACATTGAAAAGAGGTGAGAAACGAATGTTTTCCCTTTTCTTTGAGGGGGAGAGGGAAGGTAAATTCCCTGAACCACTGGTGACAATGTTTTTGACCCTTCAGGCATTGGGAGCTCAGCTAAGAATGCAAATGCTTTTCGGAGACTGCAGGAACAGTGGGATAGCTCGAGTCCTCAGTCCCCCCTCCCTCCCTCCATGACTGTCCATTTGATTCTTTGGCTTTCCATTACACTTGTCACACAGCACTGTGTTGAGTCCCTGCTGTGGCCTCTGTCTATCATAGCCTGGAGATTTTTTCAAATGCTTTGGCATTTCGTCTTCTGTAACGGAGCTCTGACAGAACAGATTTGTCTCCCCATACAGTGGTCAGATCCAGTATCTCCCATACGGTCCATGCTGGAGCTCCTTTTGGATTTGGGACTGCATGGCCACCCGTGCTGATCAGTGCTCCACGCTGGGCAAACAGGAAATGAAATTCAAAAGTTTGCGGGGCTTTTCCTGTCTACCTGGCCAGTGCATCCGAGTTCAGATCGCTTTCCAGAGTGGTCACAATGGTGCACTGTGGGATACCGCCCAGAGGCCAATACTGTCAAATTGCGGCCACACTAACCCTATCCGACATGGCAATACCGATTTGAGTGCTACTCCCTTCGTCAGGGAGGAGTACAGAAATCGGTATTAAGAGCCCTTTATATCGATATAAAGGGCTTCGTTGTGTGAACGGGTGAAGGGTTAAATCTGTTTAACGCTGCTAAATTCGGTATAAACGCGTGTAGACCAGGCCTTAGAGTAGTTTGTAAACTGAAAGTTCAGTGAGGATAATGGCTGCCCAGGAGTCTCCAACCATCCCCATTTCCCTATCAGAGAGGGTCTTACTACCTGTTGTAACTTGGGGGCAGGGGCGGCTCTACAAATTTGGCCGCCCCAAGCAGTCATGCGTGGGAGGCGCCCCCGAGCCGCGGGAGCAGCGGACCTGCCGCGGGCATGACTGCGGAGGGTCCACTGGTCGCGCGGCTCAGCTGGACCTCCCGCAGCTGCGAACGGTTCGCTGGTCCGGCGGCTCCGCTTGAGCTGCCGCAGTCATGCCTGCGGGAGGTCCAGCCGAGCCGCGGGACCAGCGAACCGTCCGCAGTCATGCCTGCGGCAGGTCCGGTCGTCCCGAGGCTCCGGTGGACCTCCCGCAGGCATGACTGCGGCAGGTCCACCGGCCCAGCCTGCCACCCCCCTGGGAAAGGGCCGCCCCAGGCGGGTGCTTGCCCCGCTGGGCTCTAGAGCCGCCCCTGCTTGGGGGTGACCCCGCAGCTAAGTGATGGTGTAGAGAGAAGTGAAGAATCATCCCACTGATGTGTCCTGAGCTCAGATTGTGGTTGGTGGTGTTTTATACACACTTTGCTGGGGTGTGAATGACTCCAACAGGTAACCAATCTGCCTGAAAAGTGGCAGAAAGCGTTTCTAGAAGGGGAGAACATTCATTAAAAATTTGAGGTGAAACAGACAAGGCATTACTGGTGTCCAGGGGATCCAGGAAAAAGCTCATCCGGAGTTTCAAAAAGTTTCCAGACATTCCCTTCATAGCTCGGATAAAATGGGTTTGGCCTAGAGACTCTATATTTGTTTTCTGATCTGGCTTCAGCAAGGAAGAACAGATAGAGCCGCGTTTCTGAAACTGGGGGTCCCGACACAAAAGGGAGTTGCAAGACTATTGGGGAGGGAGGGTTTACAAGAGCAGTGGCTGCTAATTGGATGCCCAGTTCTGAAGGCAGCACCGCCGCCAGCAGCAGTGCAGAAGTAAGGGTGGCCTGTTATAGGGGGTTCATCACTTTTTGAGGGGGGTGTTGTCACAGCCTGAAATATTTTCAAAGCAGGTCCCAGAAAAAAAGTTTGAGAACCTCTGAGATAGAGGAAGATGTAAAAGAGGAGGATTCTAGTTTGGGGAGGGAGGTTAGTTATTTCAGGCACAATTAGCCAATCAATAATAACCACTAGAGGGCAGAGTTAAGGTTGTGTTTGTGTCCTGCATTGTTTGTTTGCAAACTTTCCAATGTTTGTTTCTGTAAGGGTAGGATTATTTGCTGTTTTCAGTTGTTCTAGGAGGGTGACACAAAGGGCAGAGTTAAGGTTGTTTGGGTGAGTTTGTCAGGCCTGACAGGAGTTGCTGTTACATGTTCAAGATTCAGGTGGAGCTGGTAGGGTGGCGGTGTCATGTGGGTCAGACTCTCTGGCCAGGATCAGGATGATGAAGGCCCAGGGTCCCAGGAAAGGATGGGGGTCAGTAGCCATGGTGATGACAGCCTCCATTTGTTCTTCTGTATTTTCCCCCTCAAGTCTCTCTCTTTGAGGTCCCAAAAAGGGAGTGATGGGAGGAGTAGCCCATCCCCTCATTATTTTGTCCACCAACTAGGCCTAATACCCGACACACCGATGCCGATTCATTAATTTCCAGACCCACATTTTCTTGTTTACCAGGCACAATTTTAACACCATCCTTGAATTATATCAGGGGGACTTTTTGTTTGGACTAACTCCCGTCTTTCCATCACTCGTTCGTACCTTTTCCCTTCAGCGTTTCTTATTATAGATTATTGTCACATTTTATGGACTTGCACATACTAAATTACAGCTGAGCTCACAGTGAGGGTAAATTTCAGGCCCACTTATTACAGGAGAACTCTGCATTTTACATCCTTTCTTTCTCCTACTCTGCTCAAGGAGGACAGGACAGGGACTCCCTTCCCCAAGCCCACTGGCTTTAGAGACCCCTCACCTCCTTAAACCCACTTCTTCTGGCTTTAAAGTTGCAGCCCTCCACCACCCCTGGTGGCCCAGCCTTTCAGAGACCCACCCACGCTTGATGTGTGTATTTAATCCCCTTTGCTAAACAGCTGGTGTGTAGGAAGCTGAGGAGGGAATGCAGGTGACAGAGCTAGCAGGGAAACGCGTGTAGGTGGAGGGACGGAGAGGGGCTCAGGCAGCAGAGACACATGTATGGGATATAGAAAGGTTCAGAGCACATGGGAGGGGGACAGGAGATGAAGAACAGAAGGAGACACAGTGGGATGAGATGTTCTCACACAAGTGAGAACGCTTGTGGCAGGGGTGGCAGACTCATTCAGAGCACAGGGCCGGATTCCCTCTAGGGCTGTGATCCATGGGCTGGGGTTTAAATTCTGGACTACGCCCTTCCCACAATGCATAGCAGGTCTCCCGCTCAGGTCAATGGCAGGATGTGGGGTTTAGGTAACATATTTTGACAGGCTGGCTTCGGTGGCCCCCCTGCCCAACCTGCTAGCGTTTGCAAATCAGGGCCGTCCTCAGGATATACGGAGCCCTACGCAGCATTATTAAACTGGTGCCTCTCTGCTCCACTGATGGCAGTCCCCAGCTGGCGCCGCTGACCCCAGTGTGTCGAGGGGGCATACACACCACCCCTGCACGCGGACCCCCAGAACCACCCCCCATTGCTGACACACACCAGCAGTGGCTCAAGACAGGCTTCATGCTGTCACTAAGTGTGTGTGTGTGTGTCTATGTGTGTGTGTTAAGGAAGTGTGAGAGACACTGAGCACTTTAAGTCCCTCCCACTGGCTGACTCATGTGGAAGTTTCGCTCCTCCAGGCAAGGTCTGGGCTCCCCAGGACCAGGGGTAGCTCTAGGAATTTTGCCCCAAGCACGGCGGCACGCCATGGGGGGCGCTCTGGCGGGCACCAGTCCCGCGGCTCCAGTGGACCTCCTGCAGACGTGCCTGCGGAGGGTCCGCTGGTCCCGCAGCTCCAGTGGACCTCCCGCAGGCCTGCAGATGCTCCACTGGAGCCACGGGACCAGCAGACCCTCCGCAGGCACGCCTGCGGGAGGTCCACCAGAGCCGTCTGTCACCTTCACGGCGACAGGCAGAGCGCCCCCCACGGCATGCCGCCCCAAGCACACGCTTGGTGTGCTGGGGTCTGGAGCTGGCCCTGCCCAGGACTGGGGCAGCAGAGCGAGGGGGGGGCAGGATTGGGGGTGTGGTTCGGGGTGGGGAGAAGCCTGAAGGCCTGTGGGGAGGGACTGGAGAATAGAGGAATCCAGCCATGGCCAGCAAGGGGAAATGGTGCCCCAAATTTTCAGGTGCCCCACACAGCCACGTGTGCTGCATATGCCTAAGGACGGCCCAGTTGTGAATTGAAGTCTCAGGCACTTGGCTCTCCCCAGGCATGGTATAGGAGCCCAGGTGCCAAACTCAGGTGTGGTGAGTCAGAGTGGTCTGCCAGACAGCTGAAAAACAGGCGTGGTGACACTCAGCGTCACAGCCCCTCATTCCTTTCATGCCTCTGCTCCCAAACCCTGCACAAGCTGAACATGTCATGCAGCCACATAAATGCAGAGCGAAGGCTGGATCTGGCCCGAGGCTGCATGTTGGACACTCTGCCTGGTGCCATTAAAGACAGAAAAACATCTCTCCTATGTCTGCTCCATTAGCCATTGCCTGGGGCTGTGACCTGAGGTCTACGGCTCTTGGAGACTCCAGACTCACCCCCCCTGACCAGCCCTAATGTTCTTCTGTTTTCTCCTCAGGACCTGCTGGAGCAGAGCAGGAGAGAAGCTGAGCAGAGCCCTTGGGAGGAGGAAGCTCCAGAAGGACCAAACTGAATCCATGCGACCGGCATCTGCTCCACCCTGAGAACCTAGTGGAAGCTGCAATCCCAGGGGGACGTGATGGAGGAGCTGAGAGTCCGTTTCAGCCCTGCTCTGCAGGAGTCTGACCTAGAGCCCCACTAAGGGCAACACAAAACCAACCTGTGACCCGGATCTCGGGCCTGTGGTGCGGGTGCATCTCCATGGTCAAAGGTGGGAGAAGGCAGGAGGAACGGGCCCACGTGACAGATCAGGCCGTGGATCGGCCTCCAGCAGGGTCCAACCCAAAGTCCGTGAGTGTGATAAAGTTGCACATCACAGCACAGAGAGTGAATCACCAGCAGGAAGCATCCAAATCCTGGAGAAGCTGCTTCAACTGAGTCCAGCAGGGAGCCCTCGACTGTGGGGGCACCGCCAGGATGGCTGACCTCAGGGAGGGCGGGAAGCTGACGTTCACCTCAGGGGAGGGGGCGTGTGAGATGCATGTGTGTGACACCGATGAGAAGGCCCAGTGCCACGTCGCTGAGCTCAAGGGGGACATGTGTCTGGCCAGGTTACGTGCCCGCCCCCAGCTGCTGAGCATGGAGACCCTGCAGGAAGCGCGGGACAGACTGGAGCGATGCGGGGAGCTGGGCGAGGAGCTGGCCAGCTGCCTGGACCTCGCCCTGGAGAGGTTTGGCCGGGAGCCCCCGTGTGTGCAGGGGAATGCCACGATGATGTTGAGTTGGGCCGGGGGGAGCCTGGAGTTCCTATCGGGGGAGGGGGGTTACACAATCTCTGTTTTCTATCACAAAGCAAATCCCCGTTATTATCTCCATATTAAGGATCTCCCCGGACACTTGTATGTGGCCTGGTTACGTTCCCGCAAGGAACGGCTCAGTTCTAACAGTCTGCTGGCATTGTTCACTGGCTTGTGTCTCTCTCAGGGAGAGACTGCGGTGCTGAGGGCCTGCTTTCACAGAGCCTGGGAGGGGTTCAGACGGGAGCCCCGGTGCGTGCAGGAGAACGCCAGGCTGCTGATCCGGTGGGATGGGCAGGAGCTGGAGTTCGTCTCTGGCCAGGGGCAGTGTGAGATCTTGGTGCTCCTCACCGATGGGGAACCCCAGTATCACATCACAGAGCTGAAAGGGGACAGGCCAGTGACTTGGTCACACACCAGCCCAGAGTTGCTGAGCGTCACAGACCTAGCAAGGGTGCGGGACAGACTGGGGTGCTGGGGGCTCCTGGGCAAGGAGCTGAGTGGCTGCTTTGGGGAGGCCATTTCCCAGTTCAGCCAGGAGCCCCCATGCATGCAGGAAAACGCCAGGCTGAGGCTGTGTTGGGGCTCACAGAGTCTGGAGTTCCTGTCGGGGGACGGAGAATACATGTTCTCTGTTTCCTATCAGGAAGGAAATCCCCGTTATCATTTTCATATTAAGACTCTCCCAGGGCACTTGTATGTGGCCCGGTTATGTTCCCACAAGGACCCACTCAGTGCTGACAGCCTGTTCAAATTTCACACTGACCTGGGTTTCTGTCAGGGAGACACTGCTGTGCTGAGGGACTGCTTCTACACAGCCTGGGAAGGGTTCAGATGGGAGCCCGGTGTGTGCAGGAGAACGCCAGGCTGCTGATCCAGGGAGGCGGGATGGAGCTGGAGTTTGTCTCTGGCCAGGGCAGTGTGAGATCTCGGTGCTCCTTGCCGACGGAGAACCCCAGTATCACATCACAGAGCTGAAAGCGGACAGGCCAGTGACTTGGTCACATGCCAGCCCAGAGTCGCTGAGCGTCACAGACCTAGAGGGTGCGGGACAGACTGGGGGAGTGGGGGGCACTGGGCGAGGAGCTGAGCAGCTGCTTTAGGGTGGCCATTTCCCAGTTCATCCAGGAGCCCCGGTGCGTGCAGGAGAACGCCAGGCTGCTGATCCAGTGAGGTGAGGGGGAGCTGGAGTTCATCTCTCGCCAGGGCAGTGTGAGATCTCGGTGCTCCTCGCCAATGGGGAACCCCAGTATCACACCACAGAGCTGGGACGGGACAGGCCAATGACTTGGTCACACGCCAGCCCAGAGCCGCTGAGCGCCGCAGACCTAGCGAGGTGAGGACAGACTGGGGCACTGGGGGGCACTCGGGAAGGGGCTGAGAGGCTGCTTTGGGGAGGCCATTTCCCAGTTCAGATGGGAGCCCCGGTGCGTGCAGGAGAACGCCAGGTTGCTGATCCAGTGGGGTGGGGGGGAGCTGGAGTTCATCTCTGGGCAGGGGCAGTGTGAGATCTTGGTGCTCCTCACAGATGGGGAACCCCAGTATCACATCACAAAGGTGGCAGGGGACAGGCCAGTGACTTGGTCACACGCCAGCCCAGAGCCACTGAACGTCACAGACCTAGCGAGGGTGCGGGACAGACTGGGGCACTGGGGGGCGCTGGGTGAGGAGCTGAGCAGCTGCTTTGGGGAGGCCATTTCCCAGTTCAGCCAGGAGCCCCGGTGTGTGCAGGAGAACGCCAGGCTGCTGATCCAGTGGGGCAGGGGGATCCTGCAGTTCCTGTCAGGAAAGGGGCAGTGTGAGATCTTCGTGCACTACGGGGAAGGGAGACCCCAGTACAATATTGGGGAGCTCCCCGTGCACATGTACCTGGCTCGGTTACGCGCCCACCCAGACCCACTGAGCACTGACATCCTACGGAGAGTGTGGCGAAAACTGGGGTCTTGTCAGGAAGACACCAGTACCCTAAGAGCCTGTATTTCCCACGCCTTCAATCTATTCTTTCAGGAGCCCCGGTGTGTGCAGGAGAACGCCAGGCTGCTGATCCGGTGGAGTGGAGGGGAGCTGGAGTTCATCTCCGGCCATGGGCAGTGTGAGATCTCGGTGCTCCTCGCCGGTGGGGACCCCCAGTATCACATCACAGAGCTGGGAGGGGACAGGCCAGTGACTTGGTCACACACCAGCCCAGAGCCGCTCAGCATTGCAGACCTAGCAAGGGTGCGGGACAGACTGGGGCGCTGGGGGGTGCTGAGTGAGGAGCTGAGCAGCTGCTTTGGGGAGGCCATTTCCCGGTTCAACCGGGAGCCCCCGTGTGTGCAGGGGAACGCCAGGATGCGGATCTACTGGGACAGGAATAGACTGGAGTTCCTGTCAGGAGAGGGGCAGTGTGAGATCTCTGTGCGATATAGGAACAGGAAAGCCCAGTACAAGGTTGGGGAGCTCCCAGTGCACATAAACCTGGCTCGGTTACACACCCTATCAGAGCCAGAGCACCAACCGCCTGTGACGCCACATGACTGAAACTGGACCATATCTCTTTGCTGCCACCACGGTTGTACAATTGCACCAAAACTCGTAAGAAGTGCTTCATGTAAGGAGTCAATGGAAAAGTTACAACCTATCAAGTATGATTGTCCTGTTCATATACATGAATCATCCTTGAATCCAGTGATAAATATTGACTCTATCATGGCATCCTACCTGTGTGCTGTATTCCTGAGCAACACCCACAAGGCAGTTTACATCCAGTCAACCAGCCACTTTGAATGGACTCTTCAAGTTGACAGGCCATTAAGGAAACCATTTAGCTCTCTCAATGGGCCACAGAAGAAGCTTGTCCCCATCCCATGAGCCTTCCTGTGGCCGCCTTAGCCAGAATGGCTGCTTCATTGACCCATCGAAGGGCCTGTGACTTGCTCATGTGACCCTGGACTCCATCTTGTGCCTGTAATTTTCCACAAACAAAGACAGAGAGCATCCTCTCCACACGGGTGAAGGTATAAAAGACCCTGGAAGCATCTCTATTTTGCCTCTTTCCTGCTCTGATCTCTGACCTCCCAGTAAAAGGAGCATATTGATTACGGACTGAGGACCTTCCAATCTTTAGGACGTTACCAGAGACTGAACAAGCCAGCAGACCGTAACATCACTGCTACAAACCTGATCCAAGAACTTTGCAATGATGATATGTACATGATTTCTTTGACCATTTTAACTCTCTCCTCTTTCTTATAAATAAACCTTTAGATATTAGCTACTAAAGGATTAGCAGCAGTCCGATTATTGGGTAAGATCTGAGTGATAGATTGACCTGGCTGTATGACCGCTCTCTCAGGATTAGAGGACCTTACATGTGATGAAATTGGTTTTCAGTAACCACTGACTATAGGGTCCAGTGTCCGGGGGTTGAATCCAGGCCTGGAATGCCTAAGGAGGCTGTATTTCTGACTTCGTGTTCGACAGTCAGGAAGGAGCAGGGGTTGGATGGGATGGTGGGAGGCAGTCAGGAAGGGGTTCCAGAGGCAGTCAGGGGACAAAGAGAAGGGGTGGTTGGATGGGGCAGGGGTCCCGGGAGCCATCAGGAATGAGAGGAGGGGTTGGATGATGGTAGGGAGCAGGCAGAGGGTCCGAAGCGGTCAGGGGAAAGGGAGGTGGATGGGGCAGGGGTCCCGGGGCCATCAGGGGCGAAGCAAGGCTACGCATGGCTGGGAAGTCAAAAACACAGTTCCCTTAAAGCAACCCAGCCTTGGGCTCCCACCCAGACAGCCACATCAAATATGATGACTATTGAAAATCTTGTTCATTATATAAAAAGTTCTACCAATCCCAAAGGATCAGACACATCACCCACCAGGTCAGTGAATATTTCAGATCTCACCCAAATCCACGCTTACAGCCAATTCTTATTAACTAAACTAAGATTTATTTAAAAAGAAAAGTGGGAATGTGTATGTTAAAAGATCATTAGAGATACAGGTATGAATAGAATTCTTAGGTCAGTTTCATAGTAGAGATGGTGAGCAAAAAAGTTCTTCCAGAATTAGTTCCATAGGTTATCGTCCAATGTCCAATATCAAGGTGACCCAGACTAAAGTTAGAGACTTCAGTCTTGGAGAAGGATAGCTCAGTGGTTTGAGCATTGGCCTACTTAACTCACTGTTGTGAGTTCAATCCTTAGGGCCACTTAGGGATCTGGGGCAAAAATCAGTACTTAGTCCTGCCTAGTGAAGGCAGGGTCTGGACTCAATGACCTTTCAAGGTCCCTTCCAGTTCTAGGAAATGGGTATATCTCCTATTATTATAAACTCAGACTTCCCTGATGACGCTTAAGCAGACCTGAGATACAGGATCAGGGCCCAAGAGTTCTTTTTGCAGTTCTCTGGTAGTCCCTTGACAGTAGGTGAATAATAGGTGAAGTATAGTAGGAATAGTAAGGAAGAAGGTATCAGAGGGGTAGCCATGTTAGTCTGGATCTGTAAAAGCAGCAGAGTCTTGTGGCACCTTATAGACTAACAGACGTGAGCTTTCATGGGTGAATACCCACTTCGTCGGATGAATACCCACAGGCGACAAAGTGGGTATTCACCCACAAAAGCTCATGTCTGTTAGTCTATAAGGTGCCACAGGACTCTTTGCTGCTTAGTAAGGAAGAAGACCTCCTACTTTCTTACACTGCATGGATTAGCATAAGGTAATTGCCCATCTCCCACCATTTACAGGTAGCTTATTACAAATGTCAAAGAGTAGTAAAGACAATGATATTGCTACACCCGAACTTCATCAAAATGTTCATATTCCCTTTTGATCTTTGAATCAACGTCATGGAGTGAGATAGGAACCGTCTGGCTACAAGGCTAACACCTAACAAGATATAAGTAACAATATAGGTTTGCATTTTGAAGCTCTACTCTTTCGGACATGGCTTTGTTAGCTATTTATAAGGAATACCCTAATTACCATTTATACCTCTCCAATATGTCTTTAAAGGTAGAACTTGGGTCAGTTAGCCTGCAAGTTGCTTAACCTTTTCTAGCTCAGTGTCACAGACCCGTATTCTCAGCAACCAGGAGGGGTAGAAATGTCCAGTTTATTTGAAATGGAAGCTGGGATCGTCACCTTGTCAGATAATAGCAGGAGAGAAGGCTCTGAGGAAAACTTCATATACCGCAGAAGCCATGCTGTGATTGGAGATCGAGGACTCAGTCTTTCTTTGGAATGAGCCATGGGGTGGACTGGGGCTCTGAAGAGGGAATTAGTCCAGCCCACCTGTGCCTCATTAAGGGCCCGGCAATGACGCCTGATAGCAGGTATCTGGGACAAGAAGCCGGGGCAGAGCCCCCCGAAGAGCTGCAGTGAGCAGAAGACCCTGGACTGGGAGATGGGTTTGGGACCACTCAGTCTAGGAAGGGCTGGACAGAAAGCTGGGAAGAGTTGCCGAGAGAGGATGCCGAGGGAGAAGGCAAGAGGGTTCCAGCTAGGAAGGGCTGGGAGAGACCTGCTGAGAGCAGGGAGTTGAGTCAAACTTTGTAGACTTTTTATTTTAGACCTTTGCCTTGTGTTTTGAATATCAGGATGTTTTAAAAGCCAGACTGTGATGGGGTGCCTGCCCCACTCTGGGATCTAAGGGGTTAATAAGGCCCTAGGGAGGCAGTGCAGGAGTCAGCCAATCAGAGAAGGGCTGAGAGAATCAGCCAATCAGGGCCCGGCAGGCCCATATAAGAAGAGCTGCAGGGCAGAGCAGCTTCAGTAAGTGACTGGAACTTGAGGAGGGAAGCTCAGGCTCCTAGCAGGAGGAAGGAAAGCCAGTACCCTGGACAGACTGCTGCCAGCAGGGACTGGGGGAGCTAAAGACAGTTCCTGGGTGGGTGCAAGGCTGAGGCCCTGAGGCAAGGGCAAAGAGGGTGCTGGGGGTCGTGGAGAAGTGGCCCAGGGAAATGAATTGAGGAAGTGGACTGGACGCAGTAAGTGGCGGCCATCTACAGGGTTCCTGGGCCGGCACCAGGAGTAGTGGGTGAATCTGGGTCCCTCCCCCCCTCCGCCATTGAGGAAGTGGACAGACAATGGGCTGCAGTGGCCACTGAGGGAAGTGGCTGGACAGCAGACAACAGGTCTCCCAGAAGCAGAAGAGGATGACGTGGTCCTGAGAGTGACATGGGTCCTGGAGCAGAAGTGATGGCGGTGAGACACCACCAGAAGAGAGCACACTGGCTAGCAGGGCTTATCTCCCGGACAGCCAGCAGGAGGCGCCGCAGTGGTGAGTCGCGCCCCGTCACACAGACTCTATGGACAGGTGGTTGAACAGACACCCGTGGGCTTGTCTACACGTAAACCGCTACAGTGAAGATGCTACCTACGTTGATGGGAGAACTTTGCCGGGTAATCCACCTCACCAAGAGGGGTATCTGCGTTGATGGGAAACTGAGGGTGGCCATGCCTGACCATGAGGGTGTGCTTGAGTGGCAGCCAACCCTTTAACAAGCACGGTTTCCTAAAGCTAATTGTTTGGAAGGGTTTTGTCTAGGTCGGCAAGAAATCACCACTGGGCAAACAAAGATTGGGATTGTTATCAGAACTATGGTTAATATGTTTCTGAATACCCTGGCCCACCATCCGGGCACTATGACCACATACTGAAGGATCCCCCAATTATCATAATACATGTTGATTTCATTCTCCCCTCTTCCAGAGAAAAAGACCAGCTCTATTCTCACTGAGCTCATCACTAGCCGGGTGTTGTTCTGCAGGCACGCCGGCTCCTTGAAGAATTTCTCCAGGGTGTCTTTGAAGCATCATTTCAGCACCTCAGTCATCTCCCCCCTGACCTCCCATCGGTTCCGCACCTTCAGCATATCAAGATAGATACACGTCCATGGTTGGCTCTTTCACATCATACTGGAGTTCCCCGTTGCGGTAAAAAATGTACACCTCATGTTTCCCGTCTCCAGATTTAAATTACAACATTGTTCCTCTGCATTGGATCAACATCTGGGCCTTGTCGTGTATGCCTGAGGACTCTTTCTTGAACCCCTGCAGAGCAAGGTCCATGCATGTTCTCAGCTCATTGGTAATTTCCCCCTGGGTTTCCAGTCTGCCCTGAACTCTTAGGAGGTCGGCAACACTTAACTGTTCAGGGATGCCTGCTTTGCTTTTTGCTATCCCGTTGGGAAAGAAAAATACCCTAATCCCTATTGCTGTCATCATCCCGGCTCCGCATTGTGGTAGGCCCAGCAATAATTTCTGGCTCACTGGCGACCTCAGAATCACGTCCTTCAAAACCCTGGGCAAGGCCGAGAAGTTCTGCTGAAGCCCGGGGTGGGGTCCATTTGGAGGCAGAATTCCAGGGCATTCTGAATTTCCTGGTGCAGGAAGGAAGGCTCAGCCCTGTGAATGGCTGAAGTCCGTCCTACTTTTCTCAGGAGAGCCTGGATCCTGGTTCCTAGACCTTGGGGCTCAGTTCAGATTCTCTGGCTGTTCGTGTTTCAGCACCTGAAGAGGACACAAGATAAAGTGGTCTCAATTCGGGGGTGGTAAGGCTGTTGAATATCACAGGGGATATCAGCGTTGATCCTAGATTTGGAGGGGAGACAATGGGAGGAAAGGAAGAAATCTCACCCTACCTATGAGGGTTCACTGAGATCAGAATCCAGCTTGGACCAGATGTTAGAATGACACTTGTGTCACAAGCTAAGAATCCGGCCCTGAGCTCATCACCGAAGATGGATACAAAAATCCCGTCCCAGTGATTCTGGTTTGTTCTTCAATTAGCGAACATTGACAGAAAATCTCTTCATGGTTCCCCGCTTTTCCCCTCTTGCTAGTGACTGACAGAAAATCCCCTCCGTTTCGGAGGGAAGCTGCTGCCCTGCGTGACTCAGTCATGGCCACAGAGGCTGAGGAAATTAATCTATCCAATGATCAACTCTCTCTCCTCCTGCTCTATGACTGATTCATGGGGGGACATAGCCCAGCCCCTCGTGAAGTGCCCCAGCCTCAGTTTACCCTGCCCCAGCTATCAAACATCAGCTCCTCCCAACTCCATGGAAATTTCTGGCTCCATCCTATACTCCCTTCCCTATTAAAGGGATACTGTCCTGGCCTCCCTGCTGCCAGGGGAAAGGCAGGCTGGGAGAGGGAAATGGGGGGGGGTCATCACTTCTGAGTGCTTGAAGCACTGGACTGAGCCCCAGGTGATCAGGGTTCCCTTCCTATCTCCATCCTGTGGGGTGACCTTTGTGCAGGTCACCTCTTCTGCCTCAGTTTCCTTATCTGTAAACTGGAGACAATGATCCTGACCCTCCTTTGTGACACGCTCTGAGATCTATGGATGAAAAGTTATTATTAGTCAGCAGACACTCCACTGTGACAGCTGGAGCCCTCCCCCGGCCACGGGGTGGACAACGGGGTGCGAGTGACTGTGCCGGGCTGTCCCCTGTTGGGCACCTGGAATGTAACTTGACTAATGAAGTTGCGGCCTGGTTAAAACCCATCCCACACATCCTTGGCGAACAGGCTTATTGCTCCCCTGCCTTCAGGACCAGCGTGTGTCTGAATTCTCAGCGATAAAGTCATGTGTCATTGCAGGATTCCAGCCAGAGTGTTTATGCTTTTCTCTAGCGTCACAGCGCGTTTGCGGTGAACACAACGGAAAGTGAAAGGGAAAATTGTCCCAGCTGGGATGTGTCTGAATCCTTCAGCCCACTGCCCGCTGGAGGAGCTAGAAGAAGCAGGGGAGTTTCGCTGCCATCTGCTGCCCCTAGTAAGTAGCACTGATGTTTCTCACATTTTCCTTTCTCCTGGTTTTTGCTCCAGTTCCCTGCAAAGCCCCAGAGCTGGCACTGGTGTTAAACCCATGAAGGGCCCTTCTGATGATCTCACCTGCGCAGCACAGGGCAGGAAACTCTCCCCCCGGGATCCCGGCATGCAGCCCGCACTTTAGGATGATCCTTTACACAGGCCGGAGCAGGGCCGGCTCTACTGTTTTTGCTGCCCCAAGCAGTGCGCCGAATTGCCGCTGTGGACGGCAGGGGCAGTCCATGTGCCCTTACGGTGGCTCACGCATTTCCGCAGCCATGGCAATTCGGCAGCAGCTTCTGTCTTCAGCTGGAAGACAGAAACTGCGCCGCCACAGATAGCTGAACATAGAAACTGCCGCCGAATTGCCGCCGCTGCGGAAACGCGCGTGACGCCCTAATGGCACACGGACTGCCCCCGCCATCAGCGGTGGCAATTCGGGGCAAAAACACAGAGACTGCCGCCCCTTGCAGATTGCTGCCCCAAGCACCTGCTTGGCATGATGGTGCCTGGAGCTGGCCCTGGGCCGGAGCTCGGTGAACACACGGTTTTGTTTCTGGGAGCAGAGATGGAGCCCCCCTCCTCCCCTGTTTCCTACGGCTGGCACTGCCACCTCCAATGCAGGTACTTCCTCCCAGGCAGGAAACACCTTTTCCACTCCGTGGGGCCACATCAGGGTGCAAGGTCACATGACACTGACCCCAGGAGCTATGCAGCCCCGCTGAAAGAGAAGGTGCTGCTCAGATCCCTGGACTTTGCAGCTGGACACCCCTTCTGGGTCCTAGTGCTAGTTGAGCTCCCTTCTGTGTGCTGGGAGCCATCCTTCTTCTTATACAACAGTGAGTGCCCGTGGTAGGGCAGGAGGACAGAGACAGTGGGGAAGGAAGGCGGCGGGATGAGGAGGAGCTGGAGCGGTGGGGAAGGGGGCCCAGCATGCGGATCCCCTTGGCAGCACCTGGGGCTCCCCTGTTAAGCAGGCCCATCAAACCCTCACCCTGACAAGCCCCCGCCTCCCCTGCATCTGTACCACCCTGATGAGCCCCCCAGACACCCTCCCCACTGATCCCCAACCACTTGTACCTGGACCTCCACCCAAATGAACCTCACCTCCCCTGCACACAGACACCCCCCCCCTCCCGCCGCACTGAGGGGGCGCTGGGCGGAGGGATCTGCGGGTGGAGGTCTCTGGGCGAGGGGCCACCGGGAGTAGGGCTCTGTGAGGGAGGTCTCTGGGTGAGGGGGCGCTGGACATAGGGATCTGTGGGGGAGGTCTCTGGACAGGGGGACATGGAGCACAGGGATCTGTGGGGGAGGTCTCTAGGCAGGGGGGCATGGGGCACAAGGATCTGTTGGGGAGGTCTCTGGGCAAGGGGGCACTGAGCAGAGGGATATGTGGGGGAGGTGTCGGGGCGGGGGGGCACGGGGCACAGGGAATCTGTGGGGGAGGTCTCTGGGTGAGGGGGCGCTGGGCATAGGGATCTGTGGGGGAGGTCTCTGGGTGGGGGCATGGGGCATAGGGAGCTGTGGGGGAGGTCTCTGGGTGGGAGGGGCTCAGGGGGGGCACGGGGCACAGGGATCTGTGGGGGAGGTCTCTGGGTGAGGGGGCGCTGGGCAGAGGGCGGTGTGGGGGAGGTCTCTGGGGTGGGGGGCACGAGGCACAAGGATCTGTGGGGGAGGTCTCTGGGCGGGGGGGCGCTGGGCATAGGAATCTGTGGGGGAGGTCTATGGGTGAGGGGGCGCTGGGCATAGGGAGCTGTGGGGGAGGTCTCTGGGTGAGGGGGCGCTGGGCATAGGGAGCTGTGGGGGAGGTCTCTGGGGGGGGGGGCACGAGGCACAAGGATCTGTGGGGGAGGTCTCTGGGCGGGGGGGGGCGCTGGGCATAGGGATGTGGTGGGGAGGTCTCTGGGCGAGAGGGTGCTGGCATAATGGCCGGGCACTGGGCAGTGTGGAAGGGACACGCTGGCTGCGCAGGGCTGGACAGGGCAGTGTGCGTCTAGCAGTTGTGGATTTGTAAACAGTGCCCTTGTGCTGGGCTGAGTGGGGCTGCTCCCACTACGCCTCATTGCTCCAAATTGGCCCTTTGCTGTGCAGACCACCCCCATCACATGCCCTATCTCCCCAGTGGGGGCCCACAAATATGTTTGGTGCCGCGCCCACAAAAATTTAATCCAGCCCTGTTCCAGCCTCCCAAGAGTAACATGAGGCTATGTTTACGTAGGAAATGCCTGTTTGGTGTGCAAAGTTCAGAATCAGCCCATTTCTGAGAACAGGAAAATGAAACTAAATTCTTCTCTTCTCTGCAGAAGCAGCCATGGCTGCTGCAAATCCAGCACAACTGCTCCTAGGTGAAGTGACTTGTGTGGTGTGTCTAGATTATTTTAAAGACCCAGTGTCTCTAGATTGTGGGCACCATTTCTGCCAGGCCTGCATCACTCGGTGCTGGGAGGAATTGAGTACAGACTTCCCTTGTCCTGAGTGCAGAGAAACCTTCTCCCAGAGAAACTTCAAACCAAACAGACAACTAAGGGATAGAAGCTTCGTGAAAACTTACACTGGAGTCAAAAAAACAACCAAAAGTTGAGACTGTGTGTGAAAAACACAAGGAGGATTTAAAAGTCTTCTATCAAAAGAGTCAAACACCGATTTGTTTCTTTGCCTTCTGTCCCGAGATCACAAAGAATACCCTGCGGTTCCCATAGAGGAGGCTGCTGAGGATTACCAGGTAAGAAATCACGGGATGGTGTAAAAGCTGGAACAGCCATAAATGGCATTTTAATAAAATAAATTATGGCAAAAACCAGCAGATATGGTTAGATACCCTTATGAACAAGACTTTAGCAATGAGAACAGACATAACACACTGTTTAAAAAAAAAGAGGCATCCTTGTGGGACCTTAGAGACTAACAAATTTATTTGAGCATAAGCTTTCGTGGGATAAAACCCACTTCATCAGATGCATGGAGTCAGGGGCGGCTCTAGGCACCAGCAAAGCAAGCACCTGCTTGGGGCAGCCCATTTGCAGGGGCGGCATGGGAGCTGAGAACCAACAGGGGGCTCTGGGAGCTGTAGTTCCTTGGTTAGCTCTCTGCCTATAGAGCCAGCCCTGGAGCAGGGAAAGAGCTACATTTCCCAGCATTCCCTTGGCCACTACCAACTGGAAAGGAAGGAGTGGGACCTCATGCGGCAGCGTGCTGTGAGTGCTGTGAATGGTAGGGAGAGACCATATTTTAACATTCAAAAAACAGGACACTCCAGGGGGAGGGAAGCCCCACCCTGCCACCATCCACTCCCTCTGACTGCCCCCCATAGAAAGCCCAACCCATCCAACTCCCCCCGCCCAATCCCTTTCCCCTGATCATCCCCTCCCGGGACCCCTGCCCCTAACTGTCCCCCAGGAGCCCACCCCCTATCTAAGCACTGCTGGTCCTTGTCCCCTGATTGCCCCCTCCCAGGACCCCTGCCCCTAACTTCCTCCAGAACCCCACCCCCTATCTAAGCCTCCCTTCTCATCCCCAACTTCCCCCAGGACCCCACCCCTACCTGTCCACTGACAAACCCCTGGGACTCCCATGCCTATCTAACCGCTCCCTGTCCCTTGACTGCCACCCTGGAACCCCCGACCCCTTCTCCCACCCCCCCCCCCCCGTACCGGGCCCCTCAGACCAGCATATCTGGCTCAGCGCAGCTCCAGATACACTGCTGCATACATGCTGCCATGCTCCCCTGTGGAGCCCACAGTCCCCCCCTCCCTTACACACACACAACACCTGCCTTCCAGATTTGAACACCTCAAAATTCAGGAGTGCTTAAGCTCAGTTTGGGCAGCTGTTACTTCATTTCTCCCAAATCAAATATACTGATCCACTGTAACTTGCTGTAGAAAGATAAAGATAAGATAAGTAAGATAAAATTGAGCAAGAAATGCTTCCCAGTCGTTGTTAGGACTGGAATTGCTATTTTCAATGGCCATTGCTTTTTGTTTGTTTGTTTGTTTAAAAGAAATACAGTGATAATGCATTGGCAAATTCCCCATAGAAAGAAAGAGTGGAACAAAAGAATAATAAAGGCGCCTCAACTTTTCCTCGTTTATGGAGGACAGTCTTATAAAACACATCCAGATATCCTCCAGTCACACAAGCTGAAAATTGTTCCACTTTGCTGCAGTTCTGGAACCATATGGGAACCAATCCTGTCTGTATTTTGTGCACATCCAAAATTCCTGCTGAATGACCCACCCTGGGAGCAAGTTACCAGTGATCCAGGGCTGCGGCAGAAGGAAGGTGCAGGTGCGAGGGGGGAGAGCCCAAGGCTGGGGTGGCAGGAGGTGTGTGTGGGGGGCACTGGTGGAGGGGGAGGGGGGACCCCAGGGCTGGGGCGGCAGCGGGGTGTGGGGAGGGCACTGGTGGGGGGGAAGGGGAAGACCAGTGTTGGGGTGGCAGGGGGTATGGGTGTGAGGGAGAGAGCCCAGGGCTGGGAAGGGGGGCAGCCAAAATTTTTTTTGCTTGGGACAGCAAAAAAACCTAGAGCCGGCCCTGCATGGAGTGAAAAATACATTAGGAAGATATATATATATATATATATATATATATATATACACACACAGAGAACATGAAAAACTGGGTGTTGCCATACACACTGTAACAGACTAATCAGTTAAGGTGGGCTATTATCAGCAGGAGGGGAAAAAACAAACATTCCTAGTGATAATCAGGATGGCCCATTTCCAACAGTTGACAAGATGGTTGTGAGCCACTTCAGAACTGACTGTTCAGGCTCCTCCTTGGTTTGAAAATGATTCTGGGATGGAATGGGTTAACGACAGTCAGCTGTTAATCAGTTCTCATGACTACAGTAACATTCCCAGTGTTGTCTGACTGTTTCCGCTGAGGTGTTTGAAATCAGTTTTATTTATTAAAATGCCATTCCAGCCATTGCCCTTTATTTGATCCCATGAGCCACTTCGGAGCTGAGTCTGCGGGTGGTTTTGTTAATAAAGCTGTTTGTTGAACAGGTGGTTTGTCAGGGGTGTTCTGTAGTGCAGCATTAGGCTCAGTTGTATCGTGAGTATTATTTTTGTCCCCTGTGCTGCCTTGGAACTGAGTGTTATAGGCGGATTTACTGATATACCCGTTAATTGTCTGAAACCATCACTTGCAGGTGGGTTTGGAAGAGGTTTTCTGTATTATTGCATGAGTCTCAGTGAGTTGTATTACGTGTATCACTTTGGTCCCCAAGCGCTTTTGTAACCGTTGTGACAAAGTTCCTCCTCTACCTTGGTGGGTCCTGCACTTATTGGCAGATTTGCTCACCTCAGTGATCTTCCCACAGTCTGGGTCAACTCCTCCTGTGTCTGATCAGGAGTTGGGAGGTTTGGGGGGAACCTGGGCCCACCCTCTACTCCGGGTTCCAGCCCAGGGCCCTTTGGATTGCAGCTGTCTATAGTGCCTCCTGTAACCGCTGCATGACAGCTACAACTCCCTGGGCTACTTCCCCATGGCCTCCTCCAAACACCTTCTTTATCCTCACCACAGGACCTTCCTCCTGGTGTCTGATAATGCTTGTACTCCTTAGTCCTCCAGCAGCACAACCTCTCACTCTCAGCTCCTTGTGCCTCTTGCTCCCAGCTCCTCACACGCACTTCCTCTCCTCTGGCTCCTCCCCGTCTGACTGGAGTGAGCTCCTTTTTAAACCCAGGTGCGCTGATTAGCCTGCCTTGATTGGCTGCAGGTGTTCTAATCAGCCTGTCTGTCTTAATTGGTTCTAGCAGGTTCCTGATTCCTGATTACTCTAGTGCAGTCCCTGCTCTGGTCACTCAGGGAACAGAAACCTCTTTCTTCTGTGGCCAGAAGATCCCCCTTCGACTTCTCTGTTGTAGAGGGTAGGAGGGAGTGGGCTGCTGCTGTTCCTGCTGGGCCCTCATTGCTGCTGCTGTTGCTCCGGCTGCTCCCCTGGCTGGGCTAGACACCACCACCCACCCCCTTTCTCGGCTACCTGCTTGTTGGCTGGCTAGTAGATTTCCCCCCCACCGCCCAGTTGCTGCTGTTACTCCACCTACAGCCCCTTGGGGGGGGGGGGATGCTGGCCTGCTCCCCGGAGGAGGGGAGTGAGGCCTTGTTGCTGAGGGCTCCACCACCGCCATCTTCTGAGCGGGGTCCCTCCTGCCTGGCCACCAGACCACCGCCTGGAGCTGCTGGAGCTACTGTGTCTGCTACTGGGGAGCTGCTGGAGCCCCGAGGAGGAGGAGGAGGAGGAGGGGACCGCCTGCTGCTGGAGGACCACGTGGAGACTCTGAAGACCACCGTGGAGGGGGCACTAAAGGACTGAGTATTTTTTGGACTGTGCTCTTGTGGTGGGGGTTTGGACTGTGTCTGTTGGGACACCGGGGGTGTGGCGTGGAGCCCGCCCCTGGTCCATCCGTGTCCCCCTTCGCCCCCACCACCATCGATGCCCCCTCCACCACCCCCGCTGGCTGTTTTCCTTCTGCTTTGGCCTCCTGCCTCTGGGACTGAGCTGCTCACCTGGCTTGCCATGCCCACTTCCATTGTTTGGGCCTGCAACAGCAGCAGCCACCACTGACTTTTTGCACAAGTGCCTGTGGGCGCACCCCGCACCCCCACCCCTTTGGCCTGGCCCGGCCCCCTCTCCTTTGCCACATTTGTTTGCCCCACCCATTTCCCTTTGCGGCCCTGATTGTCCTGCCCCAGCCCTGCAGCTAGCCCCATGGTTCCTCTGCCCCGTTCATAGCTCGACCTTCCCCCCCCCAGCCCTGTGATACCCCAGCCCTGATTGGTCCCTCCCCTCGTGCGCCCATACCCCCTCCCATGCGCTTGTGCCCTTCCCCCTTTTGAGTTTGCTCTTGTTCACTGCACCCCCTATGCTGTTAGCCCCCCTGATCCCCTAGTGCAACTAGAGGAGCCGGAATTCCCCTCTGGGTCGGTGGCCTGCCACCCTCCCGCCCCTGGGGCCTTGATTGCTCCCATCTCCCCTTTAGCCTTCCCTTTCTGGCACCCTCCTCCCCTGCCTGCAGCCTAGCGGGGAGGGGTGATCGCCTCCTCTCCTTCCCCTCCCCTCGCTGTTTGTCCCCCTCCCCGCTCTCGTTATGGCGGGGGAGACCCCTCGTGATGCTCCCACCGCCCCTCCTCTAGAAGCCCCCATGTCCATTCCCCGAGCCACTACCTCGACCGCCGCTGCCGGTCTATCTGTCACCGCCCCCGCTGGGGCACCTGCAGCGGCAAGTACCAGGGAGACGTCCGCTGCTGCCACGTCCCTCGCCCCTTCCGATTCGGGGGGAGCCACCCCAGCCGGTGGGAAAGGTCGGGGTGGGAAGAAGGGTAAGGGCCCCGCTAAAAAGACCAAGCCCTCCATGGCGGGGACTACCCCCACTGCTGCTACCGGCCGCGGCATCCCTCCCCGCTGTTCCCTCTACCAGCTCCGCGGGTGTCCCTCGCCCGGCCCCCAGGGCGTATGCCCAGGTGGCGGCGGCCCCCCCGCCTGCCGCTGCTTCTCCGACTGCCGCTTCCTCTACCGTCTATAGTGGCCGGGGCCCCTTCCCCACCTTGACCAGGAAGCACGGCGTCCGTTGCCTCCTGGTGCCCGCCTCGCCCCACGTGGAGATCTACGTGCGGGCGTTGGCGAGGGTGGTGGGGCCCACGGCCATCGTGGTGGCCTCCAAGATGTACGGGAAGGTAGTCTTCTTCCTGGCGTCGGAGGCCGCCGCCCAGGAGGCGGTAGAGAAGGGTCTGGCGGTGCGGGGCGTGTTTGTGCCCTTTGAGCCCTTGGAAGACCTGGGGGTCCGCTTGGTCCTGACCTCCGTCCCTCCCTTCCTGCCCAATGCCACCCTGCTGCCCGCCCTTTCTGCCCTGGGGCGCCCTATCTCCGTCATCAGCCCTCTCCCGTTGGGCTGCAAGGACCCTGCCCTCCGTCACGTCCTCTCGTTCCGCCGGCAAGTGCAGCTTCAACTGCCGCCGGCGGCGCGTGATGGAGAGGCGCTCGAGGGGTCCTTTGTGGTCCCCTACCAGGGAGCCCGCTACCCGGTGCATTATTCAATGGGGGAGGCCCGGTGCTACCTCTGCCGGGCGATGGGGCAAGTCCGGAGGGACTGCCCCTTGGCCCGGCACGGAGGAGCGTCCGGGACCCCGGAGCCCTGGCAAAGCGCCGGCCCTGTCACCGTCAGTGCCCCTGGCTGCCCGGCACCTGGAGCTGCCCCTCCTCCTTCTCAGTCCACCGCTGTGGAAGAGGGTGCGGCGGAGATAACGCCGGGCATGGGAGAGGGCCCGCCCCAGGGAGACGCCTCCCTTGTTCCTGTTGCCCCTCCATTGCTTCCCCAAGTCTCTGAGCCATCGCCCTTGCCCCCAGACCTGACCCCTGTTAGCCAGCCCCCGGATGATGCCATGGAGGGCTGGTCCTTAGTACAGGGGAAGCGGGGCAAGCGGAAGGCTCAGGCCCCGTTACGTTCTTCGGATTCGGAGACCCCCGGAAGAGCAGGAAGGGGGACACCGATGACGAGCCTTCCGCCTTGCCCCCTGACGAAGCCCGTTTTGTGGTGCCGGCTGGGGACGACATGGCAGCACCGGACGGTGACGCTGCCCCTCCTCCGGGGTCCCTTCCCGAGGGAGCCCCCAAGGAAGCCCCCCTTGCCATTCGAAGCCCCCGTGAGCGCTGAGGTGGGCGTCGCTTCGGGTGTTGGCGGGGAGGGCCCCGGGGTGGCGGACGGCGATCTCCCCTCCATCTATGAGGAGATCGAGGCCCTGGGTCTGACCCCAGTTACGCAGGGGGAGGACGACCCTTTGCAAACGGGCCTCGATCTGAGCAACCTCACTACGGTCCCCCTGTCCCCGGGTTCCCTAACCCTGACTGATGCTTCTGCTCCCACCTCCGAGGGTCCCCTGGGGTCTTCCATCAGCCCGGCTGCAGGTGGCATCTCACTGACAGCCGCCAAGCCCATTGAGGCGACGGTCGGTGCCCCGCTACCCGGACCCGATTCCCAGGGGGTGTCCCTCTTGGGTGTGGGCCAACCGACCCCTGGCCCCACCCTTGTCCCCTCCACCTCCCGTGATGCCATTGCCGCCCCTGGGGATACTCCCCAGGGCGCGGACTTAGTTGTTTTTCCCTGCCCTGATCCATCAGGGGCTGCTGTTCTCCTTCCGCCGCCCTCTGTTGAACAGGGAGCGGGGCGGACCACGTGGCGTCGGCCCATCAGATGCCACGTCGAGGGTCTGCCCCCTGCCTGCCCGCCTCGGTGGGCCACGGGGCTGTGACAGGGGCCCCGCTGGGGGACGGTCATCGATCCGTTACCCCGTCCCCCCATGCGCTGAGGGAGGAGCTGCGGGAGTTCCTTGAGAACGTCTGTGGCTCCCGTAACAAAGTCCCACTTGCGCTCCAGCGGTGGGGGGATTTCCACCTGATCCTCTGGGCCGCAAAGGCCCTCATGGGGGAGGGTAAGGGGACCGGGAAGCAGGCCGCCGCGGCCTACCGGCGGGTCTGCTTCTTCCGTGACTCTCTACTCACCTACGGGTTTGGTCACGGATTGCTGCGCAGCCCGACGGAGGCCGTGGGCGTGGCTGCCGGCGAGGATCCCCCCCAGCACTCCTCATGGCGCCGATCATCTTTGCCACTTTGAACGCCCGAGGCTGTAGGATGGGTCTCCGCAGGAGCCAGGTGCTCTCCTTCCTTCGGGACGGGGGATACTCTGTGGTTTTCCTGCAGGAGACCCATACGGATCCGGCCGCTGAAGCTGGAGTGGGGGGACAGGGTCTACTTTAGCCACCTCTCAGTTCGCTCGGCAGGAGTGGCGACCCTGTTCTCCCCCGACCTACGGCCCGAGGTGCTGGGGGTCGCCGAGGCTGTGCCGGGTCGCCTGCTGCACCTCCGGGTCTGCATGGAGGGGCTTGTGGTTAATCTCGTCAACGTCTATGCCCCGACATCGGGCCCGGAGAGGTTGCATTTTTACCAGCAGGCATCCGCCTTCCTCGGCTCCCTGGATCCTCGTGAGTGCCTGGTCCTGGGCAGGGACTTTAACACCACCCTCGAGGAACGGGACCGCTCGGGGACCGAGCAGTGCCCGGCCGCCGCGGACGTCCTCCAGGAGATCATCGAACGCCACTTCCTGGTGGACGTCTGGCGCGACCACCACCCGGACGACGTCTCGACGTTCACCTTCGTCCGGGTGGAGGCCCGTCGGTCACGCCACTCCCGGCTGGACCGCATTTACCTGTCACGTTTCCACCTTTCCCGAGCCCACTCCTCCAGCGTTCGGCCGGCCCCCTTTTCGGATCACCACCTTGCCACCATGACGGCCTCTCTCTGCGCGGAGAGGCCGGGGACGGCCTATTGGCACTTTAATAATAGTTTACTGGAGGACGTGGGCTTCGTAGCGTCCTTCCGGGAGTTCTGGCTGGTCTGGCGAGGGCAGAGGCGCGCCTTTCTCTCGGCATAGCGATGGTGGGACCTGGGGAAGGTGCGCGCCCAACTCTTCTGCCGCGATTACACCCGGGGCGCCAGCCGACGGAGGGATGCGGCGATAGAGCAGTTGGAACGGGAGGTCTTGGAGCTGGAGAGGCATCTGGCCGCCAGCCCCGAGGATCCATCCCTCTGCGGAGCGTGCCGGGAGAAGCGGGAGGAGCTCCGGGCCCTCGAGGATCATCGAGCCCGGGGTGCCTTTGTTCGATCCCGCATCCGCCTCCTTCGGGAGATGGATCGCGGCTCCCGCTTCTTCTACGCCCTGGAGAAAAGGAGGGGGGCCAAAAAGCATGTCACCTGCCTCCTGGCGGAGGACGGCACCCCCCTCACGGATCCGGTGGAGATATGCGGGAGGGCCAGGGCCTTCTATGCGGCTCTTTTCTCCCCGGATCCGACCGATCCTGACACTTGCAAAGTGCTCTGGGACGGACTTCTGACGGTCAGCGCGGGCGACTGGGACCGGCTAGAGCTGCCTCTCACTCTGGCCGAGTTCTCGGAAGCCCTCCGTCGCATGCCCACCAATAAATCTCCGGGTATGGACGGGCTGACCGTGGAGTTCTACCGCGTGTTCTGGGACGTCCTCGGCCCAGACCTAGTCACCATCTGGGCCGAGTCTTTGCGGGGCAGCGTCCTCCCTCTCTCGTGCAGGCGAGCCGTGCTCGCCTTATTGCCAAAGAGGGGGGACCTCTGCGATTTACGGAACTGGCGTCCCATCTCGCTCCTCAGCACGGACTACAAAATCGTTGCGAAGGCCATCTCGATGCGGCTAGGGTCCGTGCTGGCGGACATGGTCCACCCGGACCAGACCTACACCGTCCCGGGCCGCACAATCTTTGATAACTTGTATCTGGTCCGAGACCTTCTGGAAATAGGGTGTAGGGATGGTCTGTCGTTCGCCCTCTTGTCCCTGGATCAGGAGAAGGCGTTCGACAGGGTGGACCACGGGTATCTCCTGGGCACTCTGCAAGTGTTCGGCTTCGGACCCCAGTTTGTGGGTTTTCTCCAGGTGCTGTACGCTTCCGCGGAGTGTCTGGTCAGGCTCAACTGGACCCTGACCGAGCCGGTCAGCTTTGGGCGAGGAGTACGGCAGGGTGTCCCCTCTCGGGTCAGCTGTACGCTCTGGCGATCGAGCCCTTCCTCTGTCTCCTCCGTCGGAGGTTGACGGGGTTGGTGCTCTGGGAGCCGGAGCTGCGGCTGGTCCTGTCGGCGTACGCCGACGATGTGCTCCTCGTGGTCCAGGACCCGGGCGACTTGGTGCGGGTGGAGGCTTTCCAGGCCATTTATTCGGCGGCCTCCTCCGCCCGGGTCAACTGGGTCAAGAGCTCTGGCCTGGTGGTCGGGGACGGGTGGCAGGAGAGCTCCCTCCCACCTGCGCTTCAGGCCATCCGGTGGAGCGCGGGTCCGCTGCTCTATCTTGGCGTTTACCTTTCTGCCACGCATCCGTCTCCGCCGGAGAACTGGCATGGTCTAGAGGGCGGGGTGAGGGCGCGGCTCTGGAAATGGACAGGTCTACTCCGGTGCCTCTCTCTCCGGGGGAGGGCGCTGGTGCTGAATCAATTAGTCCTGACCATGCTCTGGTACCGGCTCAACACCCTGGTCCCGGCCCCGGATTTCCTGGCCAACCTCCGGACGGCGGTTCTGGAGTTCTTCTGGCCAGGAATGCACTGGGTCTCCGCAGGGGTCCTTCACCTGCCCCTGGAGGAGGGGGGGCAGGGCCTGAAGTGCCTGCGCACTCAGGTCCGCGTCTTCCGCCTCCAGGCCCTGCAGAGACTCCTGTATGGTGCGGGTAGTCCGGCGTGGAGCGTATTGGCGCACGCCTTCCTCCGCCGCTTCCGAGGGCTCCGATACGACCGGCAGCTCCTTTATCTCGATCCGAGGGGCCTTCCGCAAGACCTCTCTGGGCTGCCGGTCTTCTACCAAGACCTCCTCCGGACCTGGAAGCTCTTTTCAACAACCAGGTCAGTGGCGGCCACCGTGGGGGTCGATCTCCTCGCGGAGCCCCTGCTGCACAACCCCCAGCTCCGTGTGCAGGTGGCGGAGTCCCCCGCGGTGCACCAGAGGCTGGTCTTGGCAGGAGTCACCAGGGTCGGAGACCTCCTGGACTATGACCGGGGAGACTGGCTGGATCCCCTGACGCTCGCTCAGCGCATGGGGCTCTCCAGCCCTCGTACCCCCCGGCGCGTACTTCAGGAGGTGAAGGCCGCTTTACTGCCCGCTGCTCGGGTTTACCTCGACCGGGTCCTGCGAGAGGGCACGCCCCGCCCACCTTCCACCCCGGGCCCCGTGGACCTTTTTATCGGGCCCCTGCTCCATGGACCCAATCTCTCCCCTTGCCCTTTCACTGCGAGCCGGCTGCCCGATCTGCAGCCGGTTCTGTTCCAGACCGTGCCAAGAAAACATCTGTACACGCTCGTGCTCCACACGCTTCATTACCTCACCCTCGCATCCCTCCCCAATATGAAATGGCGGGACCTCCTGCCACCTCTCGAGGGTGAGGAGCCCCGGTGGGCCAGCCTGTATTCTGCCCTAGTCCCGAGGCCCGCCGGGGATGTCAGTTGGCGGCTCCTTCATGGGGCCGTGAGCACGGGCGTGTACTTGGCGCGGTTTACCCCTGTCCCCGACACCTGCCCCTTTTGCGGCATGAAGGAGACCCTGGCACATGTTTATTTAGAGTGTGTCAGGTTGCAGCCCCTGTTCCGGCTCCTCTTGGATCTCCTATTGCATTTTTGGTTGCACTTTTCCCCTCACCTGTTTATCTATGCACTCCCCATCCATGGCCCCACGAAGTCGCGGGATCTCCTTGTCAACCTCCTCTTGGCCCTGGCCAAACTGGCCATCTATAAAACCGGGGAGAGGAGGTTGGCCGACGGGATTTCCTGCGACTGTGGGGCCTATTTCCGCTCCTCCATCCGTTCACGCATCCGGGCAGAGTTCCTCTGGGCGGCATCCACTGGCTCCCTTGACGCCTTTGAGGAGCAGTGGGCGTTGTCTGGGGTTCTCTGCTCGGTGTCCCCATCTGGTTCCCTTCGTTTAGCCCTGTGACCTCACTCCCGCTCCTGTTTTTTTCATTGGTTGTCCCACGTAATTAGTTAGTGTCCCGGCCCTGTGGATTCTCCCCTTAGGCTGGGGGGAGGTCCTTTGGCAGTGGGCGGGCTTTGCCCGCCCACTTCCTGGATACTAATAGGACCACCCAGTTGCTGCTGTTACTCCACCTACAGCCCCTTGGGGGGGGGGCTGCTGGCCTGCTCCCCAGAGGAGGGGAGTGAGGGACCCCAGCTCCAGCCCTTATTGCTGAGGGCTCCACCACCACCATCTTCTGAGCGGGGTCCCTCCTGCCTGGCCACCAGACCGCCGCCTGGAGCTGCTGGAGCTGCTGTGTTTGCTACTGGGGAGCTGCTGGAGCCCTGAGGAGGAGGAGAAGGAGGGGGCTGCCTGCTGCTGGAGGACTTCATAGAGACTCTGAAGACCACCGTGGAGGGGGCACTTAAGGACTGAGTATTTTTCGAACTGTGCTCTTGTGGTGGGGGTTTGGGCTGTGTTTGTGTGAACACCGGGGGTGTGGCGTGGAGCCTGCCCCCGGTCCATCCGTGTCCCCTTTGCCCCCACCACCATCGTTGCCCCCTCCACCACCCCCGCTGGCTGTTTTCTCTCTCCCTCACTCTCCTGCATCTGGGACTGTGCTGCTCACCTGGCTTGTCATGCCCACCTCCACCATTTGGGCCTGCAGCAGCAGCCAACTACATTGACTTTTTGCACAAGTGCCTGTGGGCGCACCCCCCCACCCCTTGGCCTTGGCCCCCTCTCCTTTGCAGCATTTGTCTGTGTAGTGAGGCGGCCTGGCTCCTGACGGCCCCTGAGAGAGAGGAACCAGAACAGCCACCTCAGTGGGCGGAGCCACCTCAGTGGGCGGAGCCACCACCACCTGTTCCAGCCCCCCGGAAGTCAAGGGGTGGGACAGGAAGTATAAAAGCCCGGCCTCAGCACTCAGTTGGAGCCCAGCGGCCGGAGAGGACGGACGCTCCTGATCGGGCTCCTGCCGGACCGAGCCTGCCCCGAGCCAGGTACCCTGACGCGGACGGACCGAGCCTGCCCCGAGCCAGGTACCCTGACGCGGACGGACCGAGCCTGCCCCGAGCCAGGTACCCTGACGCGGACGGACCGAGCCTGCCCCGAGCCAGGTACCCTGACGCGAACCGACCGAGCCTCCCTCGAGCCAGGTACCCCGAGGTGGACTGGCCGAGCCTGCCCCGAGCCCGGTACCCCAAGGAGCGGCCCGAGCGGCCCCCTGACCCGAGTCCGGAGGAGCAGCCCGACCTAGACCGCCTTCAGCACGCCGAGGAGCCCATGGTATGGGACCCCGCTGCCGAGCCCAGTGGGGAGCAGGTACCCGAGGAGGGGGAGATGGAGTGTAGCCCGGGGGTAGCCGACCCTTGTCCGGCTGAGGGCACTGACGTGCCCATGTCAGTGTGTTGCAGCTAGGATCCCCACTGACTGCAGCAGATCCACGCCGCTGCTAGGGCCCTGGGCTGGGACACAGTGGAGTGGGTGGGCCTGTGTCCCCCCCTGCCACCCCACTCACGGGTGGCAGACTCCCCCTCCTACCAGCGGTCAGGCAGAGAAGCCTGCACTCACCTGCTGTGGCTCAGCGCCTAACACAAGGACCTGAGCCCCGGTATTGTTGTGACTGCTCAGCCCCTGCTACAAGGACCTGAGCCTTGAACTATTATTTATTGCCCCGCCCTGACTAAGGGCCTGGGCTTCCAGAACTATTGTCGTAGCTCAGCTCCTGAGACAAGGAACTGAGCCCCTGGGACTATTGTTTGTTGCCCCACCCTGACCTAGGGCTGGGGCTTACTGACTATTGTTGCTCAGCTCCTGCGACAAGGACCTGAGCCCCTGGGACTATTGTTTGTTGCCCCACCCTGTCCTAGGGCTGGGGCTTACTGACCATTGTTGCTCAGCTCCTGATGCAAGGACCTGCGCCCTGAACTCTTATTGTTGCTCAGCTCCTGATGTAAGGACCAGAGCCCTGAACTATTATTGCCGCTCAGCTCCTGCTGTAAGGAGCTGAGCCTAGAACTGCTGTGTTTGGTGCCCCGCCCTGATTGAGGGCCTGGGCTTAGCTTGTTAACTTTGACTGCTCAGCCTGCAGGAAGGATCTGAGCTCCCTGGACTCCCCCGCCCTGGGCTAGGGCCTGGGGCTTATTGCAGTAACCGTGTGCCTTCTGTTCAGCCCCTGCTTGAGGGGCAGAACCCCAAGACCTTCAGAACCCGGAGACTGATTTGGGCCGTGTAGTGAGGCGGCCCGGCTCCCAACGGCCCCTGAGAGGGCACGGCCCCAACACGGGACTATTACAGTCTGCCCCACCCATTTCCTTCTGTGCCCCTGATTGTCCTGCCCCAGCCCTGCAGCTACCCCGTGGTCCCTCTGCCCCATTCCTAGCTCAACATTCCCCCCGCTCCCTGTGCTTCCCCAGCCCTGATTAGCCCCTCCCCTCATGCGCCCATACCCCCTCCCATGCGCTTGTGCTCTTCCCCCATTTGAGTTTGCCCTTGTTCACTGCACCCCCCCCATGCTGTTAGCCCCCCTGATCCCCTAGTGCGACTAGAGGAGCCGGAATTCCCCTCTGGGTCGGTGACCTGACACCCTCCCGCCCCTGGGTCCTCGATTGCTCCCCATGCCCCTTTAGCCTTCCCTTTTTGGCACCCTCCTCCCCTGCCTGCAGCCTAGCGGGGAGGGGTGGTCGCCTCCTTTTCCTCCCCTCCCCTCGCTGTTTGTCCCCCTCCCCGCTCTCGTTATGGCAGGGGACGCGGCGGGGGAAACCCCTCGTGATGCTCCCTCCGCCCCTCCCCCAGGAACCCCCATGTCCATTCCCCAAGCCTCTACCTCGACCGCCGCTGCCAGTCTATCTGCCACCACCCCCGCTGGGGCACCTGCAGCAGCAAGTACCGGGGAGACATCCGCTGCTGCCACGTCCCTCGCCCCTTCTGATTCGGGGGGGGCCCCCCCAGCCGGTGGGAAAGGTCGGGGTGGGAAGAAGGGTAAGGGCCCCGCTAAAAAGACCAAGCCCTCCATGGTAGGGACTACCCCTGCTGCCACGGCCCCGCTACCGGCCGCGGCATCCCTCCCCACTGTTTCCTCTACCAATTCCGCAGGTGTCCCTCCCCCAGCCCCCAGGGCGTATGCCCAGGTGGCGGCGGCCCCCCTGCCTGCCACTGCTCCTCCAACCGCCGCTTCCGCTTCCATCTATAGCGGCCGGGACCCCTTCCCCACCTTGACCAGGAAGCACGGCGTCCGTTGCCTCCTGGTGCCTGCCTCGCCCCATGTGGAGACCTACGTGTGGGCGTTGGCGAGGGTGGTGGGGCCCACGGCCATCGTGGCGGCCTCCAAGATGTACGGGAAGGTAGTCTTCTTCCTGGCATCGGAGGCCGCCGCCCAGGAGGCGGTGGAGACGGGTCTGGCGGTGGGGGGCGTGTTCATGCCCCTGGAGCCCTTGGAAGACCTGGGGGTCCGCTTGATCCTGACCTCCGTCCCTCCCTTCTTGCCCTATGCTGCCCTGCTGCCCGCCCTTTCTGCTGTGAAAGTAGAATGAATTATATTGTAAAAATAAGAATGGATTAAAGAAATGTTGTATGTACCTTTAAGCAGAAATAAGAAAAGTTGAAATACAGGTGCCAGGAAAAGAAACATTAGGCATAAACAATGGTGCTAATGGCAAAACATTAACAGAAGATGGGTAATAGTTAGTAAGGAAATAAGATATGCATGCCTAGCCCAGGTAAACTTATCTGATTCTGCCTCCTTTGTTATCTTGTTAAGTTCTCACCCTTTTATCTGTATAAATAAGATAGTTTGTGTCTTGCATGGTGCTCACATTAACTGGGTGTCATTAGCAGAGCGCTGTGCTAATAAAACAGAGTGGTCTGACAAACTGTGAGTCCTGAGTCTAACTTTGACAATTTGGAGGTTCCACCGAGATGGCAACCGTCTTCACTGGGGCTGTGTGATTCCTGGCCGTTTTTGTAGGATGACCGTGGCAGCCGGCACCTGGGCATTTGGCCCGAGCGGTCCTCCACCAGAACGGAAAGGTGCACGACCACAGTGAAGTCTACGCCATTGAACCTGTTGGTTCCCACTCTGTTCTGGTAGGGATCCCGGGATCTGACATCAGGAATCTGGTCAGGTAATTATTTCTGTGTTTTGTCCGGACTGAGGACTGTCCTGTCTCTGTGTCTATCCGTCTTCCTGTGGAGTGTTTGAGTCTGGGTGCCATCTCCGTCCGGGGATCGGCCGACCAAGGGGTTCCTGTCCCCGCGGACTGAGTGAGTGGAATCTGCACAATCGCAGCCGCACCGCACTTTGGGTAAAAGCCCTGGTGTGAAAGCAAGGGCGATTGAGGCCTGTGGGCTCCTAACCCGAATTTCCTTCTTGTGCGATTGGTGTGTGAAGTCCTCCTGTATGAGTAACCAGATGTCTAAGTCAGGACAGTTCCCTAAACGAACGCTGGCTCATTTTATATATTTAGGATGGGTCCAGACTCCTGTAAGAAGGGTCCGGACTCCTGTAAATTTCTGGAAAAATGGTCTAGGCTAACTCAGGGGGATCCCAAAACTCAGTGGCCACTGTTAAAATCTTGGAACAAAGACCGAGTGGACGTCTTAAATGACAAACTCGGCCAACCTAAAACTAAATTGGCTAAAGAAGAGGTTAATTGTTTCATTCAGTGGTGGGAAGAGGCAAATCGTAGCTGGACAAAATCAAAACTCGCCTCTCTCAAATATTCAAATAATAAGTTAAAAGCTTTATTAAAAGCCTCCTCTCCCACCACCAGACCGAGCGCTCCCCTTTACCCCGTTCTCAAAAAAAAAACAAAAAAAGCCCTCCACCCCGGATCGATCCAACGCCCTTAATACTCCCATCTCATTGTAAAAAGGACAAAAAGCCCCTTGTTCTGTTCCCCTTTGTTGTCTGCCTCAAAAACTGATTCTTTAGAGTTCCACTACCAATTCAGCAAAGAAGATGGAGGAGCGGCCCGTCTTCTGCAGCCAGGCGGGGCCGCGCTACCGGTCAGGGGCCATCCCTCTCCCCCAAGCGGAGCCCCGGCTGCCGGGGCCGGGCCGCTCCTCCGCTCGCAGCAGCAGGATGAGCTGGGGCCCCAGCCTTTTGTTGCCGCAGGCACCAGCTTGTTTTGCTGATGCCTAGAGCCGCCCCTGCTGGGCGGGGAGGGGGGAAGCTCCAGCCCTGGCGGCGGCGGCGGGGGGGGGGGGCGCTCCAAGCAGGGGAGAAAACAGTGGTGGAGCAGAGCCCCTGCTTGGGAATATTCCTGGGGCTAAAGCCCCAGGGAGCCCATATAAGTCGGCGCCTATGTTTGCAAGGAATTCACTCCCTGTTTCCCATCTCACAGCTTCCACTGTCTCCAGACCTGGCACCGCATCCCCCTCGCAGAGGCTGGCAAAGATTAGGCAGCGAAAGAAAAAGACAAGGGACAAGATGTTCGAGGAACGTATGGGCTGCCACCTAGCAGAGGCGGACCAGCAGAGCCAGTGGAGGGAGACCGTCTCTCTGTGCCAGCGCTCACACAGCGAATGGGAGGAGAGGTGGCGTGAGGAAGACAAGCAGGCAACTGAAACGCTGCTTGGACTAGTGAGGGAGCAAACGGACACGCTCAGGCGCCTTGTGGATGTTCTGCAGGACCGCAGGAGGACAGAGACACCCTGCAGTGTATCTGCAACCGCACTCCCCTGCCACAAAGTCCCATACCCCCCTCACTGAAAATAATCAGGAGGAGGGGCGGCCGGGGACGTGAATACTGTCACTGCACCACAGCACAGTGCTCAAGTACCCAAAAGCTCTCATACCCTACATTTGCCGAAGTCCTTCACTTCCAAACTCACAGTAGTCCCAATCCCAGTCCCATCCCCTAACTGTCTACTTAATTAATAAAAATGCTTTGCTATTAATTACTATTTCCGTTATGTTTTTTCAAAGAAGACTGTGTTTGAATGGGGGGCGTGGGGAAGGGGGTGGTTAATTGCATAGGACAGTCACCTTTCCCAGGGTACAGACACGGGGGCAGGATCAGCAGCGGGTCACACACACGGTGCAGTCAGTAGGCACCCTGGTCGGTTTTTGGAGGTGGTTTCCAGGATCTGTGTGGGCGGGGGAGATGTGACTTTGCAGCGGGGGAGGGCGGTTACAGATCTTATACAGCGGTCCTTGTCCTGGACCGCTGAGTCACGCAGCTGAGGAATCTGTATCCGTCCTCCTCCACCACAAGATCACATATCCGCCCAGACACAGAATTCCATAAAGAGGGATGGCAGGCTCCGTTGAAAGAAGCATTCCGGCACTGCGGACCGCTCTAGGAGCAGGAGCCTGTCATTCCTTGAGTTTAGAGGCGGTCTTTACATCACCGCACACCCTACCCAGCACAGCCTGCGTCCCAGTTTCAACCCTTTCATGAAAAGTCATGAATAAAGAAACCTTTGTTAAGTAATAATGGGACATGTATTTTATTTTTACACGTGTGCTGGAAGTGGGGGTAACGGGGTGAACGGTCTATGTAACCGAAGAGGAGAGTCAACAGTAACTGGGTAAAGAAACGGGCAGGTTCAGCTTCTCTGTAAAGAAAGTGAACAGTCACAGGTCACGCTGCTCGCTGGTATTTGAAGAGTTCCTTGTCGCTGTCCCAGGTGCCTGTATAGGGCTTCATGAGCAAGTGCATTAGCGGGCAGGCTGGGTCCCCGAGGATGACTATAGGCATCTGCACATCCACAACAGTTATTTCGTGGTCCGGGAAGAAACTACCTTCCTGCAGGCGTCTGAGCAGCCCACAGTTCCTGAAAACACACGCATCATGAACCTTGCCCGGCCACCCGACGTTGATGTTTGTAAAACGTCCGCTATGGTCCCCCAGTGCTTGCAGCACCATTGAAAAGTAGCCCAATTTCTCAGCAGCTGACTGTGGAAGAGGTGGACGATAAAGTGCGAGGAGGAGAAAACGGCGATGATCGCAGCGGGCTCCATGCTTGCAGTGCTGTGGCGTCCGCGCTGTCACTGACCAGAAAAGTGCACGAACAGATTGCCCGCAGGAGCTTTCAAGGAGGGAGGGAGGGAGTTTGTGATTGACGGTTCAATGACGACACTTACCCAAAACCACCCTCAACACATTTCTCCCCCCAGCAGGCATTGGGGGCTCTACCCAGCATTCCAATGGGCAGCGGGGACTGCGGGAACTGTTGGATAGCTTCCCACAGTGCACCGCTTCCAAAGTCGACGCTGGCCCCGTGAATGTGGACTCAGAAATTCAAATTAGTGTATTTAGTATGGATACACAAATTCGACTTCATAAGGTCGAATCCACAAATTCGAACTAAGTTGATTCGAAATAGTCTTGTAGTGTAGACAAGGCCAAGGTGTCTAATGCATTAGGGAGTCTATGTAGACATGAGAGTTTGAGTGAGTTTATTTGGCTATTCGTGTTTTTCATTTTCTTTCAGGTTATTTCAGTTACAGGGTCAATAGGGTCATGTGGGATTGTGTGTTTTGGAACAGTTTGAGCCTTTGTTCCCTTGATCAGCCTTGTAATCACCCTCTCCCTGTGTGATTAATGAGGAGTAGGGCTGACCTAGGAGGGAAGGCCTCAAAAGCCAGAGGCTAAGCAATCAATGGACCACAAAGAGAGGAGTTTGTAGGAGGGAGTAATAATATAATCCTTATGGTTAGGAAAGGCTGCATCTCCAGTGCCAACACTGCTCCTGTCTCCGTCACCTGCTCCTGTATCCAGACAGAAAACCTAACCAGATCCTCATGTGGATTTGCAGAGACTGTGGCCTGCATTTCCCACTCACAGAAAGCCAGGCAGGGTGGGGGACTCTCTCAGGAAGCAGGTGGGACAGCTGGAGGTGGGACAGCTGGAGGTGGACAGGCTGAGGAGCATCCATGCACACAAGGAATTCATTGACAGTGTTCATATGGAGCCTTCCAGGGCTGAGGATGCCATCCAGCTACAGACAACTGCTGTCACACCACCAGGGTAGGAGGATATGGCTCTGTCACAGGGAAGACACTGGTGGCTGGTTACTTCTGGCAGCAGGCAGTTCTCCACCCCTCCTCCCACCCCACCCACCATGGTGATGGAGAACCATTATGCTGCCCTGGCAACGAGCTATGACGAATCACCCCCAAAGGCTGAAGAGGAGAAGCCCTGTACCCCCAAGGCTGGGAGGATCACAGCCACCACTCCCAGGAGGAAACATAGCATAGTGGTGGTTGGTGACCCTCTTCTGAGGGGGACAGAGGCACCCACCTGTCACCCTGAGATGGCATCCCAGGAAGTATGCTGCCTGCCAGGGTCCCATCTCCAAGATGTTACAGAGGGATTGTCAAGGATCATCCGACCTTCTGACTACTACCCCATGCTACTCAGCCATGTGGGCACTAATGATACTTCTGATCTGCTGAGGGTCATACCTCGCAGGGACTACAGGACTCTGGGAGTAAGGGTGAGGGAGGTGGGAGCGCAGGTGGTGTTCTCTTCAGTCCTTCCAGTCAAGAGTAGGGACCCAGGCAGAGACAGAGGCATCCTGGAGGTGAATGCCTGGCTGCGAAGATGGTGTCACCAGGAAGGCTTCGGCTTCCTTGAGCACGGGATGCTGTTCCTGGAAGAAGCAGAGATAGGGTCCACCTATCAAGGAAGGAGAAAAGCATATTTGGATACAGACTGGCTCACCTAGTGAGAAGGGCTTTAAATTAGGTTCGAAGGGGGCAGGTGACCAAAGCCCACAAGGCATGTCAAAAACATGGAGACCCGGGAGAAAGGTCGGAATCTGGGGGGAGCATGGGCTGTTATAGCAGGGATAATGAAGAGACAAGACAGAACTGGGGGGCAGGGCAGGGGAATCAAATCCATATTTTACATGTCTGTATACTAATGCAAGAAGTATGGGGGATAAGCAGGAAGAACTTGAAGTGCTAGTAAATAAACACAACTATGACATAGATGGTATCACAGAGACTTGGTGAGATAATACACAACTGGAATATTGGTATAGAAGGGTACAGGTTGCTCAGGAAGGACAAGCAGGGAAAAAATGGAGGCGGTGTTGCCTTATATATTAAAAATGTACATACTTGAACTGAGGTTGAGATGGAAATAGGAGACAGACCTGTTGAAAGTATCTGGGTAAGGATAAAAGGGATAAAATACAAGGGTGATGACATGGTAGAGGTCTACTACAGACCACCTAACCATGAAGAAGAAGAGGTGGATGAGGCTTTTATTAAACAACTAACAAAATCATCCAAAGCACAGGACTTGCTGGTGATGGGGGACTTCAGCTACCCAGACATCTGTTGGGAAAAATAACACAGCAGGGCACAGATTATCCAACAAGTTCTTGGAATGTACTGGAGACAATTTTTTTTATTTCAGAAGGTGGAGAAAGCTACTAGGGAAGAGGCTGTTCTAGATTTGATTTTGACAAATAGGGAGAAACTGGTTGAGAATTTGAAAGTGGAAGGTGGCTTGGGTGAACGTGATCATGAAACGATAGAGTTCATGATTCCAGAATGGTAGGAGGGAGAACTGCACAATAAAGACAATGGATTTGAAGAAGACAGACTTTAGCAAACTCAGGGAGTTGGTAGGTAAGATGCCATGGGAAGCCAGTCTAAGGGGAAAAACAATTGAAGACAATTGGCAGTTTTTCAGAGACATTATTAAGGGCGCAAGAGCAAACTCTACCACTGCATAGGAAAGAACGGAACTATGGCAAGAGACCACCCCGGCTTAACCAGGAGATCTTTTTGATTTTTAGATCATTGAAGAAGTCCTACAAAAAGTGGAAACTAGGTCAGATTACAAAGGATGAATATAAACAAAACAGCACAAGAATGTAGGAACAAAATTAGTAAGGCCAAGGCACAAAACCAGATCAAACTAGCAGGGCCATCCTTAGGCATATGCAGCTGTATAGGGTACCTGAAAATTTGGGGCACCCCTGGGTCTTAGTGTCCACCCTCCCGCCTCTTCTTATCCCTGTTCTAACCCTGCCTGCAGGCTCCCACAGCTGGCTGCTGTAGCCTGGTGAGTCTTCCTCTGGAGGGGATCTAGTAACTTAAAAGTGAAAAAGCCTCCAGCCTGCCAGACCTATTAGTACAACACTAAAAAAAGAACAGGAGCACTTGTGGCACCTTAGAGACTAACAAATTTATTTGGGCATAAGCTTTCGTGGGCTGCAGCCCACTTCTTTGGATGCAGTAGCCCACGAAAGCTTATGCTCAAATAAATTTGTTAGTCTCTAAGGTGCCACAAGTACTCCTGTTCTTTTTGTGGATACAGACTAACAGGGCTGCTACTCTGAAACCTAGCACAACACTGAAACTGTTAAAGAGCCATTCAAGGGGTAATGAAGACATTTAACAGGCATTTGCCAACCCCCAGGTATATACTGTCAGTTTCTGAATGTACTGACAAAAACAGTTGTGCAGGACTGGAATATTTACTCAGAACATCTTAGTCTACAGGACCTTTGTTTAAAATTTGCTTTAAAATATTTCATTAATGAGTTGGTGAAGATGATAATATCACATCTCTAAAAAATCCTTGCATAGATTTTTTAGATGAATAATCTGAGTATTCATCTTTAGCCTTAAATGCTTGGATCTTCCAACACAGTTTTTTAAATAAATCCTTCAAAAGACCACCCTTATCTAAAATACACATTTTAATTTTAATTATTATAGTACAAAAAACGTGCTTCCAAAGTCTTCCTGTCCTTTCTGTCCAACCCTTTCTCCCTGCACCCCTCTGTTGAAGAGATCCCCTAAAGGGACAATACCCCTTTCCTGCCAGATAGCTGACAAACGAGTTTCCCTTTCTTTAATTCTGACTATCTGATGAACTAGTTTCGAGAGAACCCTCTAGCAAAATCAGTACCTTAGTCAGATATAAAATTCTTTGTTATGCCTAAAATCTTTGGAAACTTTTAAAGTTGGTGAAATTTCATAAACATGTGTATTGTTATGGAGATCACACAAAGTAAATTAGTGATCCCCTTTTCTAAAAGCAATGAACATCGTTATGAACACTAAACCTCCGTCACTGACTGATTTAAAATAATGTCTTTGTTTCAATGAGTTAAATAGGTAGTAATCTGGAATGATTATTTTATGAAGGCTTAAGAGTACATTTAAAATATAAAATCAGCTTAAACAGAGAAGAGCTGCATCATGTATTCCATAATATTTCATTCTGTATTCAGCAAGACAGCTGACTTGCCCTTACTACAAAGTTTGGCAAATCTCTGACAAACTTCAGGGTATATCAAAAAACCTGTGACTGAGATTTTTTTATTCCCAAGTTTAGTGCTTTTAATTAGGTACCTTCGGCATGTCCAGTCTTCACCTTCTGGCATTCAGTGGAAAACATGCTCCATTTTCTTTAGAAAGAAATTGCAGAAGAGTGGGTTTTTTTTAAAATGTCATTTGCTTCATTTGGGTTCAGGGATTTGGCTGGAAGAGGGTGATCAGGGAGGGAGAGGGGGAGGGAAGAGAAGAGGGAGACAGGGGAGAGGGTGGAGCCTGGGGCAAAGCTGGGGTGGAGTATGGGCAGGGCCACAGGCGGGCGGGGGAGCTAACCTCTGCAAGCGGCAGCTTCACCCACGGCCCAAGACAGCAGGTAAGAGCGGACTGGCTCCCGCACACCCAGCACGCACTGCAGTCTCCTTAGGCAGGGGCTGTATTCACAGAGCAGAATGTGTCAGCACCGCACATTCTGCATGAGGGAGAGGGTACGGGGGTCTCTGCGGGGAACTGTGACTCTCTGCTGCCGTGAGATGGGTCTGGCGGCTTGGTATCCTTTGCTGCCTCCCCCCTCCCTCCTGAGCATAGGGGCACCAGTTTAATAATACTGCGTAGGTCCCATAAATCCTAAGGATGGCCCTGCAAACTAGCTGGAGACAAAGGGTAACAAGAAAACATTCTACAAATGCATTAGAAGCAAGACGAAGAGCAAGGACAGGGTAGGCCCATTACTCAACGAGGGGGGAAAAACAATAACAGAAAATGTGGAGATGGCAGACGTGCTTAATGACTTCTTTGTTTTGGTTTTCACCAAGAAGGTTGGTGGTGATTGGACGTCTAACAAAGTGAATGCCAGTGAAAATGAGGTGGGATAAGAGGCAAAATAGGGAAAGAACAAGTTAAAAATTACTTAGACAAATTAGATGTCTTCAAGTCACCAGGACCTGATGAAATGCGTCCTAGAATACTCAAGGAGCTGACTGAAGAGATATCTGAGCCATTAGCGATTATCTTTGAAAAGTTATGGAAGACAGGAGAGATTCCAGAAGACTGGAGAAAGGGAAATACAGTGCCCATCTATAAAAAGGGAAATAAGGACAACCTGGGGAATGACAGACCAGCCAGCTTAACTTCTGTACCAGGAAAGAAAATGGAGCAAATAATTTTAAGCAATCATTTTGCAAACACCTAGAAGATAACAAGGTGATAAGTGACAGTCAGCAGGGATTTGTCAAAAACAAATTGTGTCAAACCAGCCTGATATCCTATCAAAGAAAGCTTACAAGCCTTGTGGATGCGGGGAAGTGGTCGACATAGTATATCTTGACTTTAGTAAAGTTATTGATACTGTCTCGCATGACCTTCTCATAAACAAACTAGGGAAATGCAACCTAGATGGAGCTACAGTTTTGGGTGCAAAACTGGTTAGAAAACCATTCCCAGAGAGTAGTTATCAGTGGTTCACAGTTATGCTGAAAGGGCATAATGAGTGGGGTCCCGCAGGAATCAGTTCTGGGTCCGGTTCTGTTCAATATCTTCATCAATGATTTAGATAATGGCACAGAGAGTACACTTATAATTTTTGTGGATGATACCAAGCTGGGAGGGTTGTAAGTGCTTTAGAGGATGGGGTTAAAATTCAAAATGATCTTGGCGAACTGGAGAAATGGTCTGAAGTAAATAGGATGAAATTCAATAAGGACAAATGCAAAGTACTCCACTTAGGAAGGAACAATCAGTTGCACACATACAAAATGGGAAATGTGACTGCCTAGGAAGAAATATGGCAGAAAGGGATCTAGGGGTCATAGCAGATCATAAGCTAAATAGGAGTCAGCTATGTAACATTGCTTCAAAAAAAGAGACCGTCATTCTGGGATTTATTAGCAGGATTTATTAGTCTTCTTTATTAGTTGTAAGAAGACATGAGAAGTAATTCTTCCGCTCTACTCTGTGCTGATTAGGCCTTAACTGTAGTATTGTGTCCAGTTCTGGGTGCCACATTTCAGGAAGGGTGAGGAGAAATTGGAGAAAGTCCAGAGAAGAGCAACAAAAATGATTAAAGGTCTAGAAAACATGACCCATGAGGGAAGATTTAAAAAATTGGGTTTGTTTAGTCTGGGGGGAAAAAAAGACAGAGGGGATATGATAACAATTTTCAAGTACATAAAAGGTTGTTACAAGGAGGAGGAAGAATTGTTCTTCTTAACCACCAAGGACAGGACAGGAAGCAATGGGCTTAAATTGCAGCAAGGGCTGTTTAGGTTGGACATTAGGAAAAAAATCCTGACTGTCAGAGTGATTAAGCACTGGAATAAATTGCCTAGGGAGGTTGTGGAATCTCCATCATTGGAGATTTTTAAGAGCAGGTTAGACTAGTGGGGGGGAACCTGCAGCCAGTCAGGGACTCCACTGGCAGGCGGCCAGAAAGTTTATTTACATTTGCACGGCCACCTGCAGCTTCCAGTGGCCGCGGTTCAAAAATGTTTAAACAAAAATTATTTTTTATTAGAAAACGACTTTTAGAAAATAACATTAAAAATTAATTTTCCTATTATTTGAATGTTTCTAATTTTTCAATGAAATGATGCTAAATGGGAATATATAGTTCAAATTGATTCAAAATAGGAATTCTAATCAAATTGAATCAAAACATTTTATTGACCCTCTCCCCTAGTCTTGCTAAAAGAAGAATAACAATGATTGAAAACAGAAAATAATTTTGTTTCAATAATTTGATTAAAAATGAAAGTCTATAAAATATTTCAAACAAAACAAAAGTGAATTATTGTTATAAAATAGCAACAGATCCAGACTAACACAGCTACCCCTCTGATACGTGTTATAAAATAGTATTTAAACATTTTTTTACTACCTTTAGTTCTATCAATTTCCTCAGGAAATCTCCCCTCCAATGACTGTTCACACAGTAGGAGATGACCTGTCACCCAATGTATAAATATGCCCAGGGCCGGCTCCAGGCACCAGTATTCCAAGCTGGTGCTTGGGGCGGCAATCTGCAAGGAGCGGCAGTCCCTGTTGTTTTGCCCCCAAGCAGCGCACCGAATTGCCGCTGCGGACGGTGGGAACACTCCGTGTGCCCTTAGGGTGGCACGCGCATTTCCGTGGCGGCAGCAATTCGGTGGCAGCTTCTATGTTTAGCTGTCTGCGGAGGCTTCAGCTAAACATAGAAGCTACCGCCGAATTGCCGCTGCCACGGAAACGTGCCTGCCGCCCTTAGGGCACACGGAGTGCCCCTGCCACCCGCCTGCGGCAGCAATTCGGTGCGCTGCTTGGGGCAGCGAAAACTGTAGAGCCGGCCCTGAATATGCTTCTTTTTAAATTATGTCAGGAAATCTCTATTCAGCAGTACACTTGAGCTCATGAGCTGCTTTAGGCACACGCTTAATTCCTCCTCATTTCAGAAGGAGAACAGGATGAAATTTTCTGTTTTGACTGATTGTGGAAATAATTTTCTTTTTTCCCCTTGAAAGTATCAGAAATAAAAGGATTCAGCCCCACAATCAGAGTTTTCAGTTGCAGGAGTTTGGCATGTATTTATTTACTTCTGAAAGTTAGATTCTGACTGTGTGGAGACATCAACTATTATAGAACCCCCAGGCCTCCATGTGGGAGGTGTCACCAGGCCTCTGAGGGGGGGGGCATGCCCAATGTCTGTGGGGCAGGAGTAAGCTTGGGGGGGCAGAGGGGAAACCACCTCCCGGCATGAGCCAGCGGAGTGGAGCAGATTGGGGCTGGGTTGCTCCACTTCCCACTGCCTGGTGATTGCAGGACAGGCCCAACCCTGCACTCATGGGGTGGCAGGAAGTAGATTGACCTGGCCCCTGATCCTTCCTCTCTGTTCCCCTGACTCCCAGCCTTGGGACTTGGGGTGCGAGGGGGGAAACCACCCCCAAGCACTCACTGGTGGCACAGCTGGGAGCTGAAGAAGCAGAGCAGGCTGGGGCCGGGTCACTCCACTTCCTGCCACCTGCTGAGTACAGGGCGGGCCTGACCCCTGCTGCAGTGCCCTGGGACGTAGCTCAGGGGAAGGAGTGGAGTAAAGGCAGGGCTGGGGCAGAGCAATGGTGGGAAGAGGCGGGGAGGGGGCGGGGGCCTTGGGGAAGAGGCAGGATGGGGGCGGAGTGGGGGTTGGGGTAGCTTTCATGGTTGGCTCAGCTGGCTGGGGGATCAGGCTGGCTTCTGGAGCAGCACGCAGCTGCGTAGGTGTGACAAAATGGGGGATTTTCTTATATTTTCATGGTTTTCCAATGGTTTGCATGCAGAGGGAGTAGGACTCAGTGCCCCTGGGTGTTACTGGTTTAACAAGGTGAGGGGAGAGGGAGTTTGTCGTTGCAGAGGACCGGAGAGGGAATTTGGGACCCCAGCTGATGGCCTGGAGGAGGGACACCCCAGAGACTGGTCACCTGATGACGCAGCCGGTTCTGGCCAGTGGGAAGACAATGGGCTGCGAAGAGAGGACCCCATGACCTAACCAGCCGGTTCCAGCCAGAGGAGGGCGGAGAGGAGAGGAGGCCAGATGACCTTGTTTACCTGGAGAGAAGACAATGGACAGAGGGGAGACTTGGGGCTGAGGATATTGGATGCCCAGCTGGGAAGCAGAGGGGCTCTGAGCTGGAGAAGGGGAGCAGGCAGAGTTCACCTGGATGCAGGGGAGACTGGGATGTGCTGTGCTGAGGGAGGCCAGGCCTGAGGGTCAGAGAGTTTCTTGTGCTGTGTTCAATGCTCAATAAACCCTCCTGTTTTACGCTGGCTGAGAGTCACTCCGGTCTAGAGAACAGAATTGCATCATACTCTTTGGGGGATGGAGGCTGTCATAGGTCTCACCCCCACTTGGAGCTGTTGGGTTCCAATGTGGGGACCTGCCTTGGTTTCCCTCTAAACTAAAATCCTAGTTTAGATCTAGTAAAAGCTGCCACCACTCAATCAGGTATGTGGATTGAGACACAATCCTTCCCCAAAATCCTAGGGGATCCCAAGAGCCCCAAATCCATGGAGTTCTTATACCCAGGAGAAATAAACCATTCCCCCCTGCTTCCTCCCCGCTCCCTTTTCCTAGGAGAGACACCGGGATTTAACTACAGAGGGATACCTCCCCCTCCCCTTTCCCTGAGAATCCACCCAAGGAAAGACCAACCAAGTCCTTAATAGAAAAGAAAAGAATTTATTAAAGAATAAAAGAAAGTCACTGTCTCTGTAACCAAGATGAAACAATACAGGGTCTAAACTTATCAATCTCTGGGGAGAATTCCCCCTCCTTTCTTTCTCAGTAAAAGCAATCACAGTACAGACTTAAAGAAATTCTATAGCAAAACACAGAATTACAAATATAGAAATAAAAGTATAAGAATACTAGTTCCTTGCTAATACTCACTAGCTTGAATAGAGGAATTTGTTGCAGAAACCTGGGAGGACTTGATTAAGATGTCTGGACTCTCTTAATTCCCAAGAGAGACTCTCTAAGAAACAAAGAACAGGGAAAAAAACTTCCCTCCACACGGATTTGAAAATAATCTTGTCCCTCATTGGTCCTCTGGTCAGGTGTCCACAGGTACTGCTTGTTAACCCTTTACAGGTAGACAAAAACCTTAACCCTTAACTAACTGTTTATGACAGAGGCCCTGGGGGATCCAGAGCGAGTGAACTCCCCAAGGGGGCCCACGGCAGAGAAACACGTGCTAAGGCTCAGAGACGTGCAGCTCCAGGAGGTGGAGAGGCCAACCCTGAGAGATAGTGGACCCCTAGGAAAAGGGCTGTCTTACTGGAAGGGGCATCCCCCCCCCCACACGGACCGCACAGGGCCATGAATGGGCACGATCTGTAAGTCCGTGACAGTGGGTGCCCCACGCAGCTGAAGAGTTTGCGTATGGGTAAGGATGGCCCTGGCCACCGGGTGCAGTTAGAGTAGAAGGGACTGAGTAGTTTGGGTTTGGAAGGGCAGAGGGGATCACTGGCACCTGTAGGGAGCCTGATGAGGTCACTAGCTCAGCACTGAGAAGAAAGCAGCAGCATAAAAGGCTGAACCAGGGAGCAGGAAGGGGGCTCCTCGTAACTGCTGCTATGTTGTGATGCACCATAAAAAGTAATAAAGACACATGGTGGAGGTTCCCTGGCAGACTGCCTGCTGCTTAATTCACAAAGAGGTTGCCAGCAAGGGGTTGCAGGAACTGATGGGGGAGCCCATTTATAGTTAATAATTTAAAAATGAACATTGCCTGCAATCTCTTCATGACACTTCATGTTGTAAATTGTGAGTGACAACACATTTTTATGTCTTGTCAGAGAGTAAAAAACATGTTGTATATTAATATATTTTACCATGTAATAACACAATAAGATTAGATAAGAAACCACAGTAATTACACATAATACAGTAAGAAACAAGGAAAGGAACGCAGATATTTCTGAAGGAAATTTTAGGGGGAATTTTTTTATTTTTAGATTAAAATTTCCCTGTTAAAAACTAGAAAAAACACATAGCTTCAGCAGCCCATGCCACCTAGACATCAGCAGACAGGATAAAAAACACAAATGAATCCATCAGAAGATAATTTTAGGGTATTTATTTTCAAATAATCAAGATAAGGTTAGGGCACAGTGCCATGAATGGCATATTATGAATAAATCTTCAAAACTGAATTATTATCTTGAAAATGTTCATAACGCATCATGTTGAAAACAAAAATTAGTCTTAGCAATGCCAATCAATGTGCCTCCCCTCAGACTCTGCTCAGTAGCTCTTCAAGAAACTAGGTTCAATCGCTAATTTCAAGGAATTAGACCAATCTGTCACTATTTTTACAGAGCATTCCAGAAGGTGGTAGACAGAGAACCCAGAAGAATTGAGATGAATTTCCTGGAGTAACTTTATTTTTTTTGAACTCTAAACCTTACATGACAACAAAAATAACACCTTTTTGACTGATTTATGGCCGAGAAGAAAGGTTTCCCAAGAAAGCTTCACCAAATTTCATGTTATGTGTCACTAAGTGCCAGTTAATACAATTAAGTTAATTTGTGATGATTCAGTAAAGGAATACAACCCCTTCTCTATTTCTTTATCAAACTACATTTGTTGTGTCCTTATAACCAAGAACATGAAGAGCCTGGCAATACACCGAAATCAACAGTGGACACTGCCACTCAGTCCATTGCCTTCAAATAATATGTCTAAAGAAAAATAAACTAAAAAATTGAGATTGTAGAAGAGATTTCTATCTATAGGAAGAGAGCATTTGATGTCAGGGACTGTGTTTTCTTAACTGTGAGAAAAAGAAAGGAAGGGTCACATCTTGATTACCAATTATATGTAGCTAGAAAGTTAAAAATCACATGAATTAATGCTGACAGAAGTTCAAAGACTATTATATAATCTTGTGTGAGTTAAGTTAAATATATTGCTTAATTAATTCTATCATTTTTAACCTATTAATTTTCAAAGACGAAGTGCAGGAGGTGGGTGTATGTGCCCTGCCCGCCAGAGAGAACCAGTCAAGACAACAAAGGGGGTGGGGGGGGGGAAACAGAAAGAGCAGCTGCACATGTGTGTAGTTGTGATGTTTATAACACATGTACATTGTAACTGAACAACCCACTCTGAGAATTTAATACTTTATTTTCTTAAGATAAATATTTTGCATTTCTTGTATTCCCCAGCTGAAATACAAATGACGTTATTTAGAGAAGTTAAACTTCAATATAGATTTGAGGGAAGAATCAAAAAATAAATATAAATAATTCCAGTTCTAAAAATATATTTAAATGCTTGTTTTTGAAGTACTGTTTAAATGTAAATTAAAATATTCTTGTATTTACACCTTTTTACAATAATATTTTCTAAATTAAAATAATCTTTTTTTCTTTCATATTTTACATTGACATTTCACAGGGGTAGAAAATTCTGACAGGGGTAAATATCCCCCATCCACCCCCATCTGCTACCCCTGGGGCAGGGGACGGGGAAAGTGAGGGCTGGGGGTTGCCAGGTGTCTGGTTTTTTACTCCAGTTGAAAAGGGAAACTGGCAGCGTCCGGTCAGCACAGAAAGTCCAGTTGCTGCAGTAACTGGCCCCCATCACTGGGGGCGGGAAGAGCAGCAGGGCTGGGAGGGGCCAGTCTGTGCCGCGGGGTCACTGTCAAGGACCGAGATTCCCTCCGGCCTGAGCTGGGACCGGGCAGATGATCAGGGGAGCCGCGTTTTTACCCCCAGCGTTGAGACCAGGACAGAAATAAGGGCGGAGTGTCCCGGAGAAGGTGTCAGTGAAAGTGAGGAGATGGGACCTGTCAGTCACATTGTAAAACGAGACCTCGCCCGCCTCATAGTCCAGGAAAATCCCCACCCGCCTGGGCCTGACGCTCATGGGGAGGGGGGTCGGGGGGAAGGTGAGGGCCTCGTATTCCCCATCCCTCAGCCCCACGACCCAGAATCCATCCTCAGGTGTGGCTGTAACTTGCCCCTTCCTGCTCACAGATTCTCTACAAACCCCCAGATCCCATCTCGTCTTGTCTCCCACCTCCACCTCCCAGTAACCCCTCCCGCCCGCGAACCCCTCAGCGCCCAGGACAATGAGATATCTATTAAATCTCTTAGGGTTGTCGGGAAGATCCTGGCAAGTGTCTCCATATCTCACACGTTTCCGATCCTCAGACAGGACGAGGTTGGGATTTGCCGTGTCTGGATCCAGAGTCATGTCCACTGGGGAGAGAGTCACAGAGTCAGGGCTGGGGGCAGGGGCTGGTCAGTGGGATCAAAGGGAAATTAACCTGTGTCCCTGTTAATCACTGGGCGAGGGGGTGGGTGTTGCCTGAGGGGAGTCAGGGCCCCTCTGCCTGTGAGGAGACAATGAGGGGGAAGGGCAGGGGGAGGGGTGGGAAGGTGTCAGGGGAGGTGGGGAGGAGGGGACAGGCTGATGCTGGGAGAGGAAAGGGAGGGGAGGTGACAGGAGCAGAGGGGAGGGAGGGACATAGGGGTGGGGCAGACACAAGGGCTATGGGGTGATAAGGGATGGGGCAGGCACCAGGGGGCAGAGGGGTGTGAAGGGAAGGGCAGGTTCCAAGGGGCTGCAGGGGGAGAGGGGAGGGGTGGGCTCCATGGAAGAAGAAGGGGATGGACCCCAGGGGATACAGGGAAGCAAGGGAAGGGGCAGGTAGCAGAGGGGTGTGAGGGAATGGGGAGCTCAGAGGGGAGGGGAGGGCAGGGGTGAGAAATAAGGAGAAGGTGGCATGGGTGACAGTGGCAGAGGGGTGAGAGGAGAGCAGGATCAGTGGGGCAGAGGGTGGTGAGGGGATGGGCATCAGGAAGGAAGGGGGCAAGAGGAGGGTCAGGTGTTGGGGGGCAGGAGGAGGGAAGGGGCAGGCAGCAGAAGGGTGGGGGGGAAGGGCAGGTGCCAGGGGATTGAGGGGGTTGAGCAGAAGGGCAGGCACAGAGAGGGCAGAGGAGGGGAGGAACAAGCACCAGGGGGCAGAGAGGGGGGAGAGGCAGGGCAGGTGGGTAGAGGGAGGTGTTAGGAGAGGGGATTGGGGAGAGGCAGGTGCCAGGGGGTCAGAGTGGGGTTAGAGGAGGGGTGGGCACAGGGGGACGAGGGAAGGGGCGGGTGCCAGGGGTCAGAGAGGGTGGGGAGAGGGGCAGGTGTCAGGAGGGCTGAGGGAAGTAAGAAGGGTGAAAGTCAGGACAGCAGAGGAGGGTGAGCGGAGGGGTGGGAGACATGGCACAGAGGAGGGAAAGGGGAGAGGTGGATGCCAGGACATAGCGGGGGTGTGAAGTGATGGGAGGGCTCCAGGGTGCAGAGGATGTTTAGGGGACAGGGGCAGATGCCAGGATGGCAGGAGAAGAAGGGAGGGGCTCTTCCAGTGGGGCAGAGATGGGTGGAGGGCAGCGGCATGTGCCAGGGCAGCAAAGTGGGAGTAGAGGGGCAGGGGCCCAGGGGAGCAGAAAGGGAGTGAGAAGAAAGGGAGGGATGTGGGTGAGGGATCAGAATAGATGCAGGGTCCAGGGTCCCTCACAGGGGTGGGGGAAGGGTAAGGGAGGGGCAGGAGCCAGAGAGGGGTGAGGGAGAGGCAGGCTCCAGGGAATCTCTGTTGCTTTGGGGCCATGTGTGGTTGGTTTCTCGCTCAGAGCAGGTCGGTGCTGTCCCCACACACACTGGGGGTGCAGCCCTGCTCCAGAGGAAGCAGCTGGGACTCTCCATGCTGCCAGGCCTCACAGGCCCCACCTTCCAGCCAGGGAAACCCCACAGCCAACCCCTCCCCTCGCCTGGCCCAGCCCCACCCCCACCGGGGCAGTTGTCTGGATTGGGCTCACTTGGGGGGCAGTACAGTGGAAGATTCTGGGGGAGGGGTATAAATGCGTACTAAGGGCTGTTGTTAATGAGGCCAGGACAGTGGGGAGGGGGCATTTCACCACTTACTGCCCCCTGCATCTGGGAGAAGCTGCACCGGGGACCAGTCCCAGTTCACACCTGCACAGCGCATCTGCACTAGGGGTTTGCACCGGTGCAGCTACATCAGTGCAAGGAAACTCCGGCAGACATGGCTGAGACACTGCTGTGCCAGGGGCCGTAACCCCTCCCCTCACTGGGGTTATGGATCAATAATTACAGGGTCACTGGAGCAGGGGAGCTGGACTCTGGGCTCCCAGGTGGGGCCCAACCCACTGGGCTGCAGAGTCATTCTCACCCCCACGCTCTGGCCCAGTGCCCATGGCAGTGTTTAGACACAGGGGGACGTCATCAGACACCTGGAGCCCAGTGGTTCAAGCCCTCATGGCATCACACGGGGGGATTGAACCTGGGGCTCCCAGCTGAGGGCCCAGCCACTGGGCTAAAGGCTACAAGGGAAGCGGTGGCACCTTTTTCTGTTAATTGAAACTAGTCAGCAAACCCGACATGGATTCACAAATAGTTTCTGTTGACCCAAAATATAATTTTGCAGCAAATAAACTATTTGTCCAAAACATTTCACCCAGCTCCACTGCAAACCTGTCTGAGCAACTTAGGAGCCCCAATCCCAGTGACTTGCAATGAGAGACTGTCAACACCCCCAGAAACGCAGTTACAGGCAGGCCAGGCTCAGGACAGCAGCTATGAAACACTCCAGAGCTGCTTTTTAATTTGCCCTTTGCAGACAAATGCCCCCTGACCCCTAATCTCACTCCCACAAATCAGGCTGAAAATGGAGTCTCGGCTCCAGCCCGAACTCTCTGCCCAGAGCCATTTGTCCCATGGACGATGCTAGTGGCACAGACCCTCTGCAGCTGCACCTGGGCATCTCCCAGAGCGGATAATGGTCACAGAGACCATCTCAGAGCCCCAGGAGCTCAGGTGTCTCCATCTAACGACTGCACCAGCCACCCTCCTCGCTCCCATTAACCAGCCCTGGGACAGACACGCTGGGAACTTTCACACCCAGACTCTGGAGACACTTTGGGTCCTTCTACACAGCCTGCAGCAGCGAGTCTCGGAACGGGGTGGACAGATTCAGGCTTACGGGGCTCCCTCTTTGGAATTAAAAATAGCCGCATAGATTTTCAGGTTCCGGCTGGAGCTCAGGCTCTGAAGCCCAGGGTGGAGCCAGGTCTTCCCCTCACAGTACAAGAGGGGACATTATCTGTGTGCACATCCCCTTCACCCCCTTCCTGGGATGGGGAACAGCAGCCCCAGGGCCCCTCCCTTCACCCCCAGGGCAGGGGAGTGAGAGCCCTCAGCCTCCTGGGCAGTGGGGCCTCCCAGCACAGGTTCCTGGGTGAGCGTGAAAGTGTCTCCACACAGAGAGCTCTTTGCACCCAGCAAACACACAGATGTGCCCGTAGATCAGGATCAGGGATGGTGCTCTCCCCAGGAGTGATGGAAGCTCCCTAAAAGTAGAGGGGTCACCCACTCGTGCCAGCCCTTCTCCCTGAGCTCCTGTCCCCGCACCCCTGAACCCTCGCTCTCACACTGCCCCTTCTGCCTGAGCCCCTGCCTTCACACCACCTCTTCCCCAACACCCTGACCCCCGGTCTCTCCTCTCGGCCCCCTCCCCCATCGTCGCTCACCCTTACAGCTGGTAAAAAGTGGGAGGGAATAGCCCTCCCATTGGTAAAAGTGATGGGGCCATGGGCCCCTCTTCCAGTGCCCCTCACTCACTCCCCAATCCTAGTAGGAGAGGACCCTTGGGGCAGTGTCAGTGAGTTCAGTGCTGGGGATACGAATTGGGTTTTACACCCCGGGTGCTGGAGCTCTGTGTATTTAGGGTATAAGAAACAGAGGCTGTGTGAGCCCCCCACTGTCCTACCGACATGGCTCAGCCCTGACATCTGCCGGAGCCTCTCCCTGGGGAGGAATCGTCCCTGCGGCCCGTTCAGGCCTTGGCCTCCCTGTGGAGGTGGCTGGTGAGGCTGCCGTTAAAGTGAGTTACGATGTGAGCTCCTGTCCGCTGGGAACTGGACTCGGAGTCTGGGCTGAGATCGGGGACTGGGGAGTGAAAGGCCCCAGCTGCCTTCACTGCCCCCCTGAGCCAGCCCAGCGCCGCCAGCCATTCAGTGCAATAACAGCGATGCTCACACTTGGTGACACAGCCAGTGCCCCAGCCGGCAGGGCGAGGGCCTGTCCAAGGAGCAATGGGCACAATCTGCAGCAAGGGAGGTTGAGGCTGGAGATGAGGAAACACTTTCTAATTCTCAGGGCAGTGAAGCTCTGGACCTGGCTCCAAGGGAGGTTGTGGGATCCCCATCACTGGAGGTTTGTAAGGACAGGTTGGACAAATCCCTGCCAGGGATATTCTAGTCCCTGACCTAGCATGGGGGGCTGGACTAGGTGACCTCTCGAGGTCCCTTCCAGCCCTGCATTGCTCTGGTTCTAGGTTACAGTTGTTCTGGGGCTGGGCCCAGGGGGCTCTAAGCCTGGTGAGTGGCACGTGACAGAGTTAACACTGTTAGTGAGCATGGCAGCTGGCAGATCAGCATCCCTGCCAGGGGCCTGGGCTGGCATGTGGCTGCTTGTACCTGGCTCAGCAGGGTGTTACTGGGCCATGTGGACAGGACCTAGGGTTGGCACCTGTCCATAGGGTGCCAGGCGTCTGTTTTTTTATTGGAACGCCTGGTCAAAAAGGGACCCTGGCGGCTCCGGTTGGCACCACCGACTGGGACATTAAAAGTTTGGTCAGTGGCGCAGCGGGGGCCCGGGGCTAAGGCAGGCTCCCTGCCTGCCCTAGCTCCGTGCAGCTCCTGGAAGTGGCCACCAATTTACTTCCCTGGAGTTTCAGACTTTTCTAGCAGAACATAACCAATTGTCAGCCATGGTCAAGCCTCCCTTTGAATACAGGTTGGCTCTGGGGGTGAGGGGAAATGTATCAAGAGAGCTGGCTCTTTTATGGGAGTCAGGGACCAGACTACCTGTGACAGGCTCCTGTAAGGGAGAATGAGACAACTCAGACCAACCTGGAAGTAATTAAATCCCTAGGTGACTAGTCGGCAGCGAAACAGCTAATGAGGCTGATAAAGGGTAACCAGGGCTCAGCTGAAGGGATCCTAGGGACAGGAAGCTGCTGAGGAGAGGAGCTCCCAGGAGAGCTCACCAGAGTAAGGAGCCTGGAAGGGGCTCCTAGAGCACTGCTCCCCAAACTGTGGGTCGTGAGCCACTAGAGGATGTGGAGGAACATTTGGGGGGCAGGGCAGGGCCTGGACCAGCCCTCATGGGTGGCAGGAAGGGACTGTTACCCAGCCCTGCTCTGTCCCCAGCTCCACTCCAGCCCCACCCTAAGCCCCAGCTGCATCTCCGTCCCCGACTTCAGCCACCCACTCCCAGCCCTGCTCCAGGCTGAGAACCCAGCTTCAGCCCCAGCCCCAAACATGGTTCCGCCCCTGGCTGAAGCCCCCAGCTCCTGGCCCCAACTGCGGGTCCACTTCCAGCCACGGCCCACAGCTTCTGGCCCCAACTGGAGCCCCGTTCCTGGACCAGCTCCTGACAGCAGCTCCCAGGGTGGGGGCACAAACCAGGTAAGGAAGGGCTTGATCAAAAATGTTTGGGGACCACTGTCCTAGACAGAGGAGCTCCCCTAAGTGGGAGGAGCTGCCAGAGATGACAATGACAGCAGCTGCTGTAGCAGGACAGAACCCTGGAGAGCTGCCCCCGGCTGGAGAAAGTGGATGCAGATGTTAGGCCTGAATGAAAATATAGCAGGCAAAACAGTTATGCCAACCTGACTGAAGTCAGGCTAACAGAGGTTTCTGGGTAATCCCACAGTGGAAAAGTACTGAGAAGCAGCATTGTTTTACAGAGCCCTGGAAAACGTGAGATAAGCCTGAGATAAGCCAGGGATTGCATTCCTGGCACACCATTAGCTGTGCTAAGGACAGTGTTTGAAGAACTGATAAGAAACTCTAACATCCCACGGTTCAAATTCTAACTCTCTGGTTGAGTTATAGGTTTAAAACTCCCCTATATTTCTAACTTTTGGGTGTTGTTAAGATATAATTAATAATCTAAAGTTGTAGACATAAAGTCTAGGCATGTGTGTATATTAAAAGTGTCTAGTTTTAAGTTGTTAAACAAAGGGGGGTGGGTTTTGCTCAAGTGAGTGATGTATGACGTAATAAAACTGTCTATATAGGCTAATACTAAGCTGTAAAGTGCTGGCTGGTTCTCACTGGAGACGAGCTGCCCTTTGTTGATGCGTGCACTTGTCAATAAAGGGCTTTTGATCGGGGGAAAAAAAAAAAAAAAAAGATGTTGGGGACTTTAACCCCGACAGCGAAATTCGTTGTCTGATCACAGAGAGACAGGCAACACCAGCAAGGTCCGATCAAAAGCCCTTTATTGACAAGTGCACCCCAGGGGACTGCTGGGGTGGGTGGAAGGAAAGGGTTACTCCCAGCGTGGTGGCACACGGTGTGTGTTTCTCTTAGCAGCTCCCTGCTCACTCACCCGCCATTTGCCCCAGACACAGAGAACCCAGGTGCCAAGGGAAGGAGCAGCCCCAGCAGCGCTGCATTGGCCCTGGCACGGGCTGAGCCTGCGAGCGCAGCAGCAAAGGCAGCGGCAGAGAGAGGGGCTCAGACATTGAGAGCAGCAGCGTCCCCACCCGCAGGGGAGGGGTCAGCGCTGGGACAACAGGCCAGGCTGGGTCAGTGGCTGGGAGCTCTGGCAGCGAGCGCGGTGCCAGCACCAACGGCCCTGCTGGAGACCCTGGGCCTGGCCAGCCTGGAGCAGCCAGGGAGTGACTCAGGGCCTGGGACCCTGCCCAGAAAGGGGCTTCTGGGGGGCTGACAGGAGGCTCCACAGAGGCTGGTGATCCCCTAAAACGGGGCACTGAGGTGACTGGCTCAGGATCCCGACAGGCTCAGGCGCCAGGGGTGTGGAATGGCCCAGAGCCCAGCCGTGTTCAGGGCCCAGTGGGCACAGACTGTGCTGGGCTGGGAGCAGCGAGTGGGGAGGGGAGCAGGGATGTGCTGGCTCCAGCCAGGCACAGACAGGAAGCTGCTTCCCCCACAGCCTGGGGTTTCTGCTCCCCGGAGCCCTGAGATCCTGGCCCTGTAGCCGGCACCAACTGCGCAGCCTCCATCAGCCGGGACAGACACATCCAGATTGGTCCCTTCAACTGCCCCTGCTGGAGGTAGGTGGGAAGAGAGGAGCGGCAGGGGAGGATGAAAGACCAAGTTCAACAATCACAGACCGAGCTCACTGAACCTTCCCAGTCCCCCTCTCCTCTGCCTTAGTTTCTTCTCTGTCCCGCCTCGCTGTCAGGTCTCTGCCTTTGCCCCCGGTCTCCGTGCTGGGGTTGTGGGAGGGGTTTGGATGGGGGCAGCTCACGCTCAGCAGACGAGAGGCCCGTAGAATTCAGCTTGTTACCCAGCAATACACGGCCCAGGTTAGACTGCAGCAGCCAGACCAGCCCCTCCTGCAGCTCAGAAAGCTGGGCCAGCCTTGGCTAATGGGGACTGGGGCAGTGCTGAGTGGTGCCCACACAATGCAGCCCCCACGTGTCCCAGGAGAGAGGCACAGACACGTCATCCATTACCTGTCTGTGCAGTTCCCAGCACAATGGGCCCAGTCCAGGCCTCACAGCACCTGGCTCAGTGACACCCAGTAACTCAGCCATGGAGGAGTCAGGATGTCAGAGTGATGGGGCCTGGTCAGATACCTGGGCAAGTACCAGCAGGTGGCTGTAAGTAGCAGGCAAACTGCCCAGCACTCAGCACATCAGCCTCCAGATATCACAGCTCCAAGCCTGTCAACTGGGTGCAAGCGTGTCCTGGGGTCCTAGGCTCTGTCCAGATCCCCAGCACAATACAGCTGAATGTCCCAGTAGAATCCACTCACCTCCAAATCTCTGCAGTGCTTCCCTCATGTCAAGAGAAATTTTATACACGTTCTTCAGGTCAGTAGAAACAGCTTCTGGTTCCTGGAGTTTCACATTCTCACTCCTGTGAAGAGAACGTCCCATCATCACTCAGCTGCTCTGTACACACATCATCCCAGAACCAGCACCAAGAATATAAGAGCAATGAACATAGGAAACACACCTGTTCAATGTGCTTTTCACATCCTGAAAGGAAAAAGAAAATCAATGTTCTGTATTAACACAACGTGCATAAAACTGAGGGAGTCTCACTCTGGGCATCAAACTTTCATCTAGAAAATAGATCAACCCTCCCAGGCGTCACTGTTTTGTGGTAAAATCTCGTACACTATTTTGCATTAACACTTCTTTCATTTATGTAGGAGAGACAGGAATTTAGCTAAAGGATTCTCCCTTCTAGGGATCCAACCCATCAGTATCTGTGTTTATCGACTGTGTTGGGTCCAGTGTTCTGGAGTCAGAGCAGGGATGGGTTCAGCTCAGTATCATTCTTGTATCATCCATTTAATCTCCCATGGCCTCACTGGGTCTCCATGAGGAGAATTCCCCTCTAACATGAACTGCGATATTTTGGAACTAATGGAGCTTTTAGCTTCATGTTCTGTTTGTCAGTAAACCACAGAACACATTTACTCTAATTGTTGGAATCCAGACCCAGGGATCTGAGTTCTAATTCTGGATGGGTGGAGAATTTTGATGCCGTCTCACCTTTAGCAGCTCTACAACTGGTAGCTGACACTTCTCCTCAATCTCCGTTATCAACTGCTGCAGAAAGGAGCTTTGCTGGGAGAGTTTGGTTATATTTTCCCTTAGTCTCTGCAGAGTCTCCCTCTTCTCCTCCTCCAGGGTCTGCAGAAGCAGCTGCTCCTCCTCTCTCAGCAGTGTGTGCAGTTTGTTAAATTCACCTGTAATCATCTCTTTCTTATTCTTCACTTTCCCCTTGAGATAGAAGAATAGGAAAGGCACAGAGAAAACATGAGCCAGATGTTGAGTTACACAGACTGGGCCTCTGTCCATGAAACATGGGATTAGATCAGTATCAGGTTTGTAAGGAGATTTACTTCTTTGAGAAACATACCATAATGGGTTTGTTTTAGTTCAGAGTTAACATGGTCAGTTCCATAGCAGGGTTGTCTAGGGTGCTTTGTAAAGACGCCATATGTTATTGCAGGTGGCATGGGACGGACACAGTGGAGTGGGGAGAAATCGTGGGAGCGGGAGAGATTTACAGGGGGCCACACAGGGTGTCCATGGGGAATTTGGGTGCCCAGTGCTGGGCACTCAGACACCCAGGGGAGCCATCACAGCGGGATATGGGCGATGCTCCTTTGATAACCTGCTCCCAGGGCTGCAAAGTTCAGGACAGAGGGCTGGTGCTAATAGTCCTTTGGGTGCCATCCTGGGGCTCACATGGGTGTTGGGAACCCAGGCCATTGTCAGGGCTGGCTTTGGCCTCACCCAGCCTGGCCGAGTGCCCCATGCCCATGTGCCCAGTGCCCTGGGATCGCAGCCTTTAGGGAGCCCTCTAGGCTCACAGAGCAGCGGGTTGGCTGATGCCAGCTCTGTCCCTACCTGCTCTCTGGGCACTTTTCCAGACACATTCAAACCTGGCTGTTAATTGTTATGCACCTAAATCCCTATTGTCTGAGGAACTGAGCACCAGCTGCTTCCGGTGTGGGCAGTGGGAGCTGCTGCGGTTCTGTCCTCTGGAAATCAGCCCACTTCCGCCGGGCTCTAAATACGGCTTCAGATGCAGAACCAGAGGTACCCAGCTCTGAGCATTTCAGCTCTTGTAAATGGCCATTTTTATCTGAATAGAGATTTCACTGTAAAAGGCCGGTGAATCTGAACAGCCTTTTTTTCCCATGGGTTCATCACCTGGCCACACACAAGCACAGGTAAAGTCACAGTGACAGTAGCAGGTGACTGGGATGAAGTGGCCATGTGATGGCAACAGAGGCTGTGAAGTGGCCGAGCGCTGCCTGGCTTGACACTGACCTGCCCCTGGCTCTGCTCACTCAGGGGGTGTCCCCACTGCAATGAAGGTGTGACAGCACCATGTGTAGACACACCCGGGCTAGCTTTGATGTGGCTAGCTCGGGTACTCGTAGCTATGAAGCCGCAGCAGCAGCACAGGCTGTACACACCCACCCAGACCCCTGGGTGTTACTCAGTGTCTAGCCTGCAGCTGGCTGTTGGGGCCCTGTAGATGCACCCTGGGGGGCAGATTTTCCACAGAGCTCCACACCCACAACTGGGTTTGATGTTCAGAAGAGCTCAGCTCCTAGCATGGCCCCAGCCCAGCCAGCTCAGTGACTCTGAACCTCATCCATGGGGGGCAAATCATCCTCCCAGCTCCAGTGTCTGGCCCAGGCACTGGGCAGATTCACTGCAGGGATGGTGGGTGCAGAGCGAGAAGGAACAATCTGTTTCCTCCAGGCTGCAGAGAAGCTGCAAAGCTTTGTCACGGAGGCCAATGAAAACCGATGGCTGTAGCAGCCGACACACCATCTCCATCTGCAGGAGGGAAACAGGAGCCACGTAATAGTGAAAACACTGCACCCAATATTGAGAATTTGCCCCCATCAAAGATCTCAGGGGTGGGTCTGCACCACTGTACAAGGGCCAGGAACTGCCCCTCCTCCACCTACAGGAGCTGCTGCGCTGAGATCCCCACCAGAGACACAGCCTGGTGCTGCCAGCACCCTGGATGGGAGGTACCATAGGCCAGGGGAGGTTGGGCTTCCCCAAACAAGATGCAGCGTCCCTCCCTTTGGGGGCAGGCTGCAGACCTGCCACCTTTGGAGTGCTGCCTGCGCTCCGCCCGGAGCCCTCACTCCCGCTCTTCCCCCGAATCCTGCAGCACCCGCCGCTTGCTGCCTGTCAGCTGTGTGGGGGGCCCGCCAATTGCTCCTCTCCGCCCCTCCCCCGTCACTCCCCCTTAAGGCAGGAGGGGGCAGAAAGGAGCAACAGCAGGTGAGGGGGCCTTGGGGGAGGGTGTGGAGTGGGGCAGAGGAGCGAGCTGCAACACTGAACGGTGAGCGGGGAGCTTCTGGGGAGGGGGCTGAGTGGGAGCTGGGCATGGGCGGGGCCTCGGGGAGAGGAGGACAAATGGGGGTGGAGCAGTGGGCAGGGCAATGATCCGGGCAAAGGGGAGGATCCAGCACTCACACCCGGCCTCCCCAAATGCTGGAGGCATGCGCTGCCCCTGGCTGGCACCAAGCCTGTGCAACGGAGCAAACAACCAGAGCAGGGTCATGACCTCATCCTGGAGCTTTACAGCCCCGTCATTCCTGAGAACGCTGCAGGGGGAAGGGCTCAGGGAGGAATAAACCTGGACACCCACCTGCCACTCTGTGATCTCCTCCTCCTCTGCAGACATCAGAGCCAGGGCCTCTTCCAGCTCCTTCCTCAGAGGGCCCAGGGCTCCCTGGAGTTTCTCCTGCAGGGACATCGCGTACGATAAACAGCCATTAGTCTGCCTGTCCGATGGGTGGACAGTACTGTCCATATTGGCATTTCATACACGAGCAGTGAATACCCTGGAAGGAGGCAGCAGACTGGGCTCTGCCGGCCCCAAAGGCCTCATGGGAGCAGAGACGCCAGTCTCAGAGCAGGGGCTCTGCTCCCTGCAGACACTCAGGACTTCTCAGAGCCCGTGTCTGAGCTAAAGCTTCACATCACTGAGCACAGGCCAGAGGGGAAACCGCTGGGAAGGTTCTGAACGATCCCTCCCGCCGGTGCCAGTGAAGAGGTTGGGGCAGCACCTCGCTGCACTGTACCCAGACCCAGGCCAGAAACAAGACCCCACTGTGCTCTCGTCTGTCCAGGCTCCCATGTGGCCTCCCCCAGGCAGCGGCCAAGCACCTGAGCCAGCGCAGTCCCATTAACTGTACGGGGTGAAGCTGTGATGTGGCTGGAGGTCAGTGAGGAACAGGGAACACTCGGTCTGGGGGAATGTGCCACCCATAATTATAACTGCTCCAGAGCTGTAATACCCCAGGGCTCTCTTCCCCTTTGACAGCGTGTGATTCATTCACACAGCAACGTGCTCCTGCCCTGTGAGCCCCACTCTGTGCAACACCCATGGCAGCCCCCCAGAGCCGTCTCCTGAGATCTCCCCGTTTCACTTTTTCTCTTTTCTCTGAGCCCTCGAGTTCTCTCCCGCTCTCTGCCCAAGGGCCCAGGCTGCTGCTGCAGCTGCTGCTAAGAGCTCCCGGGGAGCTGTTCGGTGACACCCCTGCGCTGCTGCTGCAGGGAAGCAGTGAGGGAGGGAGCCAGCAGGGGCTAGTGAGAGACAGGAGGCGAAAAGCAGCCTTTGCATCCAGCAAAACAGCTTAATTGATGAGCCGGGATCAGAAGGGGGGTGGGAACAAAGGTGGCTGGATTATTTGAAGCTCCACCCACAAAATAAGCTGATTGGCTCCAAGGGGCTCCTGGGACAGGTGTGAGGACACATTGTGCAACCCTCCCGTTTGGCAACAAAGTGAAGTTTCTGCCACGCAATGTAACCATCTGGGCTACTGCTCAGGACTTGCGGCCGCCTGGTCCATGGGGTTGCAAATCAGGAGGGACAGGGTTTGTGGTCGAAAACACTCACATTCTGCTTCCTCCTTGCTAATGTGCCAAATTGACCTATTGCAGGGGTCTGGGGGGTTCTGCATTTTAAATGAAGCTTCTTAAGCATTTTAAAAACCTTATTTACTTTATATACAACAATAGTTTAGTTATATATTATAGACTTATAGAAAGAGACCTTCTAAAAATATTAAAATGTATTACTGGCATGCGAAACCTTAAATCAGAGAGACTAAATGAAAACTTGGCACAGCACTTCTGAAAGGTTGCCGAATCCTGATCTTTTGGATGATTGAGGCATGCTCTTTCACTTGTTTGTGTGTGAATATGTGAAAAGGGAGGTAAGGTTTGGGGGTACAGAGCACACCCGACCCCAAGGTGGCCCCATTCGTTTGTTCCACTGGCTTCCTCCTTACTTATTTCCAATGACTTGGCAGCCTATGCACCTGTCACTGGCCCGGTGATGGTTATGCATGTATCACTGGTCCGGTGATGGTTATGCATGTGTCACTGGTCCAGGGTTTGTTCAGCGCTCGGTGCCAAGGGTGCTGGACTAAGAGCTGCCTCCATCAGGAGCTGCTTGAGAGGAAAGTCCCGCTCCTTCTTCATCCTTGGCTTGAATGCCTTACAAATGCGGCACTTGTCGGGAAGGTGGGATTCCCCGAGACACTTAAGGCAGGAGTTGTGGGGATCCCCCATTGGCATCGGCTTTTGGCACATCGAGCACGGTTTGAATCCCGGTGACCTGGGCATGGGCCCCGGTACCGGGGTGGAGGGAAGGGGCTAATCATAGAATCTCAGGGTTGGAAGGGACCTCAGGAGGTCATCTAGTCCAACCCCCTGCTCAAAGCAGGACCAAACCCAACTAAATCATCCCAGCCAGGGCTTTGTCAAGCCTGACCTTAAAAACCTCTAAGGAAGGAGATTCCACCACCTCCCTAGGTAACCCATTCCAGTTCTTCACCACCCTACTAGTGAAAAAGTTTTTCCTAATGTCCAACCTAAACCTCCCCCTGTGCAACTTGAGACCATTACTCCTTGTTCTGTCATCTTCTACCACTGAGAACAGTCTAGATCCATCCTCTTTGGAACCCCCTTTCAGGTAGTTGAAAGCAGCTATCAAATCCCCCCTCATTCTTCTCTTCTGCAGACTAAACAATCCCAGTTCCCTCAGCCTCTCCTCATAAGTCATGTGCTCCAGCCCCCTAATCATTTTTGTTGCCCTCCGCTGGACTCTCTCCAATTTGTCCACATCCTTCTTGTAGTGTGGGACCCAAAACTGGACACAGTACTCCAAATGAGGCCTCACCAGTGCTGAGTAGAGGGGAATGATCACATCCCTCGATCTGCTGGAAATGCCCCTACTTATACAACCCAAAATGCCATTAGCTTTCTTGGCAACAAGGGCATACTGTTGACTCATATTCAGCTTTTCGTCCACCGTAACCCCTAGGTCCTTTTCTGCAGAACTGCTGCCCAGCCATTCGGTCCCTAGTCTGTAACAGTGCATGGGATTCTTCCGTCCTAAGTGCAGGACTCTGCACTTGTCCTTGTTGAACCTCATCATATTTCTTTTGGCCCAATCCTCTAATTTCTCTAGGTCCCTCTGTATCCTATCCCTACCCTCCAGCGTATCAACCACTCCTCCCAGTTTAGTGTCATCTGCAAACTTGCTAAGGGTGCAGTCCACACCATCCTCCAGATTGTTAATGAAGATTTTGAATAAAACCAGCCCCAGCACCGACCCTTGGGGCACTCCACTTGATACCAGCTGCCAACTAGACATGGAACCATTGATCACTACCCGTTGAGCCCGACCATCTAACCAGTTTTCTATCCACCTTACAGTCCATTCATCCAGCCCATACTTCTTTAACTTGCTGGCAAGAATACTGTGGGAGACTGTATCAAAAGCTTTGCTAAAGTCCAGAAATAGCACATTCACTGCTTTCCCCTCATCCACAGAGCCGGTTATCTCATCATAGAAGGCAATTAGGTTAGTCAGGCATGACTTGCCCTTGGTGAATCCATGCTGACTGTTCCTGATCACTTTCCCCTCCTTTAAGTGGTTCAGGATTGATTCCTTGAGGACCTGTTCCATGATTTTTCAAGGGACTGAGGTGAGACTGACTGGCCTGTAGTTCCCTGGATCTTCCTTCTTCCCTTTTTTAAAGATGGGCACTACATTAGCTTTTTTCCAGTCGTCCGGGACCTCCCCCGATCGCCATGATTTTTCAAAGATAATGGCCAATGGCTCTGCAATCTCATCAGCCAACTCCTTTAGCACCCTCGGATGCAGCGCATCCGGCCCCATGGACTTGTGCTTGTCCAGCTTTCCTAAATAGTCCCGAACTACTTCTTTCCCCACAGAGAGCTGGTCACCTCCTCCCCATACCGTGCTGCAGAGTGCAGCTGTCTGGGAGCTGACCTTGTCTGTGAAGACAGAGGCAAAAAAAGCACTGAGTACACTAGCTTTCTCCACATCCTCTGTCACTAGGTTCCCTCCCTCATTCAGCAAGGGGCCCACACTTTCCTTGACTTTCTTCCTGTTGCTAACATACCTGAAGAAACCCTTCTTGTTACTCCTAACATCTCCGGCTAGCTGCAACTCCAAGTGTGATTTGGCCTTCCTAATTTCACACCTGCATGCCTGAGCAATACTTTTATACTCCTCCCTGGTTATTTGTCCAATCTTCCACTTCTTGTAAGCTGTTTTTTTGTGTTTAAGACGAGCAAGGATTTCACTGTTAAGCCAAGCTGGTTGCCTGCCATATTTACTTTTCTTCCTACACATCGGGATGGTTTGTTCCTGCAACCTCAATAAGGTTTCTTTAAAATACAGCCAGCTTTCCTCGACTCCTTTCCCCGCAACTATATACACTAACTATATATACAAACGACTAAAACTAATTACAACTGTAAAAACTCGAACTATATACACAACTATCAATAAAGAACTACGAGTAAGCCAGGGACGTGGAGATCAGCTAAGCCGCGCTCCACTGTTCCAATGATCGTCACGGGTGGTAAGAAGGAACTGAGGTGCCATTGGGTCGTCAGAGGTATATATCCGGTGCCATAGCGGCGCCACTCCAGGGGGCGACCCAGCCGACTCACCGAGTGTTGCTAGGATAAAAATCTTCCGACAATCGTGCATGCAGCGTGCGCACACCTAATTGGAATCGATATGAGCAAGCACTCAAAGAAGAACATGCCGCCCTCCTAAACCAAGAGGTGGCACACCTTCTCAACCTGGGTGCGGTGGAGAGGGTACTAGTGGAATTTCAGGGCAAGGGATTTTAGTCCCGATACTTCCTGATCCCAAAGGTAAAAGGCGGGCTCTGGCCCATCCTCGACCTGCGGAACCTCAACAGGTTTATGGTCCGCTACAAGTTCCGCATGGTATCCCTGACCTCCATCATCCCCTCTTTAGACCCGGAGGATTGGTTTGCGTCCCTGGACCTCCAGGATGCGTATTTCCACATCCATATTTTTGAGGGTCACAGGCGCTTCCTCCGCTTCCTGGTAGGGTGGGACCATTACCAGTTTGCAGTCCTTCCCTTCGGCCTTTCCACGGCCCCCAGGGTTTTTACCAAATGCATGGCAGTGGTGGCAGCCCACCTCCGGAGGAACAGCTGCAAATTTTCCCTTATCTGGTTGATTGGCTCCTCAAGGGCAGCTCTCAGTCCCAGGTACAGGCCCAGATGCAATCCCTGCTGTCCACGTGTGCGGGTCTGGGCCTTGTGGTGAACGAGGCCAAGTCCACGTTGATACCAGCCCAGTGCATACACTTCATAGAGCCTCTGCTAGACTCTGTAGAGGCCACAGCCTCTCTTCTACGGGACAGATTCGAGACACTCAAAAGTCTCGTAGCCTCAGTCACGATCTTCCCCGTGACGACAGCAAGGGTGTGCCTTCAACTCCTGGGTCACATGGCAGCATGCACGTCCGTGGTGCGACATGCCAGACTCAGAATGAGGCCCCTCCAACTCTGGTTGGCCTCCCAGTATTCCCAGTCCAGGGACAGCCTGGACAAGGTAGTCACGATGCCACCCAACGTGGTGGCCGTGCTGCAATGGTGGTCCCTCCCGAGCAATATGCTAAACGGGATCCCCTTCCAGGACACCCCTCCTTCACTAGACACGGTGTTGGATGCCTCGGACCTAGGCTGGGGAGCCCATATAGGGGACATTCAAACCCAAGGCAGGTGGTAGACCTTGGAATTGTCTCTGCACATAAATGTCAGGGAGCTCAGGGCAGTAAGCCTGGTGTGCATAGCGTTCAGTTTGCACCTTCGTGGGAAGGCGGTCAGAGTCCTCACGGACAACACGTCCGCGATGTATTACATCAACAGGCAGTGGGACATGCGCTCCTCGGCCCTGTGCCACGAAGCCCTGGACCTCTGGGAGTTTTGTATAGCCCACGATATCTCCCTATGGGCCTTCCACCTACCCGACGCACGCAATGTGCAAGCCGATCACCTCAGCAGGGTGTTTTCCCACCAGTACGAGTGGTCACTCCACTGGGAGGTCGCCCATCTGTTCTTCCAAGAGTGGGGAGCTCCCCAGGTCGACCTCTTCGCTACCACCCAGAACAGGCGCTGCCCCCAGTTCTGCTCCAGGGCAGGGGCAGAAAGGGAGGTGAGCTCGGACGCATTCCCCCTCCGGTGGTCAGGACAACTGTTCTATGCCTTTCCACCCTTCTCCCGGATAGGCGAGGTTCTGCAGAAAGTAAGGGCAGACAGGTCGAGGGTTATCCTCATAGCCCCAGATTGGGCCCATCAACATTGATACGGGACCCTTCTGCAGCTTTTAGCGGCCCCCCCACGAAGGCTGCCACTTCATCCAGACCTCCTCTCCCAGGACAGGGGATGCCTTCTCCATCCCAACCTGGCCACTCTCCACCTGACAGCGTGGCTTTTCCGTGGTTAAACCAGGAGGAGGGAAGGTGTTCGGAGGATGTACGACGAATCCTGCTGGAGAGCAGAAAGCCATCCACACGGCGGACGTTCCTTGCTAAATGGTCTAGGTTCTCCAGGTGGGCAGGGGAGCAGGGCACCTCCCCATCATCCGCATCCCTACAGCTTATTCTCGATTACCTCCTGTCCCTTAGAACCCAAGGGCTAGCTCCTGCCTCCGTCAGGGTTCATTTAGTGGCTATTTCGGCCTTCCACCCTCCGGTGCAAGGTCAATCAGTGTTCTCCCACCAGATGACCTCCTGTTTTTTAAAGGGCCTAGATTGTGCATTCCCATACGCGAGGGCCCCAGTCCCACAATGGGATCTGAACCTAGTGTTATCCCGCCTCCCGGGTCCTCCCTTTGAACCCTTGGCCATGTGTTGCTGGTCCCACCTATCCTGGAAAGTGGCATTCTTGGTGGCTATCACCTCAGCCCATCAGGTCTTGGAGCTTAGGGCCTTGATCTTGGAACCCCCGTGTATGATTTTCCACAAAGATAAGGTCCAGCTTCGCCCACACCCCGCTTTTCTCCCGAAGGTGGTCTCCGCCTTCCATATGGATCGGGACATTTTCCGACCGGTACTCTGTCCTAAGCCCCATTCCTCCAACAGGGAATGCTGCCTACACACGCTAGACGTACGTAGAGTGCTGGCCTTCTACCTGTACCGAACCAGGCTGTTCAGGAAGTCCTTGCAACTATTTGTTGCGTCGGCCAAACGGATTAGGGGGCAACCAGTTTCCATCCAGCGCATTTCCTGCTGGATCACCTTGTGCATACGCACATGTTACGACTTGGCAGGGGTTACCCCACCACCTATAGTGAAGACGCATTCTACGAGAGCGCAAGCCTTGTCAGCTGCCTATGTCACCCACATCCCTATCCAGGACATATGTAGGGCTGCAACGTAGTCATCTGTCCATACTTTTTCCTCGCACTATGTGATTGTCTCCCAAGCACAGGATGATGCCGGCAGGGCCAGCTCCAGACCCCAGCGCGCCAAGCGCGTGCTTGGGGCGGCGTCCCACGGGAGGGCGGCAGGCGGCTCTGGTGGACCTCCCGCAGGCATGCCTGCGGAGGGTCCGCTGGTCCCGCGGCTCCGGTGGAGCATCCGCAGTGCTCCAAAAATTTCCGGCACCAGTGCACGTGGCGAGCACGCACACCTACTGTGGCATAGACCAGAGCAACACATCTCAAAGAACACCAGTTACAGAACAGGTAACTGTCCTTTTTAAAGGATGTCTAGATTTCATTCCTGTAGTAACAGAACTGGTGATAGGAAAGCAGGAAGAGAGGTGTGTGTGTGTGTGTGTGTGTGTGTGTGTGTGTGTACAGCTTAAATTGGTTAAATAGTCTAACTTTCAGTACTCAGTGTTTCAAAAATGTTAGACTGCCAAACTGTGTCGTAGAGATGCCTTCTGTTTTTTAAAAACAACATGAATAAAGCTAAGGGAAATTACTGCTTTGTCCAACCCTGAAGAGCTATGAGATCTTTGCTCACCAATTCTCATAAAACTTGTATTCGTTATGCCTTTTTTGTGACTTTAGTATTATGATCTATTATAAATAAAGTGCATTTCATTGATAGATTTTAAAATGAAATTAGTAACTGGAAAAAATGGCCAGTATTTTTTTTAAACCTGTGACAATTATAAGCTACTGTATTCTGTCGTTTACTTTCTAGAATCAAAAGTATATCTAAGTATAATCTAAAGTTCTCCTGCAAAATGCCGGCTGTGCAAATCCTTCTGTGGCTGGATCATTCTTGCGTTTTTATTTTAAGTACAAAAGAAATATGTATAACAAATTTAAAAGTATGTAATTAGTAATTTGATATGTTGGGGGTGGTGCCTCTTTTTGTGTGTTTGCTCCCCTGATGTTAGAACCTGGCTATGCCACTGCAATAGAGGGCTCATCACTCAGCAGCTGGGGGCCACCATGTGGGCTCAGCAGGGCTGCTGGCCACAGGGCCAATGGGTGTGGGTTGGCTGGGTGGGATCTCAGGAGTCACGTCTCAGGGATCTGCCCCGCTCCAGCACTGCTCCAGCTCTGAGCTGTCTCCACTGCCTGAGCCCTGTGGGGCCCCACCTACCTCCCCGGGGGAAGAGCCACCTGGGACTGGTGCAGAGGCTGGGCCAGTCTCAGCCAGTCACAGGGGACAGTGGGGAGGGGTGGGGGGAGGCTCAGCTGGGTCCCGAGGGAGCTTGGCCAGGGTAGGCTGTGCTCCAGCCTGGCTGATTGCACCACTCCCAAGGGGCCAGAGTTATCCTGCCCCAGGACCAGCTCTGGTTGCCCTGCCAGCTCAGCCTGGCAGACACAGTCACCTCCCATCAGGGCCGGCTATTGTGGCTGGGGGTTAGGGTGTGGGAGAGTAGGTCTCTAGCGGGTCTGGGGGGTGCTGAGCAGTGGGGGGTGGGGAGATCTGTGTGTTTTGGGGGGCTGTGCAGTGGGGGAGATCTGTGTGTCTGGGGCGCTGGGAAGTGTGGGGTCTACATGCGGTGCTGTGCAGTTGTGGTCGTGGGGGCACTGGGCAGTGAGGGGATCTATGGGGGCTCTGGGGTGGGAGGTGCAGAGCACTGTGCAGTTGTGGGAGGGCTGTGGGGTCTTCAGCTAGGGGCACTGGGCTGTGAGGGGATCTGTGGGGGGGTTCTGAGTGGGTGGGGGAGTGGTCTGGGAGGGCACTGGGCAGGGGGTTTGTGGGGGTCTCTGGGTGGTGTGGCATTGGGCATAGGGAGTCAGAGGGGTGCTGGGCAGGGGGTTTGTGGGGGTCTCTGGGTGGTGTGGCACTGGGCGTAGGGAGTCGGAGGGGTGCTGGGCAGGGGCGTAGCATGGTGCAGCATGGGCCCACCCCCAAGGGGAAGAAGCACAATGGCAGTGCAGGGCTGGGCTGGACAGTGTGCGTCTGGCAGCTCCCGGTTTGTAAACAGTGCCCTTGTACTGGGCTGGGTGGAGTGGGCTGTCCCTGCCGTACCATGACCCATCTCCCGTTGCCCCCGGCCAGCCCCTCGCTCTGAGGACTCTGCCCCCCTGCCCCATGTCCACATTTCCCCAATGGGGGCCCACAAATATGTTTAGCATCGGGCCCACAAAAGGTTAATCCGGCCCTCTTTGGGGTGCAGGCTCTGGGATGGAGTTGGGGGTGCAGGAGGGTTGCAGGTTATGTAGAGTTTGAGTGATGGGTGCAGGCTCTGACCTGGGGCAGGGGATTCGGGTACAGGAGGGGGTACAGACATGTGGGCTCTGGGAGGGAGTTACCAAATCAGCACATTGTATAAGAGAAAGGAGCTGCAGTGATTTCGTATAGACATAGAAAATGATAGAAGACACTTTTCCACAGTCAAAATGTGAGAGGCAGAGTGTGAGGGAGGGAGGGAGGGGGCGTCTGTACAATATTTCCCGCATTCAGTCTCCTGGCTGGAGCAGTAACAGCCCCGCAGCACTTATATAAGATAGAGGAGCTGCGCTGTCTACGCTTTGACAGTCTAGGAATCGGGCTGCCTGTGCCTTTAAGACCCAGCCCCAGGAACCCGCCCCCTGCTCCGGGGCTGACACGCGGCAGAACGAAAACAGCCTGTGCCCCCCCCACAACCCCGACACCCCCAGATCTGCGAGCCCAGCAGGGGGCTCATCCCGAGGGGCCACTGTCCCCCCCACCCCCTCCCTAACCGGGGGTTTTGTCCCCGCACAGGGTCTCGCAGAGTCCCCCGGCTTAACCGCGGCTCCCACCCCCACCCCCGATTTTTCCCCTTCAGCCTCTCTCCTGCCGCTGCCTACAGCAGCTTGACCCCCCCGGCCCGTAAATTTCTGTCCCCCGCTCAGACCCTGGCAGCCCCCCCGGCTGCGATTTGCCCCCTTGAGCATTTTAAACGCCCCCAAAGAGCAGGCAGCAAATCGTGAGTAAAAGTGAGGGCAGAGAGAGGGCAGTGGCGACAGCGCAGGTTACTGGGCATGCTCAGTTCGGCCGCGCATGCTCAGTTCAGCCAAAGTAGGGAATCGGGAGCAGGAGCTGTTTCTATCGTTACACCTGACTCCCCCCATGGGTCTAGACTGTACCCCTGGGCTCTGGTGGGCTCTCTGGGCCTGGTCCTTCTTTACTGGGGGGAAATAAGAGGTGGCATCACCCGCTTGTGGCACCGGAAGGAGGCGGCACTGGCAGTAAATGGTGCCGAGCTGTAATTCTCCCCCTCTGCTCTCACAGGGGAACAAAATAATTAACAGTGTTGATATTTAAATGATCCGTTCTCCCGTCTCAAAGTAAGACACTCACAAAGACTGGCCTGCAGCTCTTGTGGTTTAAACCTCACTGATTGTTACCACCGACCGCGGTGTAAAAAGTCCCCTTATTTCAGCAGTGGAAGCTGGGTTTGAAAAACATTCAGAATCTCAGAGATTCTGTCACCACACTGGCCAGATCATTCATTTTGTTACAGCATGTCTCGTACAATGAAGGCTTTACAGAGATGAAAGATGCATCACACCCATGACAGGCAACTTTCAGTGAAATCAGCCTGTAATTAAAATCCAAAGTTATTACCCATTAAACTTGACAACAATTCCCTACCTTGTACTCCTGGGCAGCCTCCTTTATGGGAACCACCCTGTGATCTCTGTGAGCCCGGGACAGATGGCAAACCACACAGACAGAAGTTTGATCCTCTTCACAGAACAGTTTCAGAATCTCCTGGTGTTCCCCACACACCCTCTCCTCTCCTGCTCCCTTTGCTGCTTGTAAACTCAGCAGTTTGGCTATTTCTACAACATTTGCCAGCTTCCTGTTCGGCCTGAGGGTTCCCTGTTGCACAGTTTCTCTGCACTGAGGGCAGGAGCTGTCTGTATCTGGTCTCTCCCAGCACTGGGCGATGCAGGCTCGGCAGAAATTGTGCCCACAGTCTATAATCACCGGGTCCTTAAAATACTCCAGACATATGGGGCATGTAGCTTCCTCCTGGAGACTTTCCACGGGGGTGTCTGTGGCCATGGCTCCCTCCGGACAGTGTCACAGGGTTAGTTTCATTTTCCTGAGCTGAGAAATATGCCCGCCTGCAGCAGCAGCAATTGGGTGTTTCCCTTCCTGGAGCTGACTCAGGCTGTTCGCTGAGCTGGAGCCAGATCACTGGTAACGTTCCAGCCCGGGAGGCTTTGGTGGGAAATGTTCCAACAAGGCTCTGATCCTGCAATCAGCCCCCTCTGCTGGTGTGGAGGGGTCACTGGGGCTTCACATGGACATCAGCTTCCCCTTGTCCTGCTGAGCTGACAGAACTGTGTGTCTAAGCAATGATATTTAGGCTTGGCAGAATTCATTTGATTTCATATGTAATTTTGACAGATAAGATTAATATTTATTTGTAAGATTTTTTTGTATTTATCTATTTAAACTTTCAAAGTTTCAGTTTTTATCAATATTATTGTTCACAGTTGTGGGAAATTGGGGGGGGGTCAGACAATATTTTAGTCAGACAATTATTTTAGGACAGTAGACACAAAAATTCAAAAAGTTAAAAAGTGTAACTGTTAAAACACAAATTGTCAACATCTCATGTCAAAACATGTGAAGTAAATATCCTTAAATTACACTCTAGTAAGTTCTCAAGCAGCATTTTTCTTACTGTTCCTATTTGTCAATTTCAGTTCTTATCAATGGAAACGTTTTTTCATCAGTTTGTGTGTGCAAAGTGAAATCAACATTTACCGCTCAAACCTCCTGCAGGAAACAGTCTCCAGGATCCCGGACACATCCTCTGAGAATAAAAAAACAAAGTCATGATGACAACTAGGGTACGTAACAGTAGCCCCCTCTTTGTTGCAATAGCCTCAAGTGCCCAGAAGAGTGAACAGTTCTTACCTCCAGGAGATGAATGGGATCTTCCATCTAAGCCTCAATGGGACCCGTATTGCTTGGTTTGACGGGATGAGATCATCTGTCCGCACTGCCTTCTGAGCTGGGCTGGCTGCAGCATACATCTGTGTAAGAGGCTGGGACAGAAACTGGAAGAGAGATGTTACAATCAGGGTCCAGGCATCCCAAAAGGAGAACAGAGGGTCTGAAACCAAAAGGCTAAGCAATCAAAGCAGGGGATTCGACAGAGAATTTTTGTACCATACAGGGACATCAAATAAGGTCTGTTAGGAAAGCTGAGATGTTAGTCTGGAAACTGCTAAGGACAAGATTGTGACTCTTAAGACTCAGTTTTAGTCACTACAAAGTGTGTTTTGTTTTGTTTGTCTGTTTGAAATTTGTCTCTTTCTCTTGCTTAGTATCACTTAAATCTCTTCGTTGTTACTATGCTTCCCAAAGCACCAAAGTATTGTGTGTGTGAGTGAAGTGAGAGTCTCCAGCTTACCTAACAGGCTGAGCAGTGCCCTGTTTCTTTGAAGGTAGCGAATAATTTTGGAGTGGTGCTGGGCACAGAGTCCATGGGCAGTTCACTAGACATCTCCTGTGAAGCCCAAAGAGAACAAAGGAGCATGAGAGATGCAGGCCCCACTGACCCATGGGAACTTCCCATAGAAGAGGCTACACAGTGCTCCAGACACAGCCAGCAGGATCCCTCCCACAAGCTGGGCCATGTCCTTCCCCTCCCAACCCCACAGCTTCTTCCACACCCCAGCCTCAGTAACCCCTCCCATCTCCCTGGTCTCCCCACCCACTCTCCAATACCAGGCTGTTTCCATAATGGAAGCAGCTTTGTACCAGAGTTCACTCACCGCTAGATCCTGGCCAGGCCTCGTCTCACACCCCGTTGATAGTCACTCTTGCAGTTTGTTGGCTGGGAACTCAGCCCTCCAGCCAGGTGACTGTCCTTTAGTCCACTCCTACCCGGGTCACGCTCCTTCCAAACAAAGTCCAAAAACGTCTTGAACAGAAACAAGGCCTTCCACCCTCGTGGGGAGCTCTTCCTCAGCCTGATTTCAGCTTGATCTGCCCTTCTTGGGTTTCTATGGTCTTCTATGTCCCCTTCCTTAGGGATGGTGGGAGAACCCAGTCCTACCCTGGACTCCAGGTTTTGGCCCAAGGCCGTATACTGAACAGCTAGGGCTGCTTCTGTACTTTTGCTGCTTTTTTCCCTTGTTTCCTCTCGGGTGGGGCTCACTTGGTCATCAATTTGGCCTAGTTCCAGGCTTTGCAGCCACAGGCCAAGCCACCCTGTGAAATACCCTCCTCCTTAAAATCCAGCCCAACCCGGGGGCAAGTTCTACTCTTGTCCAGTATTCATCCTCACCATCTCGTCGCTGTCACCGGCTGTGCACTTATACAGCCTGGGCGCGCGGCATCTCCAGCTCCCCAGCCAGCTCGCTCACCAGAACTCAGAGGCATCCTTCTCTTCCTGCAGCTACTCATTCTCATTAACAACTGCTTGCAGAGCCTTGTTCTGAAGCCACTAGCTTCTTCTGTAGCCTTTTTTCTACTGCCGCTGCATCCCCCAAAACCTTTTCCATCAGGGTCTGAGCACACACCACTGCTCAACTCTTGTGCCTGGTTCATCTCTGTGCCAACCATTTAATCCTTCACCTCCCTGCAGCACCTGACAGGTGTGTTGGAGGAGGGTCTGCAAGGTCCACGGCCATCCCTGCCATCTCCACCTAGCCTGCCTCATATGTGTTTGTCCAAGAGGACGCCTTCTCCTTTCTTTCTAACTTCTTGGGACCCTGGCCCCTCCATTTGCCATTCAGGAATTTCCTATGCAGGCCGGGTCTTTCGATATGGCCTGCTTCTCTGCACTCAAACCAAAGAACTTTTGTTCCCATCTTGGCATTAGGCTATGCTTGTACACTTTCTCATGCCCTGCTCTCCTGGGCTAACCTTCTCAGCACAGCCCCAGCATGCTCTCCAAGTCTGCTCTTTTTGTCCATGGGCGTAGCAGGTTGATTTCCCTTTGCAGGATCTCTCACAGGTATTGCTGCTGCTCCCTCAGGATTACCAGCAGCATCTGTAGCTCTGCCTGCACTTCCTTCTGCTTCTGTTGGGTTTCTAGGAGCTGCTGGAGAAACCCAAGCCCTGCTTTGGTTGCTTAACCAGTCCCTGGAACTCAAATGGGAAATCCCACTTGGGGGGACAGACCTTCATTCAGTAACCAAGACTTCCATAATTTGGCCCTCTGGCCGGCTTACCACCTTTAGTCCATGCTTCTGGGGCTCAGCTTCTCACACACTCAAAGTCCAAAGAACTCTCCCCAGAGAAAAAAGTTCTTCTGCTCTGGCTGGGGCTCTGGCTCAGCCTGCAGCTCCCTTGCTGGGCTTGGTAACCCTCTCTGGGGGCATGTATGCCCCCTTCTTTGGGGCCAGTAGAGGAACCCTGTCCCATCTTGACACTGGTAGCAGCCCAGGGCTCTGTACTCAACAGCTAGGTCTGCTCTTTTCTCTTTGCTGCAGGTTTCCCTGGGCACATCCTACCTCTCTTCTCAAGTTCTCTTCTAGGCTTTCCTTGCTGCTTTCAACTTCCTACTTAGTTCTCATTCCAGTTCATAGCCCAGGTAGGCTTTATCACCGCTGAAGTCTGGTTCTTTCGGGGCCTATACATGGTCCCTCTGAGGTAGGACTCATTCTGTAATCAGTTTGGCTAAGCCCCAGACTCTGCAGCCCAAGGGAAAGCACTCTCCTTTCCCTGTTACAGACCTGCACTGCCCAGTCCTGCTCTTATTGGGTTGAGGTGAGTCTTGCCCACATGCTCAGGGTTTAGCTGATCGCCACTTTGGGGCTCGGGAAGAAATTTTCCTCCAGGGCAGATTGGCAGAGTCCCTTGGGGGTTTTCACCTTCCTCTGCAGTATAGGGCATGTGTGGTTCACTTGCTGGAGGAATCTCTGCACCTTAAAGTGTTGAAACCATTATTTGAGGACTTCAGTAGTTCAGACATAGGTTAGGGGTTTATTACAAGAGTGGGTGGGTGAGATTCTGTGGCCTGTATTGTGCAGGAGGTCAGACTAGAGGATCATAATGGTCCCTTCTGACCTTAAAGTCTAGGAGTCCATGAGTTCAGACCTGGTTTCCAGAGGGGCTAAGTTCACAAAGGCTCGGCTGGCTGCAGTTGGAGTTTTGCTGGTTCTGGTGACTTTGACATTCATCATTCAGAGGCTGACAGGTTTGTTGAGGGGATGGTGAAACCCCATTGCTGATCAGAAGGAGGTCAGAGTCAGGTCTCTAGGAGCTGAAGGTTCGTTTGTCCTGCTGCGGGAAGTGGAGCTGGAGAGCGGAGTTGTTATGTGAATGAGACTGCATGATGGAGTTGGAGACTGAGGGACCGGAGCCTCCTCTCAGAAACACTCCCAGGAGAACAGGTTTGAGGACATCTCTGGGGAGCCTCTTGCTAGGAAAAAAACAAGAGTGGCACATTGATGGAGATGTCTCTGTCCCAGGGATGGGGGAAACTCCCAACCAGGCTATGCAGCAGGGATCCCATTTCTCCCCCAGGAGACCCATATGCCCAAAGAAGTAAATGGCTCTTACCTCCATGAGGGAGCGAGGTCTTCCCTCTCGGCCTCTTTGAGAACTAGCACTGCTTGGTTTCATAGGACAAGGTGACCTGTCCCCACTGCTCCCTAAGGTGGCTCAGCTTCTGACTGCACCCATCTGGGAGGCTGTCACACCCCCCAGGGCCTAGAAGACAGGTGGGGAGGAGGTTCCTATTCATGTCACCCTCTGAGAGCCCATAGAAGGGCCAAAGGAAGAATAAAGGGCAGGAGGTGAAGCAGGCCCTGAGCCTCTGTCCCATCCTCACCTCCTCAAATGTGGAGCTTCCTGAGCTTCAGTTGGGCAGACAGACAGTCTGTAGCCCTGACACAAAGGTCCTTCTGCGCCATATGGGGCAGGGAGATCTCTGCCTGGGAGCACGGGGAATGGGATCGGGGTCAGAGCAAGGAAAGAGGGGAGGGGTATGGGAGTGAGGGGCAGAGCTCATGTCCCAGATGAAGGAAGTTTGGGGTCAAAGGGAAGGAACCTGGTCTACAGAGAGGGGAGAGGGTTTTTGTCAGTGACAGGGCCTCCATTTCCTTCCACTAGCCCTCCCATTTACAGTGAGACAGAGCAGTACCTGCAGCAGGGAGCGGAGTTGCTGAACATGGGAGGGGAACCTTTAAGGGCATCAGATGAGGCGCAGCCCTTTCAGCGCCTCGGGCACCTGGTGCAAGTGCCGGATGATGCGGAGCTGGCACATCACCTTGGCTGTGACATCCTCCAGCTGCAGGGGAACGAGAACATGTCAGAGATTGAGACACTGCCCAGGAATGAGGGAGGATTAAGGGCACCTGGAACCAGCACCATTTCCACCCAGCAGCTGCTCATGTCTGAGTGGTGGATTCACCCTCCTGAACCCCAGGATGGAGGCTTCTTGTCCTCTCTAGTGACCTCCAATGCCAACCCCCTCCTTCTAGGGTTAGCTCCTGCCACCTCCCCCGCAGTGCTCCTGACAGCTGTTCCACCTCCAACCCACCTGGGGACACTGCTCAAGTTCGTAGAACCCTCTCCTCCACCCCAACCTCCATCCCCACCCAGGTAGGGCAGGGAGGGGAGCAGGAAGGATTCTGGCAGCAGTGAAGTGGGATGGGGGGAGGTTGAGACCTTTCCCCAAGTCACCCCAGTGACAAATGCTGAAGCCAGAGGATGGCAGCCCTGGTGAACGGGGCAGGTCAGCAGCCCCTGCTGACTGAATCCTCCCATTCTCTCAAGAGTGGGTCCAGCCCTGACAGCAGCAGGACAAGCTTCCCACACCCATGTGCCTCAGAACTGCCTGGCCAGTCGCCATCACCCATCAGTCCTTGGCCTCCCAGGCGGCCAGTGATGGGAGCAACTCTGAGTGGTGGCTCGGGTGACATAGACACTAGGCCATGGGGAAATGGGTGCAGCTCTGTGGGGCAGGAAAGGTTCACAGAGGGCACTTAGGGGACTCTCCTGCCCTTCCCAGGAGTGATAGCAGAGCATCACATCCGAAGAACACAAGTCCATGAAATCCAGAAGTCCCCACTAGACTCCTTGCTCCCAGGCCAGCCAATGGTGATAGGATGGGAATGAGGCCTGAGCCCTGCCCCAAGCTCCTGAGTCTAATGGAGCTGCTCACCTTGTCCCCCATCAGCTGCTGGGCTTCCCCCAGGATGGAGTATGTGAGGAGCAGCCCAGCCTGGCTGACACACAGCAGGGGGTCCTGGATCGCCAGCATTGCTGTTTGCAGGAAGTATTTTCTCTGCCCCTTAGAGAAGAATTTTCCAAAGACCTAAAACCAACAGGACGCGGGGCTGTAGCAGATTGCCCAGAGCCAGCCTTCAGCTCTGGAGATAGAATGGCCTCAGCGTCTGGTGCCCCAAAGGGAGGGTAAGAGAGCTGCTGTAGCCAAGGCAGTTCATTCCCCAGGAGGCTTTCAGGGTCCCATGGCTCAGGGAAGCCTCTTTATTAAAAGGGGGCAGCTGCTTAGGGACCAAAGCCTCCAGTGGCTCTTTCTGGAGGGCAATTTATCGCAGGGGCCAGGATGGGCTGGAAATGGATCTCTAATGTGGGTGAGCAGGGCCCAATCTGCTGTGCAGTGCACAGAGATGATAGTGGTCCCTGTATTGCTTCCAGCAGAGAGATCTCCTGCACCTCAGTGGCTAGAGGAGTGTGCATGGGGAGGGGTGGGGGCTGACAGACCAAAGGTCTATTCCCCCCAAATTAGTGATTTCTCTAGTAGCTGGGTATGGCCTCTGCAGCTCCTTGGTTTCTTCCAAAAGGAATCCAATCTGCAACCTGACCAGGATAAGGTCCCCACCACAGACACTCCTAAGAAACTTTCCTTCTGCTGCAGCAGTTCAGCTTGTGAGAGGCAGGACAAGCTCACACAGTCTTTCTCACGTGGCGGCTATAGAGCAGCATTCTGTAGATGCACTTGTAGATCCAGGAGCCATTCCAAGGCCTCCTCTGTGATGTTGTGGAAATCACACATTTCACCTTTAACTACAATCTCGGGGCACTGGGTTATGGTGTGTTCCAAGGTTTCGATGTTTTCACCACAGTTGTGAGACAGGGGGTGGGGGGAGTGTCTTTGATTTTCTACTTGTGCAGCAGTGACAATGTGCTTCTTTGGAACAGTGGCTGAGGTCCAGATACTCTGCCATTCCCTGGCTGCGTCTGGAGACATGAGGGGGGCACATGTGGTCCATATTGGCTCTGGAGCTCACTGTGTCCTCTACTCTGTTCCCAGGTTGGGGCAAGTAGTATAAGGGCCCTACCATCAATCAAACCCTAACCCCGCCCCTAACCCCACCCCTTGACCCCTATAGCCCCTCCCACCTGTCACCGGAAGTCCCACCCTATGGGGGTATTACTTCCGGGGTCAAGATGGCCACATGACCGGAAGCAAAGGGGGTCATGTGACCCCTCTAAGAACTCCTCCCACCCCCCTTTACCAATCAGGAGGGGTTTTGTCCCGGAAGGACCACCCCGAGAAGAGATTTGACCAATCAGGGTGACTTCCGGGGCGGGTGACCGGAAGCAAAGGGGGTCATGTGACCCCTCTAAGAACTCCTCCCACCACCCTCTACCAATCAGGAGGGGTTTTGTCCCGGAAGGACCACCCCGAGAAGAGATTTTGCCCAATGAGGGTGGCTTCCGGGGCGGGTGACCGGAAGCGAGGGGGGTCATGTGACCCCTCTAAGAACTCCTCCCAAGGCCCACCGCCAATCCGTGTGCAGCACCATTACCCTATAAGTTCCAGCGCCGGACAGAGGAGGCCATTTCTTATCAAGGACACGGGGTTTTTAGAAAAGCGCGGAAAGGCTGCTGAGAGGAAACATGGACTCCTTCAACACCCCCGTCAGAAATTCGGACTTTGTTTTAGACCCGAGGGTCTTTGACCGGCCACGGAAAAGACGTTACATCAGCGACAGTTCTGAGGAGGAGGTTGTGACCGAGGGGAGCCCTCTGGCCCAGCCGCTGTTGGATACGCCGGAACCCGACCCCAAAAACCTCGTGAGACACCCCGAGGAGCCTGATCGCCACTTGGGAGAGGCAACGATGGACAAGGCAAACGGAAAAGAAGGCGCTCAGGTAAATGAATGATTAATAAATGTCGGCGGGGGTGTTGGAGGAGGTAACGAGGCTAGGAACCAGGGGGTTTGTGTAAATTTAAAAATTAACCAAGCAGCGGGAGTACTTACACTGTTTTTTCTTTTGAAAATTTTTTAACAGCTTGACGAGGCCTTTTTAGAGGACCCAGACCCCCTGGACAGCGTTGCATCAAGCAGCGAAGATGAACCGGGGCCGCCATGTTTTTGCTCAACACCAATACAAATTGATGAAGAGGGCTCCGAGGATGACGGGTTTGAGGAATTTAGGAGGAGGCTTGGCATAGAACTATCCGAGCCAGTGCCACGTCGTGAGCGTAAAAAAGTTATGCGGACTATTGTACGCGTTGCTGTTTATGCTGTTCTTAAACACTGCCTTAGGGAAAAGCTTTTTGAAGATTGTGAGGGCTGTGCTATAGATGCGCCATCCCAACGGCACCATGACTGTGTGACTTGGACTTTAGTGGATATAAACTGCAAGCTTAGGGCCCTGTGTGCTGAGCTGTGTTTGGAAAGCTTATTAAACACTGTTATTGCCATAGGTTATGCTATGCAATGTCTGTACCTAACCCAAGAACATTTAGCACAAGGGGTGACTTTGATAAATGCTGTGCAATTCAGTGAAGACCCTGACCGTGTTTTAAAGAAAATGACCAAGCCGGAAGATGCCTGCTTACAACGTTATATTGATCGTCTAGTTCGCACAAAAAGTTACAAAACCCTGCTTAAGAAAAAGACTATTTGTAATAAATCTAAAAGGTTTAAGTTAGAGAATGGTGAGGTGGCAAACATGCGATATAAAACTTGGTAGCTGTAAATTTAAAAAGGTTTTTGTGTTTTGTTAGAAGGCCTTTGGCCCTTAAGTTTTAATGAAGCATTTTGGTTTGTTTTGAAGGAGTTGTATGCCTTTTTAAAAATAAAATAGTTTGTGAGAATTAGCTTTTGTGTTTTTGTGCTTTTGTGCATGTTGTGGGAGGGGTGGGGAAATAACCTTAAAAAAAAAATTTGCTTACAATAAAAAAAAAAAAACAGAGCCAGGACTAGTTCAGACACGTGTGAGTATAATACAGAGATATACTTATCTCCTAAGACCTGCCTTTTTACTAGCAGGACCAAATATTCATTTTTGCCCCAGATCACAAAGTGACCACCTCAAGGATTGAATTTACAACCCTGGGTTTACCAAACCATTACTTAAACCACTGAGCTATCCTGGCTCTGTTGAAATGAATAGCTTTAACCACACACAACCCTCATCCCACAACCCAAATCACAAAAGGGTGGGGTGATTAAGTTGACCTGTTAGCATTAATTTGCAAAACAATGGGATGAGAGGCTATAAAAACCTTAGGTGTGCTAGAGGTGGTCCTTTTTAACAGAAAGCCTTCTTGGATAGCTGCAGGATTTAAAAAGAGGTAAGACTTTGTGCCTTTAACTTTGAAACTATAAAGCCACTTTTTGCCCATGCTGTTTTTAGTAAATAATGTGGCCTATATGTATTTCAGGTATCTGTTTAGCATGGAACCAGGCCAAGGTAAAAAAAAAATTAACTATAGTTGTGCTGATTACTGTTAAATTAAAAAAAGAAAAGTATTACCCAGGTTGTATAGGGATTTGGTGGTAATACTAACATGTTTTTGCTTGCTCTATAAGCTGAAGGACCAAGCACACAGGGGTTTGAACAGAACAACCATGTCCCTGCAACACTTTATCCCATAGTGAAAGGTAACTTTTTTTTTTTGCAACAACCTTTTAAAATGCATGTGCTTTTTCTCATAGGCAGGAGCAGCCTTCAGTATAGGCAGGGGGGTGTGTTTTAAAAAACAGGTTTTGCAAAAGCATAGCTGCGTTGGGTGTTGCTTTTACTATGCATAATATGGTATGTTTGAGGTGGTTTTTAAATGCATGTGCTTTTTTCTCATAGGCAGGAGCAGCCTTCAGTATAGGCAGGGGGGTGTGTTTTAAAAAACAGGTTTTGCAAAAGCATAGCTGCGTTGGGTGTTGCGTTTTCTATGCATAATATGGTATGTTTGAGGTGGTTTTTAAATGCATGTGCTTTTTTCTCATAGGCAGGAGCAGCCTTCAGTATAGGCAGGGGGGGGTGTTTTAAAAAACAGGTTTTGCAAAAGCATAGCTGCGTTGGGTGTTGCTTTTACTATGCATAATATGGTATGTTTGAGGTGGTTTTTAAATGCATGTGATTTTTTTTCCATAGGCAGGAACAGCCTTTTTGAAAAAGCTGTAGTCAGTGCTACAAGCACAACTCCTGTTTCTTTTAAAATAGAAAAAAGACCCTACTGGAAGAAATATATAATTTTTAAGTTTACAAGATGGTTTTTATAATAATTTTGTTTGCTCCACAGCACAGTCAAAACATGAAAAATCCTTAAACCAGAGGGAAAACAAGCTCAAAAGAAAAAGGAAGGAGACAGATGAAAAGGAAAATTCATCAGCATCAGTGGCTGAAGAATGCATGAAGCCCAGTAAATATACTTTGCTTATTGGTTTAGTTGTTTTATGAGCTTTTGTATTTTAAGTAAATACATAGGTATGGGTGAGAGAGTAGATGGTAAAGTTCAGTTTTTGTAAAATGTTATGTTTGTTTTTTTTCTCATAGGTAGGAGCAATCTTTTTGAAAATGCTGTAGTCAGCGCTACAAGGACACCTCCTCCAGAACCACCAAAGAACCAGGAATCTGCTTTGAGACCTTTAACAACGCAAAACAGCCCGGACCTCATATACGTAAACCCCAAGGACTCTGGTAAAAAAACACCACACAAACACAGCTCCAGTTCCTCAGCGGTCACCGCCACACCAAGCCCTGAGGAAACTGTGAGCGAAAATACCCCCGTTCACAACCCCAGAGCACGGACTTTAGGGGTTCTGAAGGTGCGCAGACCTGGAGCATGTAGTGTATGGGCTCCATATAAAAAACCATGGACTAGAAGCTTCGGCAATGCCGAGGTGTTGCAACCACACAATTCCAGTTCCTCAGCGGCCACCATCACACCAAGCCCTGAGAAAACTGTGAGTGAAAATGCCCACGTTCACAAACCCGGAGCATGCGCTCTAGGGGTTGTGAATAAAACACCAAGCAGTGACAAAACATTTTCCCAAAGCCATAAGCTCGCCGCAGCTCCCTCGAGTTCTAGTGTTTGGGAAGAGTTTGATGCTTCCATTAGAAAAGTGATGGATGCTATATCCTCGGGGCGTCTAAAAGAACGGCCTTCTAGAAAGACTTGGGAAAAATATGATTCTTTGTTTAGAGCGATGTTAAAAGACAGTAGGGCTAAAAACGGTGTTTCTAAGCAGGCATGACTAGTTGTGGAAAGGGGTACCCGCCAGGGTTCACACCCGCTCACGTGTAAACAAAAAGGGGGACAGAGCTTGGGAAATAAACAGATGGCTGCCAAAAAGTTTCAGGCCAGGGTGGCTGTAAAACTTTTAAAAAGGGCTAAAGAGTTTATGAGGAAAAAAAAACAACAAAAAGAGAGGCCTCCTACTGGAGGCTCTCAGACTGGCTTCTCTGAAAATGGGGAGATGGAATCAGACTCTGGTTTAGTAAATTCCCCAGAGGGCTCTTTAGATGGGCCCCGTTCTTCTTCCAATGACTCTCAAATAGCATCTGATGTAGAAGATGTCGCTAACGAGCCTGTAGAGGAACCCCCAAGTAACCCCGAAAATGCAGGGGTGTATATGGAAAGAGTGAGAAGTTGGCAACGTGAATTACTTAGATTCGGGGGGTCGGTATATTGTGAGGAATTTCGTTTTGTCAACCTTGAGCAAATAAATTCAGCTCAGCAGGTTGTTGAAGCCATACACCGGGGAATACAGTCGGTCCTCGATGACATTAATGGTAGGGTAGGCCCTGATGATTACGTGCAGTTACGTTTAGAGAGTCGTAATTTAGCTAACCCTTTGTTTTCAGTCAGAAGAACTAGGGATGAGCTATCTGCTGAGGATTTTTTAAATCAGACCTCAAAGCTGCTACAGAGCAATAGAGAGTTGCATCTCGATGGGACATTGCGCCTTGTTGTGACAGTTGTAAAAAACAGGGGTGGGGGTGCTCGTAGAGTTTTAAATTCTATTCTTAGTAGTCAAATTATTTATAAAAAGAGACAGTGTTTGGTAGACCTGACTTACACCGGTACCAATCTGTGTTTTGCGGGGGGCCTTTTGGCCGTCATGTCCGATTGTAAACCTACGGACGCGAATTTGTTAGCGGAGGCGAGAAAGTTGCATGAGCAACTGGGGTGGTCAGATCAAAAAAAGGTTGTGTTGAGTGACGTAGCAAAGTTTGAACAGCATTTAGGAGTGAACATACAGGTGGTGCTGTATACGGAAAAAGGTGGCTGGGGCTTTTTCAAAACAGGAGGCCTAGCATACCCCAAGACTTATTTTATCCTGTTGCACGATGAGCATTACTATGGAGTTCTGGATGTAAAAGCTTTGTTCGGAGCGAAAAATTATTGTGAGTTTTGCCACACGGTGTACACCACGACCACTCTTGCAGGTATCGCTGCCGCCTCTGCTTGAGTGTAACGTGCTCAGACAGCGTGGGCGTGCAGCAGCTGCGGTGTCCTAGCTGTAAACTGTATTGTCGATCCAAAGAGTGTTTAGACAGACATGTCGACTGTGCGTCAAAAAACCAAGTTGAATGCCTGTCTAAAACTTTGTGTGATAAGTGTCAGTCTTACGTAAACAAGCGGCATAAGTGTAAAGGGAGACGCTGTAAGCAGTGTCAGGGTCTGATCGATGGTGATGTAGACAAGCACTTTTGCTTTATGAATAGCCTTAGAAAGCCTGAATCCTCAGAAAAGTATATCTTTTATGATTTCGAATGCATGCAGGAGACTGGGGTGCACACTCCCAATTACATTTTTGCTATGTCCTTAAAGCCCGAAAAATCCTGGGAATTTAAGGGCGATGAGTGTTTGTCTTTGTTTGTTAAGACCTTTATTGGCAAAGAGTTTCGGGACTACACGTTCCTAGCGCACAATTCCAAAGGTTATGATGCGTACTTCATCGTTAGGCAGTTACTGAAGGAAAAGATGTGCATAGAACTGATCACTCAGGGTAGTAAACTAATGTGTTTGGAAGTGAAGGCCCTGGGGATTCGTTTTATAGACTCTTTAAACTTCTTGCCCATGAAACTTAGCAAGCTACCGCAGGCAATGGGGTTTGAAGGGTGCAAAGGGCATTTTCCCCATTTTTTTAACACTTTAGAAAATCAAAATTATGTGGGGCCTATGCCCGGTGTGACACACTATGGTGTAGAAAGCATGATGCCCGGAGAAAAAGCAGAGTTTCTCGACTGGTATCAGGACCACAGTTCTGAGGTGTTTGACTTGCAGAAAGAGCTTGCATATTACTGTCAGCAGGATGTCAAAATTTTGAGACAGGCTTGTATCCTATACAGAAAAGAAATTATGACAATGACAGAGAAGGGAGCTATAGTAGAGAAAAAACCTGGTAAATTCACCGAGATAAAGCTGTGCATAGATCCATTCCAGTAAATAACACTGGCATCCGTTTGCATGGCTATGTACAGGTTTATGTTTTTGGAGCCTAACATGGTAGCTCTTCTCCCTCCAGACAACTATCACAGGCAGAAAAAGAGATATTCGACCCCATCTATTCAGTGGCTGTTGTATACCTCTCACAAAGAAAATATACAGATACGGCATGCTTTACAGGGTGGTGAACTACAGGCAGGCCCCTACTTTTTAGATGGTTATGCCGTTATTGATGGGGTACGCACAGCCTTTGAGTTTAATGGATGTTTTTTTCACGGCTGTGTCACCTGTTATTGTGAAAAAACACAAAATCCTATGACAGGGACATCTTTTGGGCTTCTTTATTACAAGACGCAGCTCAAGGCTGACTTTCTAAAACAACAGGGTTTTGTAGTGAGGACTCTTTGGGAGCATGAGTGGGTAATGAAAAAAACAGACAGGGAGTTGGCAGACTTTTTAAACCGAGCCCAGTTACCACAGCCTCTTGTGCCTAGGGATGCTCTTTTTGGGGGGAGGACAAACGCTATCCGTCTGTATTACAAGCCTAACCCCGGAGAAGAAATTCACTATTATGATTTTACCAGCCTGTACCCTTTTGTAAACAAAACCAAAGAATACCCTATCGGACACCCCAATATAGTTTATGACAAATTTGGACCCCTGGCAAATTATTTTGGAATTGCAAAAGTTAAAGTTTACCCCCCACGAGGCCTCTTTTTCCCATTGTTACCTGTCAGAGTGGGTGGCAAGCTTATGTTCCCGCTATGCCAAACCTGTGCTGAAACCGAGCAACGGGAGACATGCACCCATACTGACGAGGAGCGGGCTATCCTGGGGACTTGGTGCACGGTGGAATTGAACGCGGCTATAGCGAAGGGGTACGTGGTGGCTAAAATCTACGAAATCTGGCATTTTAATAAAAAATCTGATAAACTCTTTTCAGAGTACATAAAATTACACCTCCGCCAGAAACAAGAGGCTTCAGGGTATCCCAGCTGGTGCACAAATGAGGAAAAACAAAATAAGTACATTAGCGATTTCTACCAGAAAGAAGGCGTGCATTTACGCCAACACGAAATCAGACCAAACCCTGCTAAACGCCAAATCGCTAAACTGTTTTTAAATTCTCTGTGGGGTAAATTCGGCCAAAGAACCAACCTACCCAACACCAGCATCGTGAGAGACCCTGATGAACTCTGGCAGTACCTATTTCCCCCCAATTACGAGGTTTCATCCTGCGAGTTTATAGATGATGAAACAGCGTGCGTGTCTTGGAAGCATGCAAAAAAACGGTACTCGGTCTCTTCCAATACCAATGTTTTCATAGCCTGTTTTACCACCGCTTATGCCCGCTTAGAATTATACAGCCTCCTAGACGGTTTGCAAGAGCGGTGCCTGTACCACGACACAGACTCGGTGATTTTTGTGAAAAGGGAGGGTGCCTGGAATCCCCCTCTGGGGGATTATTTAGGGGACCTCACAAGCGAGATCCCACCAGATCAACACATCACCGAGTTTGTGTCGGCAGGCCCAAAAACATACGGGTATAAGCTGTCTGGAGGAAAGGCCTGTATGAAAGTCAAAGGTATTACCCTAAACGTAGCAAATTGTGAAAAGATCAACTTTGGCAGTTTGAAAGATCTAGTTCTGGACTACTGCACGGGTCTGCAAGAAAACACTGAAAAAATAGAGGTGCAGCAGCCCTCTATTGTAAGAAACAAAAAACAGTGGCAAATAGAAACAAAAACCCTTAAAAAAACTCAAAAAGTGGTTTATAACAAGAGGGTACTAGGAAAAGATTTTAAAACCCTACCCTACGGCTTTTGAAAAAAAAAAATGGATACGAGATGGAAACATCCCTTTTCTGCAATTCTAGCGGGGCCTAGCAACTGCGGAAAAAGTTACTTTATAAAAATGTGTTGATAATGCCAAACAAACACTGTCTGTTATGCCTGAGAATATCGTGTGGTGTTACAGTTGTTGGCAACCTCTGTATAAAGAACTGTTCTGTAAATATCCCTTTATCAATTTTGTGGAGGGGTTGCCTGATGCTTTGGATGATGACAGTTTGTTTCCTACTAATAAAGTAAATATGAATATCATAGATGATCTGATGAACTCTGCTTGTGAAAGCGATGAAATTGAAAAAGCTTTTACCAAGTACGTGCATCACAGAAACCTGAGCATCATGTATATAGTTCAGAACGTGTTTTGTCAGGGAAAAAAGAGTCGCACGATTAACCTAAACACAAAGTACATGGTTCTGTTCAAAAACCCCAGGGATAAATTACAAATCACCACGCTCGCTTGGCAAATGTACCCCGGCAAAGCTCAATTCTTTCTAGAAGCTTTTGAGGATGCTACCAAAAGACCTTATGGCTACCTGGTGGTGGATTTAAATGCTTCCACACCCGAAACTTATAGACTAAGAACCGGTCTTTTCCCTCCAGACTGGCCGGTGGTTTATACTTTAAAAAAAACAGCAGCTGGGTATAAAAAGAGATGACTTATCGGCAAACCCCTTTTTAACAGCTTGGGGCTGCTACTAAAAACATGTCTAGCTACGTGAAGAGAAACCTGGGCCTTTTAAAATTACTTAGCAAGTCATCCCTGCAGCAAAGGAGGGCTATACTGTGTTCGGCCTCTGACGATCTAGTAGCGGCCATCTCAGAAATAGCGCTCAACACCTTAAAAGGAAACGTACCTTTAACACAAAATCAAGTGCGTGTGTTAAAAAAGAAACGCGCGCTTATAAAAACTTTGTGTAATAAGAGCGTTTCACTTAAAAGAAAAAAGCTTCTGGTAAAACAGTCTGGGGGGTTTATTGGGCCTCTGTTAAGTTTTGCTATCCCTTTGATAACAGGGCTTTAACTAATCGATAATGGAGTATGCAGAAAAATGTACCTGGTGCCCAGCCACCAGTTGGAGCAATTAAGGGCTCCTCTCCGGCAGAGGAAAATATCAGAACAACCGCGACTCGCTTACTGGACGCTGAAATGAAGTATGTTCTTCAAAGAACTGACCTGTCCGAATACGAAAAGGCTAAACTTTACAGTGCCGTGCTTCAAAGGTACCTAACGTACGTGAAGCAAAGCAATGCGGATAAAGGAAAAATAAGTCTGTTTCTACCGGAACAGGAACAAAGCGTAACTGCAAAACCCCAGAAACACCAAAGAACTCAGACTCTGTTGCTCAGGAGGTACTGATAACGTAAATAAGCGTTTTAAAAAAAATGCAATAGTATTGCTAAATAAACTGGGCCAGGATAAAAATGTCTCTTCATGGGACGATAAAGGGTCTTTTGTGTACAAAGGCTCTGTGGTTAATGGTTCTAACATGCTTGACTTAGTCAGGGCCGTCACCCAAACGCGCCCTGTACCTAGCAAACGTGTACCTAAAGGATGGGATGTGTTTATAAATGCCATGGCGGAACTGAACGCATTCTCTTCCGTCATGGGCAATGCGGCCAACAGAGACCTTTTGGAATGCCTCAAGGCCTCGCCTGCTGACACCGGGGCGGATCAAGAATCCGTGCCCCCTTTTTTGCCCTATAAAAAACAAAAAAAAATGGCTAAAAGAGCCCAGTGGCTGAGTGTGTAATGTTTTTTTTTTTCACATTCTAAAATTTTTAAAACTTGTAATGTTTGGCTTTAAATAAAACATTTTTATACTTTAAAAAAAATTTGTGTAATTTTTCTCAATTGGTCATTTAAAAAACCACCAAACATCAATTTCTTTAAACCCCTCACTTGGGGTGTTTTATTGGGTAACATGGCTATAAAAATCATTACAAGATACACACGGCTGGGCTTGTTGAAACATGTTTTGAGCAAGGCTAGGCATGCCCAAAAATTTAAATTTACTCTTTACAAAATTCATTACCATCCGGTCATTTTGCACTAAGTCATTAGAATACAATTTTAAAATCCGGTCAAAAGATAAACCCTTACTACGATGATGTAAGAAAAACACGCAGTGATAGCCACAGGCGACGGAGCGGGGGTCTTGTAATTGTCTATTGTGAAACACCAGGTCTGTGGCATTTTTGTTTAAAAATTTCATAATGCTTTTAGGAAACAACACGCTGTTCGGGGGTTGTCCATATGAGTCAAAAAACTCTCCACGGTTATGCTCCGCCAGATACAGCGCGAGCCAGTGTTCACCCGGTTGGTTGTGTGGATGCGTGTTCACCACCAAACCTAGGGGTCTCTGAGACAGCTTGCCTCCAGGGAGCCAATCACAAGGGAACACATCTAAGAAATTCTTTTTTGTGTAAGGATCCGTTGATAAGACACGTGAAAGCTGCACGGTGTCCATGTTTACATGTAGTCAAACAGAACATTTCTTCTCTGATTTATCTCTATGACATTGTCAAAAACTCCATACACAATCATATTAATGGTGACTGTTAAAGCCCTTCCAAAACGTATTTCTGCTCTCAGGTTCCCAGTTTTAATTAGGGAATAATGATCTGCACATTCCTGGTCGGGAGACAGATCAAAGGCAAACAAGGTGTACCCCTGTGCAAACTCCTCCCGGTCAATTAACAAAGAACGATCTTTCATGTGTTTACCAGCTGTCTGTACCAAATTCATGTATTCTCTCACGCAGCGGCCTGCCTCAAAGTCCGGTTGCAGAGGTTTGGTCGGTACCTGTTCACCATCCACATACAAGGCCACAAAATTAATATCGTAATGTTTAAAATGAAAGGGATTTTTAGTGTAACTTCCGCTAAAGGCATCGTTATCCACAAACGCTAGGACAAGCATTTTGGGTAACTGCCCCAAAAACAGGTTCTCCTGGTTACTAACCCTGCTGCCCGCAGGGATGCTAAACACTTTCATTCCCACACGGTCCACGGGGTATTTAGCATTAGAGGCAAGCAGGGCCTCCGCGTGCCCCAGACGGACACCCGGTGCCACCCGTACTTTCTTCACAAAAAGGGACGCTGATACAATGCGCAGTTTAAAACCTTCAGCCGCACTGCCCATTAAACAGAAAGCGTCTTTACTGCGCGTCAGTTTAATTTTCACATCCACTCCGTTTAACAAAAGTTTTTCTTGAAAAAACAGGTCACTGTGTAGATGGCCCAGCAGCTCTACCGTTTTGCTCTCGGCCGTCAGCTTTGCACGCCTCACAAACCCTAGATTCCTTCCATCCAACTCTGTTTTTTCATGTTGTCCAGCAGTGTCTTTGTAAAACAGACCGGCAGAAAATTGCGTGGCGAGGGTGTCATCGCTGTAATTGAGCACTGATTCTATAAAGGCCCTGTAAGGATAACAATTGTTGCTTTGGCTTACAAGGCGGTCTCCCAGCGTCACATCCAACTGGCTGAAAATAGAGGCCACAGGGTAATTCACCAGACCCACTTCGCGCCCGGCAAGTTCAGTTCCGTCTCCTTTTACAATCTTGCAACACAGGTAAAGCAGCGTATTGTTTAAATCCATATAATCTATGCCATTCCCGGCTATAAAAAAGTCAATGGGGCAGACTCAGAACGGCCGATAGAGGTGGCACCTCAATGTAAATGCTTTTTTCAATGCTGGTCTGCGTAGGGGCTATTTGAAACAAGTCTAGTTCGGATTTGGCGCACTCTTCAGACCCGCAGTGAACAAAAGCCATATCGATTAAAATATGTCTCTTATAGCAGGCACCCCGCGTCTCCTCTTTTGCCCAGGCTTCCTCTTGACTTTCTGTTATGGCTGGCCCTGCGTGTCAAAGCCCTTCTTTTAAAGGGTTTCGGGGCCCTGTGCATCGCGGGTATGACGATTTCTCTTTCTCTTCCTCCTTTAATGTACATCAGCCCCGATCCTTCCTGTGAAGCTGTATTCCCACCTTCTCCAGAACAGCCCGGGAGACATGACCTATCACGCCTTTAGCTATGTTTTGAGCGGCAGTTTTACGTGGGGTTTAATAATCTCTAGCCCTCTCCTCAAAAGCGGTACAGCTTTTGAAAAAGGCTACGAAATATTCCACTCCACACCAGCCCCAGACATTACGGGGCCCCATGATATCCAGGAAGGGCATATCCAGCCTGGGCTTTGTAATAGTTCCTGTAGATGGTAGGGTCGCCATAATTTTTACGATCGCCATAATAGTGTTTTGCTTTTTTTTTAGAAACCTCGCCTCTCCGCGTCGCAAATGCAGCTTGACGATCACCTTGCCAAAGCGAAATGAAACGCTTCTGTTCTGATCTGTCTTTATTTCAATGGTAATGGTGTCAATGTGGTGTTTACTGACAGGGACGAATGAGGTTTATCGAGGTGATGGTAATAAACTCATTGTTCCTTCCTCGGACCGACGCAGCGTAACAGGGTACAGAAAAGTCCCCACAAACTGGTGCTCTACAATATCCGTGTACAGATACAAGGAGTTAAAACCACCTGTGATGTCTGCCGAGAAGGGAAATTTTGACGTTGCGCTTGGGGCCCAAACCCAAAATGTTAGCTAGCTCCTGCCACTAGAAAACCCGTAAATAAAATTGGTAGATTTAAGTCTCACTTTTCTGCTCACAGGGTCAGTTCATGACCACCTCAGGTGGTCCGGGGTGACGAGCCACGGCGCTGTTCATATGCTCCAGTAATTCAGGTATGGTCGAGTAATAACCTCGTCGTAGGACAAACTTCCACGTCAGATCTCCAAAGGTGATTTCAAAAGGGGTGTCTTCATTAACAGTATTCCAACTGTGCGGGTCCTGTATTTCCACTAACCCCACCTCCCAAGCACCAGGGAGATCCAAGGGCTTAATTAGCCGTATTGTAAAGTTTGAAATGGTGTTTTGGGAAAAACTGCAGAGCTGGCATTGCTGGGCAAAGTGATGTAAAACCCGCCATCACTCATTATTAATTTTCTCTGTCTTTGCAGGAGGAATTTTTCTGTTTCGTGTCTAAATGTCACAGAGCTGAGAAGCTTCCACCCAGCTGTTAAACTTATCAGGCCAACCCAACCATTTCACCAGTAGCTGTTTTTTTCTCCCTTTTCCTTTCTCCGCTAGAATTTTTTCAATCCTGTAAATCCTGTCTCGTTTGGGGTTTACTTTTGTAATTCTTCAGGGTAAAAGATCCAGTAACTGCCTCACCCTCATAATCTTTTAATCGGTAGACAGGTCTTTGGCTCCTGGTTAAGGCTTCATCCACTATGAATATCTCATCGGTAAACATCTGTTCATAACCTTTTTCAAAAGCGCCTTTGGTTTTAGACAGTCTCACGTGGTCACCTTTTCTAAAAGGGGCAACAACCCGATTTATTTTAAAAACATCTCCGTAAACTGTTTTCCATACCTTCAAAGAATTTGAAGGGTTAACATCAAGGGGTCTGGTACGTATAGTTCTGTGAAAGCTCTGGTTGTAACTCTTTATAAAGTCAGGTAAGATGTCAATGTAGCGAAAGGTGTTATGGGCTGTAAAATATCTCCACATCCTAGTTTTTAAAGTCCTGTTAAATCGCTCCACAACCCCTGCTTTAACTTCATTATTAGTAACAAAATGCTGAACCCCATGCCGCTTTAACAATCCACTTAAAGGTTTGTTTAAAAATTCTTTCCCCCGATCGGTTTGTAATTTTGAGGCACGCGCCCTTCGCTAAAAATAGCTTTAAAGGCCTTGGATACTTCACCACCCGTCTTGTCTTTTAGGCCTAAGGCCCAGGCATATTTGGATAAAATGTCTATCACTGTTAAGATGTACTTAAAACCGCTGTTGTGTTTGGAGAATCGGTGCATATCCACCAAATCTGCCTGCCACCGTGCATCCACATCTGAAACAATGGTCTTGTTTCTTTTAAAATGTATTCGAGCCGGTTTGTGTAAAGTGTAAGATCCTGGTCTGAAAGCCAAGCTGTTACTTGTCTTCTATTTAAAGTTTTACTATGCTTTCTAGCCTCTTGAAAAAGGGTTCACTCCGCCAAAGCTCCCAACTTCCTGGGATTGTAATATATTTTCTTTAAAAGAGCCGCCGGCGAGACATGCCTGCTACCGGTACCGCCTTTTACTACCACAAGTATAAAATGGACACACTCATATTGACACATTTTAAATACAATTTATTAATTGCCTGGTTTAACATAATCTTTTGTTTGTTTGTTTGTTTTGTTTTACAGACAGTTGTAAATGGCCGCCATCACCCCACGGTAAGTCTAAGCTGGTTCATTCTTCCATTTTGTTTTTACAGACGCCTGTAAATGGACGCCATCACCCCTGGTAAGTCTGAGCTGGTTCATTCTTCCATTTTGTCCTTTTTGGCGGTGAAAAGGACATGAGCAAAACAGCTAATGTTCGATCTATTTACTCCCACCGGGTTACTGATACGCAAGTTCTTTAAGGCGCCTAGAAAGGCCTCACGAGCTGTTAAAAATTAAAAAAACAGTATAAGTACACCAACCGCTTGGTTGATTTTTAAATTTACACAAACCCCATTCCTAGCCTCATTACCTCCTCCACCCCCGCCGTTTCTTAATCATTCATTTACCTGAGCGCCGTGTTTTCCGTTTGCCTTGTCCACCGGTAACTCCTCCGAGCGGCAATCTGAGGGGGTGGACAAAGAGAGGCCATCAGGCTCATCGGGGGGCCTCACGAGGGTGTCGGGTTTGGGTTCTGACGTATCCATCAACGGATGGGAATTCGGGCACCCCTCGGTCACTCCCTCCTCAGAACTGTCACTGACGAGCGCCTGCGCCACATAAGTATGGTGCTTGGCCCCAAAACAAAGTCCGAATTTCTGACGGGGGTGTTGAAGGAGTCCATGTTTCCTCTCAGCAGCCTTTACGCGCTTTTCTAAAAACCCCGTGTCCTTGATAAGAAATGGCCTCCTCTGTCCGGCGCTGGAACTTATAGGGTAATGGTGCTGCACTCGGATTGGCGGTGGGCCTTGGGAGGAGTTCTTAGAGGGGTCACATGACCCCCCTCGCTTCCGGTCACCCGCCCCGGAAGCCACCCTCATTGGGCAAAATCTCGTCTCGGGGTGGTCCTTCCGGGACAACACCCCTCCTGATTGGTAGAGGGTGGTGGGAGGAGTTCTTAGAGGGGTCACATGACCCCCTTTGCTTCCGGTCACCCGCCCCGGAAGTCACCCTGATTGGTCAAATCTCTTCTCGGGGTGGTCCTTCCGGGACAAAACCCCTCCTGATTGGTAAAGGGGGGTGGGAGGAGTTCTTAGAGGGGTCACATGACCCCCTTTGCTTCCGGTCATGTGGCCATCTTGACCCCGGAAGTAATACCCCCATTGGGTGGGACTTTCGGTGACAGGTGGGAGGGTCTATTGGGGCCAGGGGGGGGGGTTCGGGGCGGGGCTAGGGTTTGATTGATGGTAGGGCCCTTATACTACTGGGGCATTCTGCTTCTTGACTGGCAATGGAATTGGGCAAACCCCACCTCCTTTCTCTGCTTCTACAGAGTGCAGGGAATTAAACAAGGGTCTGATCAAGCAATAGTGACTGACTGACCCAGTGCTCTCCTCTCAGACACTTGGGGATCAGCCAAGGGGACAAGGAGCAGAGAGACACCCAGAGCCATAATCCTCTATTAACTCACCCACCTGGGGATTCTCCTCATGCCACATAGCAATGGCTCCATGTAAGACACTCAAATCATGGCAACTAGCGAGGTTCCGATGTGGGACCTTTAGCACCAGCCTGTCCCACTGGGTGCTGGATGAGGAACTCTGAGCTGTAAATAAGGAGTGGGCTCTTGTCCTGTCTCCAGGAGGCATCTACTGCAGGGACCCCAGCCAGTTCCACGCCCTGAGCTGTGTCATACCCTGCCATAGTGTCCTTACCTCCCCCACCCTGGCTGTGTTCTCATAGCCCAGGAGCCTGCTGTCCTGGTGCCAGTCGTGGCACCACAGATCTTCTGCCTCATGTATGGTCAGCCCTGGAAGAGAGAAAGAGAGACACTTTGATCATTCTGGTTGCAGTTTCTGTGTCCTTCCAATCCCATTGGTGGCTGCACAGTGGAATGGAGAAGAACAGGGCAGAGAGAGACTTGTCCTCCAGTTGGGGTCAGTCTGAGAGAAATTGTCTGGGGTCCCATAATCCACCTGTGGTCACTCTCAGTCCCCTATTGGGTTCCGTGTGCCAGCGGGTTCCTTACCCTCTGTTGGAGCAGCAGCTGGTACAGCCGGTAAGTCCTCTCCTGGCCTGCCGGCTGATGTCCTTGTCTGGGTCACTAACAAACAGAGCCAGCTGTGCCACATGGTGACCCATCCTAGGGAACTCTGCTGAGATCTAATGGAAGGGAGAGGAGAGGGGACTCCATCAGCATTTTCCTGTCAGCTGCCTGTCCCCTCTGGGCCAGAAGGCTCCTTCCCCTTAGCCCCTCTGCTGGAGATGCTGGGGGAGAGGAGCCTGAGATAGACCCTTCATTTGCTCTGCTGCCAAGGGAGCCAGGAGCTGCTTTGGGATGCCAAGCAGGGGCTGGAGCATGGTCCCCTTAAAGGCCCAGGGACAACACTTGACCAGGACAAGAAGAACTTGACTCAAGTCTATCTCATTCCCTGCTCTGACTCTGCCTCCCAAGAGGAACACTCCGAACCCACAGCCCCTGCAGCAGCAGATCCTACAGCCCATTGGAGCCAGCCCGCCACGCCTGGAGTCAGGAAGCTGGGGTCAGAGGTCACTTACGCCAAACTCAGGAGGGTGACTGCTAATCTGAGCAGGGCCATGCTGCTCCTAATGGCCCTGGCTCTCTCCTGGGACACCCTGGACACGATCCAGAGGTTGACATGCTGTGGGGAAAGGAGGCAGGTCAGGATTAATGGGCAAGGTGTGTTTTGCAAATGAGCCCCACCCCCCCAGTCCCAGGGGCTGAGACATTATGCACAGGGGGAATAGCTGAGTCATTGATCACAGAGCTTTAGAAGGGGATTCTTTCCCCCAGGATGCAGCTTGTATCCTGCAGGTGACAACTTGTCAGGGTCTCTCTAGATTGGAACAAGGTTCGGTGTCGGGGCTGGTCCCATCCTCCGAGAACTTCTGATTCCTGAACAGTTCACCAGAAAGGAGACTGAACCCTCGCCCTTCCCTGCTACTAAAATCCTTGGTGGGATGTAGGGAGTCACTGAGAGCACAATCCCCCCAGGAACTTCACAGCATATCAGAGCGAAGGGCTGATTCCCTGGGGTCCTCCTGTTTCTCTAGGAAGGAGCGTGTGCCTCTTCTCTGAGAACCATCTCCAGAATCTCATGGGGTGTGTGTGTTGGGGAGGTGGGTTTTCAGACTCTCACTCCCCCAGACAGCCAGGAGCCCTGTGGAACCAGGCAGAACTCTGGCTTGAAGTCCCAGCTCCTTTCTCTGTCCCTCAAGAAAGCAGGACCTGACACTGCATTGCACTGACCTCCCCAACCAAGGGCACCCCACTGGGGACCCAGCTAGGAGGACAGAGTAGAAAATGGATCTTCCAGTCTCTCCTTACCAGTCCCCCCAAGGAGTTAAGCTAAAATTGGTTCCCATCCCTGCTTATGGGGCTCACCTCCAAGATGGAGTGGAACCTGTCTCCGTCTGGGGACTCTGCCAGCAGGTTCCCCAGCATGGCATCCAGGAGCTCTGGCATGACTTTGTGCAGAGCCTGCAAAGCATGGGTTAGAGTTAGGGAAACTGGGCTTACGCCTGCCACAGGATGGGAAGAGGGGTCTCTGGGGAGCACTGGTGAGACTCCCAAACACATATCCTGGCCTCTCTCCTTCACATCCCACTGCAGGCAATTAGCAAGGATTGATGACACCTGGATCTTTGATCCATGAGCTTAGCAGGTCTCTGCAGAGGGCCTTGTAGGCAGAAGAGGATAAAACAGCCAAGTTGCGATGGATGGAAGCTGAATTGCTAGGCAAAACCGGGCATATGAAAGAAAGAAATCCCCCAGGGAGGGGTAATCCTCTGGAGGGAAGGATCCAACCCTGCAGCTTGTTCCATCTTTGCTTACCCCACCTTTAAATCTGGAGCTCCAGCGAATCAAGGGAGCAGGGACCAAGGACCACTCTGGAAGAGGAGGAGGACGGAGGAGGAGGATGTACCTGGATGTTGATGGTGTCCTTCTCCGTGCCCAGGGTGAAGACGGAGCGAAGGGCAGCTCGCAAGAGGTGGGTCTCTAGGTCAGGCTCAAGGGCTGGTTTCATGGTGCTGGCAAGAGAGAGGAGCTGCTATTAGACTGTGCAGTATGGGAGTGGGACTGTCGCCAACACACACGAAACCACAGGGATGTAGGCACAGGCTGGCGAGAATGGAAACTGAGGCACTGAGCTAGGAAATGACAAGGCCAAGGCCTCACAGACAGACAGTGGCAGGACAGGAATAGCGCCTGTTCCCTGGAGCCTGCTGCCCCTCCTGTATCTGAGCCCGGGAGTGAGCCCCTCCCCAAGGCCCCTGGAATGTTAGTGGAGTGAAAGGAACAGCCCAGCCAGGAGAGAGTGAACCTTCCCGCCCCACCAGCTCTGCCAGAGGAGCCACTCCTGGGAGGTGACCTGGGAGTGGGAGAGACAGTGACTCCCAGCCTTGGGCCTGAGCAGCACTGGGGTTAGGGGAGCCCGTGGGGGTGGGGGGGGCTGTCTCGGTACCTGAGGTTGCCCACTGCAACCAGGGAGTTGGCGAGGATGGCACTGGGTGGAGAGTCTTTAGGAAGCTCCTCAATGAGCTCCTGTGAGACGCGAAGGAGACAAAGGAGCGTGAGAGATTCGGGCCCTACTGACCCCTCCCAATGAGGAGATTACACAGCCAGTGCCCCACATGGCCAGCAGGATCCCCCGCTACCTCTTGCTCCTCTGATTTCTTCCTGCCCATCAAACTTGTCCCCCTTCCAGGATTCTTGCCCAGCTCCGTCCCAATGCCCTTCTGTCCTCCTCCCGGTCCAAACTGGCCCATTCAGCACCATCCCAACTACCGAGCTGGGACCATGTGATTCCTCGTCCCCAGTCTCAGCTGCCCTCCAGCCCCACAGTTCCCCACTGCCCAATCTCACAATTTCTCCCTTCTCTTCTCCCCAGCCTTCAGCCCCAGCAATCCCTGCCCTCTGCTGCCCCCTCCAACACCACCCAGCCCCCACCCATTAGCGCGGCGATACCCCTGCCAATCCCATGTCTCTCTCCTCCCTCCAGCTGCCAGATGACATGTCTCACTCACCACAATCCTCTCCACCAAAGCCGCCTTGCAGCAGCGCAGCTCCAGTGTGTCCTGCCCTCTGTCCTGCCCAGCAAGTCACGCGGGGCAGATGGCCTGCAGGAACATGAGCTGCTTCCCCTCATCCTGTACCCATCAGGAGTGGGGTATAGCGAGAGAGAACCTGTTAGCTAGGGACCTTCCTACCCCACCCACACCAGCTCCAAGGCTCAGGCCTCAATGGGGGATTGTGGGGACCTGCCTAGTGTCCAAATACCCCACGACTCCTACACAAGCAGGATCAGGAACTGGGACAGTGCCTGTGGGGGGAGGAGACCTCGGCTGTTGTGGGACAAACACCCCCATTTTGGGGGTCCCACATCATGGATGTAAAAGGGCCCCATTAGGGGTGGTGGATCATCAGGGACAAGCCCCACAGCAGGGGGTGGGGATGCTGGGAAGGGACAGGACAAACTTGGTTCCAGCCCAGGTGGGGAACATTTGTACCTTTTCTCTGCACTGGAGCTGCTCTCTGATGACCTTGAGAGCAGCTTCATCTGTGGACATGTCCAGCCATTCCTCCTCCTCTGAATCCCTGGGGGTCCCTGCACAAGGGAGAGAAGGTAACAGGGTGACGCCTGCTGCCACTTGGGGGCAGGAAAGGGGCGTGGTGGGGAGATCAGGATTAAAGACCCCCCTTCCCACCTCAGGCACTCAGGGCAGATCGGGCCCCACACCTCCCTCTCAGGGATGCCTTCAGCCCCCAACAGCTTCAGAAGCCCATAGCCGAGAGCCCCCCCCCCCACTGTCCAGGACTCCATGGGAGGTGCCGACTCCCCCAGCCCCGGAGCACCAAGAGATAAAGTGGCAGCAGCTCTTCATGCCCCCACCCCCAGTTCCCCTTGCTGCAGGGGCAGCTGTGTGACTGCTGCTGGTGTCAGTGGAGTTCACGTGGCTCAGACCAGACACCTGGGCTGGGGACCCCCCCCCCGCCATATCACTGGGAGAGTGTCTGGGCCCAGGGTGTTCACATCCCCGTCCTCAGCCCTCCCTGAGCCCAGCCTGGCTCCTCACCTGGAACAAAGCAGCAGCGCCCATCGGCGCCGCTTCTGCCAGAGTCCCAGGCGCTGCTGCTGTCCCAGGCTGAGCTGCTGGTGCTGGGACAGGGATCTTCCACCTGGGCTGAGTCCTGTCTGTGAAACTGCATCCTGAGCCAGCTCCATCTGGGCCTGGTCAGGGCCTCCCAGCTCGGTGCCTGTGCCGGAGCTGGCTTTGTTTGCCAGAAGGTTGGGCACTTCCGCCTTTTGGCCTGGAGCGGGACGGAGAGGTGGCTCTGCCCCTTGGGAAGATGGCAGCTGCTTCCTCAGGCTCTGGGCCACCTGCAGAGCCTTCCTCCTGAACCACCGCAGGAGCCTGACATCCTGGAACCGAGCGGGAGCAGGTGTGAGGCTGGGCTCAAGGCAGCCTTTCACTCATGGGCCTTTTCAGTCCCTCCTCAGCCCTGCTCCAACGTGAGCAGCTCCTTCTCCCCCCACAGGAGTGCAGGGAGTGCAAGCTACACACACTGCCAGGAGTTCACTGCATGATCTGCTCCCAATGTTCCCCCTCCTAATCCCTGCTGCTGCTGCTGCAATATCCAGGAAGTCTCATCCTGTTAGAGCAATAGGGTCAGTCCCAAAGACCAGCGGTTACTCTAGACAAGCAGCCCCCTCCTGTCCTCCCAGGCCACACTCCCCCGCCCAGGCTAGAGAAGGAACAGAATCCAGGAGTCTGGACTTCTCCTGCGAAGCCATTCCCCATGTCAAAGTCACAAAGACCCGAGGCACAGGAAGACCAGGGCCCTCCTCATTCCCCATTGATTTCCATGCTCAGCAGCTCACAGGGTCTTGCCCAGCTCAGAGACTCTCAGCCTGGGGAACAGTCCCACAAGGGAAGGGCTGGGAGCCCCATTGCTGGGACCTTTCCAAACACACTGGAGATGGCTCTGGAGAAGCCCCTGCCCAGTCTGAGAGTGAGGGACTCTTGGGGGCTGTTTGCAAATGAAATCCCCCTTTGGAGATGTTCTCTCCCCCTCTTTCTGCCTCTCCTCAGACAGACAGGGGAAGCCACCGAGGAACCCTAATGCCACTCACTTGCTTTAGGTGATGGTATGATGGATGGCAGATGTTCAGGGTCAGCAGATGTCCCTCGCTCTCCTCCTCACTCTCCAAGCCCAAGGCAGGCTGGTGAGGATGGTGATCTGAGGAGTTACCCTGCCCAGCCAGCAGGCAGGGTGATGACACTAGGGCGATCGACTGGCTGTGAAAACAAGAGTCTGTCTTATTGCCAGGGGACGGAGAAAGTCAGCCAGCAGCAGCGGGGTGCAGAACACTGCCCTAGTCTGGAGGTGACAGCAGCTCCAGGATCCTGACATCCCAGCACTTTACACACCTTCCTGGAGCCTCCCAACCCCTGGGCTGTAGCCATGGGACCCCAACCCTACTGATGGCAAACAGGACTCAGCTACCGGCTCAGGGTCACACCAAGCGTCAGAGCCATGGATGGACCCCTTCCCTAACCACTGCTGCACACTCCCTCCCACAGCTGGCAATGGCAACCAGGACCTAATGTCTGGTCCCCCTGCCTTTGAGAGGGAGCATCACTCCTGCTTCCATTGCTGCCTATTGATCTGTGGGCCTGGGCAAGTTGCTCCCCCTCTCTATGGCTCTCTGGGACTCACATCCCCAAATAGGGTTTAAAAAAGCCAATGGTTAAAGTTTGGCCCCAACTCTTTCTTGTTTCTCTACACCAGCCATTTTAGCAAAGTTTAGAATTCTTGATGTTCAACACCTGAAACGTCCCTTTCTCCTTCACAGACAGCTTGAGCCTCCCTCCTCGCCCAGGCTCTCTGCTGCCTGGAGTTAGAGAATTGACCCTATTCCCATTGCACCTACCCAAGGTGTCACACAGCAAAGCGGTGACAGAGCCAGAAAGAGAAGCCAACAGTCCTGACTCCTGTTCTAACTAACAGACAACAACCCCCATGGAGGCAGGGATAGAGCTCAGGAAATATGGGGTGAAAATTTTCATGGGAACCGTTTTCTGCCAGAAAATCCATTCAGACTAAACCACTTTGTTTCTTGAAATCATAACACATAGGATGAAAATTCTTTGCAAACAAATATTTGTTTGAAAAACAAGAGCATCTCCTGTTTGTCACAGTGCATTAAACTGTCTCGTCATACGCAAAGAGGAAACACTGTGATCTAGAAAGTTAGATGAGATGCTTCAGGCTGAGCTAAGTAGTTGCTGCTCTTAACAATTTCAAAAGAATAAAATACCAATCAAATAGAATATTATGTCATAATCTGATATGGCTCAATGTGATAGGACACCTCCTATTCTGCACTGCTACCAGTGACAATGGATCCCCATCATCCACCCATCACGAGGTAGGTGGGAGAGGATTGTTATTTGTACTTGACAGAAGGAGAAACTAAGGCTGAGAAAGGAGCAGTGACTTGTCTTAGCTGATGCAGCCAGTCAGTAGCAGAGTTGCTCTCAAATGAGCTACAGACCAACAATTGTTCATAGTAACTATTCAGCAAATATTTTAGAAGAATTGGAATGTTAGAGAGGATCGTAAACTGCTCCAAGACAATGAATGGAGAGCAGCATCAACACTGGTCAAACATACAAGTGGTTGTGACTTATTTGCTTGGTCATAAAAGAGAACAACAAAGACCAGAGTTTCCTCCCTGTCAATAGCCCCCTCCTCAGCCAATCAAGGTTGAGACTTTGAGGGGTGGGAGGCTAAGGGTTCTCATCAAATAGCCCAAAGAATGGCGCAGGTCACCACCGAGGGGATCACTCTCGGAGCACTATTCCAGTCTCACCTCTCTGTGAGGGCCTCCCACAACCGCTGCACACACAGAGCTCCTGGTGGTGGGAGGAGAGCAGAGGAAAAGGACAAAGAAAGCAAGAAGAGAAAGGTAGGAGGGACAGAGGAAAAGGGAAAACAAAAAGGAGAAACCCCAATGTCCCCAGTGATTCTAAGGGACAAGTTGTACGTTGGGAATACAATGTTGCCACCTCAATCTAATGTTTTCCATTCCTAGAATTCAGCTGGCACTTGATGGATCAGACTGAACAGGTTCCAAAGATGGTCCTCCTTGCGCTCACATACGTGAAAGTGAATTCTCTCTCAGTCCTCAAGAAGAGACCTCAGGAAGGAGATGTGCTAAAGCAAAGTTACAGGGATCTCCAAGGTTGCCCCTGTCCTGCACCCCTGTCCTGCCTGGCTGATGTCAAGATCTCTCTGTGAGATCATCGCCTCCCCACCACCTGTGTCCAATAGGCTGAGGTCCTGCCAAAGGCCCTTGTGATGTCACTGCCACACCCACCCCTCCCCTGCAGTGCTGATGTCCTGCCCCGTCCAACCACATTGGATGTTTGAGCTGCTTCCCCTGGATCACCCCACTCAATGACTCTTCATTGTGGGGATGACACTGACTACACAGTAGAACACAAGAGGATCTTCCCAGGCTGCAATCAGGCTTTCATAAGTTAGTAGACTTTATGGCCAGAAAGAACCATTAGAGCATTTAATATGATCCCCTGCGAATCTTAAGGCCTCCTATATGTCAGAAGAGCTGGGTTTTTCTTTTACTCAAACATTTTCCAGAAAGGCATCTAGTCTTTATATAAGATCTCAAGAGATGGAGTGGTCATCATTTCTCTTGGTAGTTTGATCTAACGATGAATCACCCTCTTACAAATCTGGGTCTTATTGTCATTATACTTTTTCTGATTTCTGCTTCCATCCATGGAGTCTTGTCATGCCTGTCTCTGCTAGATAAAAGCCCTTTTATACTCAACATTTTCTCTCCATGAAGTCAAGCAACTCACCTCTCATTCTTCTTTTGTATATACTAAACAGATTGAGCTTTTTCCAATGTCTCATTATAAGGCATCATCCCCATCACTCAGTTATGAATCTTTTCTGTACCCGCTCCAATTTTTTTAACATAATATTTAAAATGTAGACACAAGAACTAGATTCAACATCCCAATATCAGTCTCACCAATGCTGGATCACTTCCCTTTCCATACTCACTACTCTATCCATCCAAGAATGGCTTTAACCTTTTTTTACCACAGTTTCACATTGACCGATTATGTTGAGCAGCTCGTCCACTATGGCCCCGAAATCCTTTTCAGGGTCACTGCTTTCCAGTGGACTGTCCCCCATTCTGTAGGGTGCTGCCTGACTCCTTTGTGACTGGAAGTATGGGTTTGCATATGGCTTTATTAAAACTTAATTATTCAATAAATCTTTTAGAAGAACTAGCCCATTAGAGAGAGAATCATGAATTGCTCAAAGACAATGAATGGAGAAATGCAGCAAGAGCAATCAAACACATGTTTGGCTCTGGCTTATTTCCTTGGTTTGAAAAGAGAGTAAGGACCTGAGTCTCGTCCCTCACAATAGCCCCATGCTCACCCAATCAGCATTGAGACTCAGAATCAGAAAGCTGAGAGGTCTCAACAGATGTCGCAGGTCACCACTGGAGGGAGTCACTCTTAGAGCACTATTCCAGCCACATGTCTTTGGGAGGGCCTCCCGCAATGAGAGTTGGAGTGTAACTCCACCCCCACATACACACACACTCCACATGCACAAACAGGTTGTGGTGGTAAAAGGAGAGCAGGGGAAAAGGACAAAGATGCAAGAGAAGACGAGAAAGGAGGGAGAGACAGGAAAAGGGAAAACAAAAAGGAGAAACCCCAATGTCCCCAGTGATTCTAAGGGACAAAGTCCTAGGTTGGAAATAAAATGCTGCCCCTTTCCTAAAAATCATCTGGCACCTGATGGATCAGACTGAACAGATTTCAAACCTCTTGGAGGCTCTTACCTTCTATACAGAGACGTCTGTTTTCTAGCAAAATCAAGAAAAGAAAAGGAGAAAACTCCAAAGAGGGTCCTCCTTGCGCTCACGTACATGAAAGTGAATTCTCTCTCAGTCCTCAAGGAGACACCTCGAGAAGGAGATGTGCTGAAGCAAAGCCACTGAGATCTCCAAGGTTGCCCCTGTCCTGCACCCCAGTCCTGCCTGGCTGATGTCAAGATATCTCTGTGAGATCATCGCCTCCCCACCACCTGTGTCCAATAGGCTGAGGTCCTGCCAAAGGCCCTTGTGATGTCACTGCCACACCCACCCCTCCCCTGCAGTGCTGATGTCCTGCCCCTGTCCAGCCACATTGGATGCTTGAACTGTTTCCTGGATCATCCCACTCAATGACTCTTCATTGTGGGGATGACACTAATTACACAGTAGAACACGAGACGCTCTTCCCCATGCTACGCTGAATTGTTCATAAATTAGTAGACTTTATGGACAGAAGAGACAATTAGAGCATGTAATCTGACACCCTGCATAGTGCATGCTTTCTGTATAGCATGATAGCTAGTTTTTCACGAAACACGTTCCAGAAAGGCATCTAATCTTCATTAGAAGACATCAAGAAATGGGCAATTCCCACCACTTCCCTTTCTAGTTTGTTTCTTTGGTGATTCATCCTCACTGTTGAATATTGGTGCCCTATTTCTAATATGAATTGATCTCTTTGAGTTTCCAGCCACTGGGTTTTGTTATGCTTTTCTGTGCTAGATTAATGAGTCCTTTAATACCTGATATTTTCTCTCCATAAAGTCACTTCAACACTTCAATGACATCACCTCCCAATCTTTTTCATAATCTAAACAGGCTGAGCTCTTTCAATAGCTCATGAGCAGGCATTTTTCTCCAGCCCTCAAAACGTTTCATTGCTTGTTGCTGCCCCATCTCCAATATTTCAAAATCTTTTTCAAAGGTGGATGCCAAAACTGGATGCAGTATTCAAGGATCAGTCTTACTGATGGTGTGTCACTTCCCTGTGCTACTCACTGCTCTTTTCCTACATCTAATGATGGCGTTAGCCCTGTTCACCACAGCATCACACTGGGTGCTCATGTTGAATGGCTTGCCCAGTATGGCCCCTAAATCCTCTTCTCAGTTAGTGCTTTCCTGGATACACGTCCCCATGCTGTAGGTGTGGCCTGCATGCTTTGCTGCTAGGTATAGGACCTTTCATTTGGTTCTTTTCAAACTTGTTTTCTTTGAATGTGGCCAGCTTATCAAGGTATCCGATTGCTCTGTGTCACTGCCCCATCCTCAGCATTAATTACCACTCTGCTAGTATTTTATCACCCACCAATGTTAGCGGCAGTGATTTTATATTGTGTTGCAGTTCATTGATAATTATTTTCAAGAATTAATCCTTGAGAGCCTCTTCATATCCTGAGTGCCCGCACAGCAAGAAAAGACCGCCCAGCCCAGCTGTTCCATAGGGGCTAAGCACAGAACAAACTTAGGAGCTTGTGTTATCCAGAGATTCTGAACAACAGGTGGGGGTCATCAGCTTACAAAGACACTCTAGACCAGTAGCGTAGACAGGCCCCAAATGTATCTAAGTTTCCTGTCTTGCAAAATAGAAGAGAGAAAAAAACATAACCTTGGTTTGCTTTATTTTATAGTTGTGGAAACTGAGGGACACAGAAGCAAAGAGATTCGCTCATGGTCAAAAAGCCAGGAATAGAAAATGGCAGATCTGCTGCTAGTCAGTCCTGGTGTTTATCCTGGCCTCTCTGCTTCAGCTCCAGTAACAACCCAAGAAGAGGTTTTCGTCTTCTCCATGTTCTTTAACTTCACGTCACTGCAGAAGAAAGATTTTTTCTTACCAGCTGGCTCGAATGCATGTAGATGTCTTTCCAGAAGATGTGCTCTGGCTCAGTCACATGTCCTAGGTTTTCTGGAGGAAGCACTGGTGACGTTCTAGGGCCTGTGTTATACAGAAGATGGACATAATGGTTCTTTTGGACCTTAAACTTTTTCTTTTGCTAGGAGGATAATGCTGGACATTTTCTCACATTCATTTTCCTTTAGAATAATTTAAATCCAGTCCAAAGGATTTCCTCTTCCATTGTGTCTTCAGCACCTTTCATAGCAAACAGTTACTATTAGCCCACAGGTTTCCAGTTTCAGGCTGTCCCAGGGTGAGATGGCCATGAAAGGGGTGGCAGCTCAACTGAACCTATCTGCAGGTGAAGGGAATAAGTGCAGGGCTCACATCAGAAGCAGCAGCATGTAACTAGGATCCAGGCCTGTTGGGTGATATAAGGACAGCCTGTGCTCAGCCAGGAGAGAGACCCTCAATGGGAGCAGGCCTGGGAGGAGGATGGATAGTCCTTTAAAGGCAGGTTAAGTTCACAGTAGGGGATGGAACAGCCAAGTTGCTAGGGATGGAAGCTGGGCCTCCTGGCAGTGTCCAGGAACAAAAGCACAGCATCTGCCAGGAGGGATCCTGTGAAACGGCACGCCCCACTCACCTTCCTCCCTAGACCCTCCGGACCTTTTCATCGGGCCCCTGCCCCGTGGACCTGACTGTCCCCCACCCCTCCCGTGCCCTTTCACCTTGAGCCGGCTGCATGATTTGCAGCCAGTTCTGTTCCAGACCGTACCAAGGAAACATCTATACATGCTCGTGCTCCACACCCTTCACTTCCTCACCCTCGCGTCCCACCCTGACACAAAGGGGTGGGACCTCCAGCTATCTCTCAGGGCTGAGAAGTCCCAGTGGACCACCCTGGTTACGAGTCCTGCAAGGGATATCAGTTGGTGGCTCCTCCACAGGGTTGTGAGCACAGGCATGTACTTCACGTGGTTTACCCCTATGCTGGAGACCTGCCCCTTCTGTGGCATAAGGGAAACTCTGGCACACGTTTATCTAGAGCAGGCCTGCACAACATACGGCCCGCAGGCTGCATGCAGCCCATGGAGGCTCACTGTGCAGCCCATGGGGGGATTCTAAATCCCGTGCACACGGCGCTCTGCAGGCAGCCCAGAGCCCTTTGAATCCCGGCCGCGGCTGAGATTTAAAGGGCTCAGGGTTCTCCGCAGCGGATTCAAAGGGCTCTGGGCGCCCCGTCCCGGCGGGGAGCTCTGCGCTCCTTACAGCGCAGCCGCGGCCGGGATTCAAAGGGCTTTGGGCTGCCCGCAGCGGCGAGAGCCCTGAGCCCTTTAAATCTCAGCCGTGGCTGGGAATCAAAGGACTCTGGGCTGCCCACCGCCGCGGGGAGCCCTGAGCCCGTTAAATCTCAGCCGCGTCCGGGAATCAAAGGTCTCTGGGCAGCCCAGAGCCCGTTGAATCCCAGCCACGGCTCCAGCGGATGGCTGGGGCTGTGATTTAAAGGGCTTGGGCTCCCCTCAGCGGCAGGAGCTCTGGGCCCTTTAAATCCCTGCCCCAGCCCTGCAAAGCTCCGGGTTCCCCCAGCCACTAGAGCCCTGGGCCCTTTAATTTGCCCCTGAGGGCTCCCAGCCACCTCTTCAGCTGGGAGCCCCTGGTTGATTTAAAATCAAGTATCACCTCCCCACCCACAACCTTCCTTTTTGGCCCCCAGCTGTTTTGGTGGGGCAGCGCTGGGGAAGGAGGGTTTGTTTCTGCAGGGCTAGGCGGTGCTGGGGCGGGGTGTTTCCGTGGGGCCATCGGGTTTCGGCCCTCAGCTGTTTTCTTTGGAGTAATGTGGCCTCGCCACTTTACGAGTTGTGCAGGCCTGATCTAGAGTGTGCCAAGTTGCAGCCCCAAGTCCGGCAGAGTGGATTCTCTCTAACCATCTTCCAGAGCCTGGAAACATAGCTGCCAGTATGACTCATTTAAAAAGAATGTTTGCTGCATGAAGCATCATCTAAAATCACCTTCCAAAGAGTTAAAGAGAAACCAGGATAAAATCAAGGATTCAAAATTCATATTGTTACTGCTAGTTGGGATAATAATTTGCTACTGAAATAATATATCGGAAGCATTAGATAAAAGTACCCAATAGAACAAAAAGCTCTACTTGCAAAAATTGACCCTCAGACCTGCTAGGCTTGTTAGCCGTTAACAGTGGTGGGGGGCTGGTACAGTTCACTGAATCCAAATAAGAAAAGGTTCAGTTTCTCCTTTAGCACCTGTTTATGACTTGTGGGAAGACAATTGGGTTAGCATGGGGGACTTCCTATTTGGAGACAGATGGGTGAGGTCTCAAGTAGCCATTAGTAAATCATCCTTGGAGATTTAAAAAAAATACAGATACTTTTCTAAAACTCTATTGTGCGTCTCACTGTGGTGGTGATCACTGGCCTGCATGTTAACAGTTGCTCTGGGGCCAGTGATCGTGACTTGATTGTATTCAGAAAGGACCAACAGAGGACAGCTCCAACCAGCCCTATTTACATTTGGTGCATTGAACGGGCTAACTTTTCAATCAGCTCTCTCCTTCTTGGGGTGGCAGCTGACTTGGCCCTCCAGCCCAGTCACTTCTAAACTTATCCCCTTCCGGGGTCATCTAGAAATAAAAGCCAAGGAATCAACACTCAACAACTGGCTAGTAGGTGTGAGGGGGAAATGCCTCTTATGATGAAGTGGGGGGGTTCTTGGTTTTTCTGTGTTTTCCAGGGGGTTGCATGCAGAGGGAGTGGGACTCAGTGTCCCTGGGTGTTACTGGTTTAATGAGGTGAGGGGAGAGGGAGTTTGTTGTTACAGAGGACCGGAGAGGGAACTTGGGACCCCAGCCGATGGCCTGGAGGATGGACACCCCAGTGACTGGTGACCTAGTGACCCGGAGACGCAGCTCAGGAGTCACAGCTGGTTCTGGCCAGTGGGAGGACAATGGGCTGCGAAGAGAGGACCCCGGTGACCTGACCAGCTGGTTCCAGCCAGAGGGGGCCAGAGGAGGGCTGAGAGGAGAGGAGGCCCAGGCCACCCAGTTTACGCCCCTGTTTACCTGGAGAGAAAACAAAGGACAGAGGCGAGACTTGGGGGCTAGGGATATCGGATGCCCAGCTGGGAAGCAGGGGGGCTCTGGGCTGGAGAGGGGGAGCAGACAGAGCCCACCAGCATGCAGGGGGACTGGGATGTGCTGTGCTGAGGGAGGCCAGGCTTGAGGCCCTGACAGTTTCCTGTGCTGTGTTCAACCCTCAATAAACCCTCCTGTTTTACGCTGGCTGAGAGTCGCTCCGGGCTAGTGAACAGGGTTGCATCAACCCCTTCGGGGGTGGAGACCCAGGGGGTCCAGAGCGAGTGGACTCCCTGAGGGGGCCCACAGCGAGAAACAGGTGTGCTATAGCTCAGAGAGGTGCGGCTCCAGGAGATGGAGGGGCCTGAACCGGAGAGAGAGTGGACCCCCGAGAAGGGCTGTCACACTGGAAGGGGCACCCCCCATGGACCGCACGGGGCCACGAGTGAGCACAATCTGTGAGTCTGTGACACCTCCCTCCCTGGGTATAACAGATGCACGTCCTCTCTTCCCTCAGAGAGGGACCTTCAGGCAGTTGCTGAGGGACAGAGCCAGCCTTCCCTCAGCGCCTGCCAGATAAAGGACCATCCTCTTGCCAGGTCTGCCCACAAGTGAGCTGTTCTGTTCCCTTTCAAATCCTCCCTCCAGTCTGTGCTTCCCTGCAGCTGTGTTAGTGGGGCTGGCTGAGGCCAGAGCAGCTCCTTAACCCCTTGTTGCCCAGTGTGAGATTTGTATTCCTCATCACAAGTCCAAAGAGAGGGGAAAAAACCTTGAAGGTACAGCTTTCCATACTGTTAACGGCTAACCAGCCTAGCAGGTCTGAGGGTCAATTTTGCAAGTAGAGCTTTTTGTTCTATTGGGTACTTTTATCTAATTCTTCCGATATATTATTTCAGTAGCAAATTATTATCCCAACTAGCAGTAACAATATGAATTTTGAATCCTTGGACACAAATCAGACATCAAGAATTATAACATTCAAAAACCAGTTGGAGAACACTTCAACCTCCCTGGACACTGGTGTCCAGTTTGCAAATTAATCCCAGTTCTGCAGTTTCTCATTGTAGTCTGTTTTTGAAGTTTTTTTGTTGAAGAATTGCCACTTTTAGGTCTGTAATTGAGTGTCCAGGAAAGCTGAAGTGTTCTACAACTGGTTTTCAAATGTTATAATTCTTGATGTCTGATTTGTGTCCATTTATTCTTTTGCACAGAGACTGTCCAGTTTGGCCAATGTACATGGCAGAGGGGTATTGCTGGCACGTGGTGGCATATATCACATTGACAGATGTGCAGGTGAACGAGCTCCTGCTGCCGTGGCTGATGTGATTAGGTCCTATGATGGTGTCCTTTGAATAGATATGTGGACAGAGTTCGCAACAAGGTTTGTTGCAAGGATAGGTTCCTGGGTTAGTATTTTTATTGTGTGGTGTGTGGTTGCTGGTGAGTATTTCCTTCAGGTTTGGGAGCTGTCTGTAAGTGAGGACTGGCCTGTCTCCCAAGGTCTGTGAGAGTGAGGGATGGTCCGTCAGAATAGGTTGTAGATCCTTGATGATGCGCTGGTGAAGTTTTAGTTGGAGACTGAAAGTGATGGCTAGTGGCATTCTGTTACTTTCTTTGTTAGGCCTGTCTTGTAGAAGGTGACTTCTGAGCAGGACATCCAGGAAGAAGAGGTTGGTGATGAAGGGCAAACTGGACTGGTGAGTTTGGAGAAGAAGACCCAGAGATTCTGTCTTTGAGATAAACTGTTATTTTGTTAATAATCCAGAACCCAGAAAAGGAGAATAATTCCAATGCTCCAATTGCAGGGCTTTATTTGACTGAGAAAGGAGAGTAACTTGTATAGTGCCAGGGTCTGACACCACTTTGGTGTTAGCCTTAAGCCCTATCCATAACCCTAACCCATAACCAACAGGAATTTAAGTATAAGTTTTTCTTTAAACATGTAATGGGGCCATTCATGTTTAAAGTTTAGAATGTGCTGAAGTTGGCTGCAGAATCAGGGCCTTTGTACAGAATATTCAAAGTGATTTTTAATTTCATAATCATGAGTTTTTGGACCAGGTCCTCGGCTGGTGTAAATTCTCAGAGATCTATCGACTTCAATAGAACTATGACAAGTTAAACCAGCTGAGAATTTGATATTTGATATTAAGTCCCTTGATATTTCAGGAACCCATGTGTGATACTTCCATTTATTCAGTGAAATAAAACACAGCATGTTTAAAATGTATCCAGTCAAAACATCTCAAAGTCCAAACACAGAGTACTTTTGATGAGCTGTTTGTAAATGAGCAATGGAGTAAGATATAATCATAAAAAATCTTTGCTAAATAAGGCATAGTATGGACTTATAAGAAAACCATGATGTGGACAAAGACAATCATTAACAGGAAAAGAAGAATAATTTTCATAGCTTTTTTGTTATCTGACTAGCTAGCTAACATAATTCACAATCAAAGAGAAATCTATCATTCTGACTAAATTTGGTTATGTGTTAGGAGAAGAAATGGTCCTATTTGTCTGTCTCTCTGTCTAATCCCATGATCTGTTTTTTCTGTCATATATGTAGTGTACATAGCCATTCAGAAAGATGGTATTCTAATACTAATAACTTCTGAGCTCCTTTCTCAGCTTGGAAGTAGGTAGATCTACATGGGCTAGCATATGGGACACCAGATCAGGGCATGTGATGGCACTTTTCCACTTACACAAAGGCTAGACGAAAATGACTCCAAACAAGTAACTTACACCAGTGTTTATGTCACTACTGTGTGGAGCACAGAGACTCTGGGCCAGAACCTGATCAGTATTAAATTGGTGATGTCAACGGGTCTAGTCTTCATTGGTGCTGGTCTAGATGAGTTGGGATATCAGACCCTTACATATCTGTCATACTCGCTTTCTCCAGGGGTTTGTCAGCCAATTCTGGATCCTTGTGTATATAGATTATTGGCCAAATCCTAATTTTTTGAAGTGAGGGGCTAAACCTTAGTGACTTCAATGGAATCAAAATTTGGCCTTATTTTCCCAAGTTAGATTTTCTTTAGAAAACACAGGAACAAGTTTCTCTTCAAAACAGGCTTTACCATAGCAAGAATGACAAAGTTCTTACACTGAGAAGATGGGTGAGGTGGTATCTTTTATTGGACCATCTTCTGTTGGTGAGAGGAACAAGCTTTCGAGCTGCACAGAGCCTGTCTTCAGGTTAAAATAATAAAAAACAGCTTCCTGAGGCTACTAACAATAATATCCCAACAGTATATACATAATCATTTCAGGAGGAACTTAGCCATGCAGAACCTTCTTTGCACCCTTGTATGATTGTGGGGAGCAAAACTTCAGCTCACTCAGAAAACCCCATCAAAGAGATGACATAGGAGCACTCTCAAGAGAAGGCAAACACTGAAAATCCTGTCTAACGAAACACTCAATATCTTTCCAGGCCTTCCCACCTGCAAACCCACCTGGAACAAAGAAACAAAAACAATAAACAACTACATAAAAATAAACTAAAAATATGACAAATGAAAAAACCTAAAAAAATGCATTTATACGTCAGTTTGAGTTGCTATCCTGAAAAATAAGAAGAGCCAGAGAACCCACTATGGACTTTGCTATGGCTACTGATTTTATGTTCAAGATGATCACATGGAAGGGTGATGGCTAGCAGTAGATAGATAGATAGATAGATAGATAGATAGATAGATAGATTCGGATCTTAATTACTTTGATGTAAACCTCTAGTAACTACTTTTTCGTTATTTGCTTGTCTGGATTTTTATTAGTGTAAATACCCAATTCTGCATTAACAGATTGCACAGTATGTTCTCATGTAACCAATAATGTCATCAGCTGATTATATTTATAAAGAAACACAGAATGTAACTGTGATCAGTGGAGAAATATAGAAATTTTATTCTTGCCGAATATCCTCCAACCTATCAGTTTACACAGTGCACCTTTCATTTTCTTGTTTCTCATGCTGTAGATGATCGGATTCATCATTGGGGCATTATGGAATAGAGAACAGCCACCAAGAGATTCAGATCTGAGGTTGAGTTGGGTGGGTTTCAGAAAGGAAAACAGGCCAGTGAAAAGGAATAAGGAGACCACAATGAGGTGAGGAGGCAGGTGGAGAAGGCTTTGTGCCAGCCCTGCTCAGATGGGATTCTCAGCACTGTTTTGAAGATCTGAACATATGACACAGTTATAAAAGCAAAGCAGATTAAACCTAAAAGCACACTAAGAGAAATAACAACAACTTCACCGATGTTTGAGTCAGAGCAGGCAAGATGTAGGAGCTGGGGAATTTCACAGAAGAACTGATCTACCATGTTGCCTCCACAGAAGGATATCTGCAAATGTGTTCCGGTGTGCAGTGCAGAATGAGAATACCACTGATCCAGGCACTGGCTGCCATTTGGACACACAAGCTCTCCTGTTCATTACCATCTCATAGGTGAAGTGGCTGGCAGATGGCGACGTATCGGTCATATGCCATGATGGTCAGTCTAGCAAAAATTTGCTGAAGCAAAGAATATGTAAAAAGACTTTGGGCAACACACCCAGAATAAAAAATCAATCTGGTGTTCATGAGAATTTACCATGGATTTGGGGATGGTAACAGAGATGAGCCAGAAGTCTAGATGCTTCAGAATTAATCAAGAAGAAGTACATAGGGTTGTGAAGGTGGCGGTCGAGGGCTAAGGCTGGGATGATGAGAGTTCCCAGCAGGGATATCAGGTAAAGCACTCAGAAATACAATAAAATGTAAAATCTGCAGTTCTCTAATGTCAGAGAAATCCCAGGAGAAGAGAATCACCATCATGGTGGTTGTGGATTGGACATTTTTCTGCTTCCTCAATATGCTGTGTGATGCCTGTGCAGGAATGAGAAAGACAATGGTCAGGATCAGAGTGACAGAGAGAATGGCCTGTTTCTCCTTTTCCTAATATCTCATTATATGAATATCAAAGGTGCACGGAACTCATCACTTACAATGAACTAGGTGTTATTGAGTGCTCCTCACCTCACAATCAATCAGTCACATTATCACACTAGTGTAATCTTCTTTAAACTCAACAGAGCTTCATCCACTTTAGATCAAGATCTGTATTGGACTCAATTGTACCTTAATTGATCAGCTGCACTATGAAGGATGGAGACAAGCACACTCCCAATCCAACACAAGTCTTGCAAAGAAGGGTACCTCACTGTGACCATCCACGAAGCTCACTACTTAGGCATGAAACTAATGGAGCTAAAATCACCAGCACAGCCTGATTCCCACTTTGTAGGCAGCAATGACATAGACTCCTCCAGCATCGCAAGTAGTAGCTCATTTGCTTGATGTTTCTAACCTGAAGCTCAATATGCCTGAACAGCCTGCTGCCTGCTTCAAATTAATTTGTAACGTAACCCCACCTGCACTTCTGCCTGTGTTTTAATAATGGAGCTAGCAGCGTCCGTCCATCATTCCTATGTTTTATCACATTTACTCTGTGTTTGTGCAGTGCATGGACATGGGCTCCTATTACTTGACTCTGCCAGTGTGACCTGATGTGGCTGCTCTTAACCCAGTTTTTCCGTCTTTTCTGCCTCTGTTTCCCCTCCTTCCCTTTCTCTGCCATCTGTACTATGCTTGCTGTGAGGCTTTCGGAGAGAACAGTAGGAGCAGTGTTAAGGTATTGAGGCACCTAGTGGGATTTTCAAAGCATCTAGGCTAAAACCCCCTTGATATCAGAAAAGTGAGTTATGTAGCTACTAGATGATTCTGAAAGTCCCACTATGCACCTTCAAGCAACTTTGAAAACATGGCCTGTGTTTTCTGCATGTCATGTAAGTTCTGCAAACGCCATTTACATCCTTTTTTCCATTCAGCTGGCAGCAGTGTGGAACTAGACCAGAGATCAAGGGTTCTCCATCAGTGAGCTCCACGTTATGTCCTGTAGATAGCATGGCTTGGGATAGAGCAGGCTTTGCCTACCTTCCGTTCAACTCTGCAAACTGGGGTTTTTGAGAACTGGAAGTCCTGTATGAAACTTTCTGTGCACTTTGCTGCCAGCTTTACTGAGTTATTTAAATTGTTACCTCTACGCAATGATCCCACTGAAGAGGAAATCCTGCACAGATCACAATAGGAGATAAATTAGAGTTTGGGGAAATCAAGCTCTAATCAGGAGCAATATTAATGTTCTGATATTTACATAAAATTTATGGCTGGTTGGAAATTTTTCTACAATGGAGATTGGTTTTTCATCTAAACAACACCACCACCAACAAATCCTGAGTATCTGTCTTATTCCCTCTAACATTTTGGGCTTCTTTGGTAAAGAAACTGAACTAGTAAAACTCACACTTTTTTTAGATTTTGCTTGATAAAAAATCCAGTTTCAGGAGAAAATTTTCATTTACTGCCAAAAACTGAGGGGGAGGTGGGAAAGGGTGAAAAAAATTCCAGTCAGCAGCTGGTATTTGATTAAACTGAGTAAAGTCTTAGTGAGTTCATAATGTAGAATCTTATTTAGCATATTAGTTTCCCCTGTATGTTGATCCCAGACATATTTAAATTCAAATGCAAACTTACTGTACTGATCTTTGGATTTTTCCAACATATGACACATTCAGTCATTCCTTTCAAATCTTTGGTCAATATCATCTATATACCACAATCTAGAAGCTAAATGTCCTTTTCCCCTTAAGGTCATAATCCAATCACCTAGAGTCCAACAGCCCAAAGTCTCTGTCCTGGTCAGTGCCCAGAGTTCAAAAGTTTATCTGCAGGTTTTACATCCCCAGCTTGGGTCAAATGGTGGGGGCACACAGAGTGTGAGGGCTATACGTGGTCAGGCTGACTGCCATCTCTCCATGGAGTTCTGCTGCAGCCTTCCCCACAAACAGCTCCACTCCACCAACCGACCCATGAGCCACTCCAGCCGTCCCATAAAACCCACTCCACTCACTCACTGTTCCGTGGGCTGGTCCAACCGTTCCACAGCCTGCTCAGCTCCGCACTGGTCTGTAAAGGCCCTCAGCCATCCTGCAAACTTCTCTGCTCTGCCAGCTATACTTAGCAATATATCTTCCAGGCTCCCCCCACTATTTGTAGCACTCAGCTCAGTAAGTTTAAATCTTTTAGTGATTGGCTGCAGTGGGGGAGCCCCAGTGCTAATTCTGGTATTTAAACAGAATTCAATGCAGCTTTTAACTAGATTCCTAATGAAATCAAATTGGATTCTGCTAATTCAATAGTGAAGAAGAGAGAGAAGAAGAGAAGAAAATGCATTGGTGTTCCAGGCCCATAAAGGGATGACCCTTGCATCAGTACACATACCAGTCCCCAACCTCTTGCACTATTCAATGTGTTTTGGAACCCTTATCCCTTATTTCTAACGAGTGCTACTAAGTTGATGGTGAACCCTCTGTGTCATTAAAACAGGTTCATAGTCCCTCATTCACATAATCAGAGTAACAACACTTTATTCCTCTGCCCCAATAACAAGAGAATTGAGGATCCAGCTATCAAAGAGACCATTTAGGCTGCCGTGGTGATGTTGGCGGGATGGTAATGCCTATGCAAACAGATCAGCCCCTGAAATTCTTTGCCACGTTCATATAATTCACCACCAGATGTCAGGAATTGGGAAGCTCATCCCTGACTATTGATTGATAGATAGATAGATAGATAGATGAATTCAATCCTAATTACTTTGATAAAGCAATACAGTAACAACTATTTTTCTTCTGACTTAGTTTGTCTGGATTTTTATCGGTAAAATACCCAATGTTTTATAAACAGATTGCACAGTACATGTTCTCATGACGTAATAATCATCCCCACAGCTGATTATATTTATAAACACAAGATAAACTGTGATCAAGTGGAGAAATATAGACATTTTATTCTTGCTGAATAACCTCCAACCTATCAGTTTACCCAGTGCACCTTTCATGTCCTTGTTTCTCATGTGCTGTAGATGATGATTCGTGGCCAGAGCATTATGTGAATGAGAACAACCACCAAGAGATTCAGATCTGAGGTGAGTTGGGTGGGTTTCAGAAGGAAAAGGGCCAGGTGAAAGGAATAAGGAGACCACAACCAGAACAGAGGAGGCGAGGTGGAGAAGGCTTTATGCGTGACCTGCTCAGAAGGGATTCCTCATCACTGTCTTGAAGATCAGAACATGTGACACCAGTTATAAAACCAAAGTGACTTAAACATAAAGCACACTAGAGAAATAGGAACAACTTCACCAAGATGAGTCAGAGCAGGCAAGATGGAGGAGCCAGGGAATTTCTGAAGAACTGATCCACCATGTGCCTCCACAGAGATGCTCATAAATGTGTTCCCAGTATTTTGGTGCAGAATACTGAAATACCACTGATCAGGCACTTGCGCATTTGGACACAAGCTGTCCTGTTCATCTCACCATCTCATAGTGCAGTGGTTGCTTGAATGGCGGCGGCTGTCGGTCATACGCCATTATGGTCAGTATGGCAAATTGGCTGAAGCAAAGGGCAAGAAAAAAGACTTGGGCAACACATCCATAATAAGAAATCAATCTGGTGTTCTTGAGAAATTGGCCATGGATTTGGGGATGGTGACAGAAGATGTAAAGTCTAGGATGGACAGATTAATCAAAGAAAAATTTTGTGGGGATGTGAAGGTGATGGTCGAGGAGCTGGCTGTGATGAGAAGGTTCCCCAACGGATATCAGGTAAAAGCACTAGAAATACAATAAAGTGCAAATCTGCATTTCCTAATGTAGAGAATCCCAGGAAAATACAGTCACAGTGGTTTGGTTGCTTGGACATTTTTCTTCCTCAATACGTTGTGTGATGGCTGTAGAGTGAATGAGAAGGACAATGGTCAAGATTAAGTGACACAGAATGACCCTGTTTTCTCTCCTTTTCCTAATATTTCGGTATACTTTACTCTCTTAGTTTAATGCAGTACCTGCTGGTGGACAGACTCAACACTTACAATGGTAGCTGTTGGTGGTGCTCCTTTCCTCTGACAATCAATCAGTCACATTATCACAATAGTGTAACATCAAACTCAACAGGCTTGTCACTTTTACAAGATCAGAAGTTTATTTAAGGTGTAGCTTGATAAAATGCAGTGTGAAGGGGATGGAACAAGCA